>NW_004443938.1:8028392-8044200 GCF_000243295.1 Trichechus manatus latirostris | reverse complement strand
AGAAGTTAGAGGGTTGATATGTTGTGGGGTTGTTAACCAATGTGTACTTCTGTTTCATGAGAAACTATTTGTTCTGTAAGCCTTCACCTGAAATACAATAAAAAATTTAAAAAAAAAAAAAAACTTCCTGAGAAGCTGATGGTGTAGCTCGAGCACCGAGTCCCCTAGATACTGACATGTAGGCAGAAGACTCTTAATAGACGGAATGTTTACTATTGAACACCCAATTTTATGCATTGTCCAAAAGATTTAATTAAATTGAATAAGAAGGAAATTGGTCTGCACGAGGGGACTTGTGAACAACACTGCAGTTCTTGGAAGAGCAGTGGAATAGCGCTACAGGAAGTGGTGAAATCTGGGCTTTCAGGAGTCAGTAAACCTGCTTCTCCACCATACACGCAACCCTAAATATTTGCATATTTCCCATACCTCATTTCAGAGAATGTGGCATGAGAACTAGGATGAACCTAGATGTTTTTAATGATGTGGGAGTGGCAGCCGATAAACAGAAGGCAAAACTAACAGGCTTGAAAGTCATCTGACCAAATCAGATAGAAGAAAATGAGAGACAAACACAGGCCTCCATGGATAGCTTCTAATATGACTTGTCTCTGTTTTAGAAATTGGAAATAAGCCATTTTCCTAAGAACATGATATCCTTTCCTATTTGCATGATGTAATTACTACTTTAGGAAAAATGTCTTTACTGTATTTGATTCTTCATGGAATTTAATTGTATTATCAATCTTTTTAGTGGGTTTAAACAATACGTAGCATTCACTTATTCACAAATATAGAAAAGTTACATTGATAAGATTTTGTTGCTAACTTTTTATGCAAGGTAATTAAATTCTAGCCTAATGTTCCAAGACAGACAGTGTAATATACCATTATGGCATTTGTTTAGCCCAAGAAAACTCACTGATCCAAGAAGTCCACTGATAGTATACTCATTTAATATAATTACCCTATTATGCATAAAATAATGTGTTTAAAGAGGGTTAGGCAACCTACTTTAATCACTGCAGTAAGTTGTAAATGAAATGAAATAACTCTGGCTGTAATATTAAAAATATTAAAAGTATTTTGTACCCTGTCTGCCAGAAGTGAACGGAGGCATATTTTTTTTAGAATGACTTCAAAGTGTTGTAAGCATTTATTTGAAAGTAAGTATTTTTCAGAACTTTTCATTAAAGACCCACATATGTTGGTCTATATTACATGCTGTAGGCCTGTCCAGATGAGAGCAAATGAACGTTTGTGGGGGGGTGTTGCATGTAAGCATGAGGACTCTGTAGTTGGGGAAGCAGTTCAGTTTGCTGGCCCTCACAGCACATGCTTGTTGCCAGAGAAGGTTTTTCATAGAAAGTTCTTGACTGACTGTCGGTCATACTTACTTGTTGGTCTTAAATCCCTTCCTCCCACCAGACCTTCAGAAAGCTCTCTAATACCATGTGTACAAGCATGGAGTGAAAGAAAGAGGGAGGTAAAGAAAAGTTATTTGGACCAAACGACAAGGTGGTTTTAGAACATGTCAGTTTCAGGTTAAAAAAAAGAAAAAAGGACAAAAATGATTAAGAGGCCACGAGTAGCATCCATGTCTTAATTATCTTGGTGTTGCCCATTGTGCGTGGTTCATAACAGATGCTCAAAAAAATTCATTGAATGAATGAATGATTCAGTCAGTCAGTCAATGGGGGAAATGTCTTACCATTTTGTGAAATACTTGGGCTGAATAGTTGAGGGAAGTACTGTTTATTGAAAAATAAATAGGGAAGCGTATTACTATACATCATCAAAAAGAATATACATAGCTATTTGTTCTTTCATGAAACCTTTTTCTTTTAATCAGAGTCTATTTTATTTTTAGGTAGGTCTGTCCAGCAATGGGAGCCCTGGTGGTGTAGTGGTTAAGAGCTTGGCTGCTAACCAAAAGGTCACCAGTTTAAATCCACCAGCCGCTCCTTGGAAACCCTATGGGACAATTCTACTCTGTCCTATAGGGTTGCTATGAGCTGGAATCGACTCGACGGCAATGGGTTGTTTTTTTTTTTTTTGGGGGGGGGGTTGCCCAGCAATGACTACCAGGTCATGGAGAAACTTGAACCTCCCAGAGCAGAAATCCAGCCCTCAGAGGTACTGGATAGGCCTAAGGGATAAATTTTTGAGACATTAACAAAGTGAGAATTTCCATGTTCAAATTTCTGGCTTTTCTTGTAAACAACAAGATCTAACTACATTGGACTCATCTCCCTGTATGTCAGTAAGCGCCTGGAGACAAGTAACACCTTCTCCTACAGATGGGTCTGTTCTCCCTGCTTTTCTCCATTCTCACCACTTGCTACTACCCCCAGCATGGCAGTCTCATGTCAGTTGGCATTGATCATCCCATTTGCTTTATTATTTTTCTTCAAGCAGAGAAATATTTCTGTGGGCCCATGTCTCTATCAAAAGTGGGAAAACTACAGATTGCCTGGATTTGCCATGTATCGCCAAGAAAATGGAACAGCAAACTTTTTCCTGAGCATAAAGAATACAGCTCAGCCTGCTTCATTCAGTTTAGTTGCATAATTCCTATAAGCACTTGAATTTAAACCCTCGCTTTACAAAGATTTATGATAAAAGGAAGAGGAAATTGAGTGTATTTGTAATACAGAAATGGAGTCAGAATAAGAGCTGAAAAAATCTGGGAAAGTATAGAGACCAGGAAAGAGATGGAGAAAGAAAATATTTCCAACTCAAATCTCGCTTCTTTCCATGATTACTTCTTCCTGGATTTTGTTTTTCTGTTTCTGTCTCTTTATCCTTCTTCGTTGCCAGTTTTAATCATTCTTACTGTTCCCGTTTTCTCCCCAGAAATGCTTTCACCAACGACCGCAGGTAGAATGGACTTCTAAGGAAAGGAAGCCCGAGAGCAACAACAATGATGACTGGAATTTATTGTCCTTCTCTCTGCCTGTCACGGGGTTAGGTGTGCTCTGGTGGTGCAGTGGTTAAGAGCTTGTCTGCTAACCAAAAGGTCAGCAGTTCGAATCCACCAGCCACTCCTTGGAAACCCTGTGGGGCAGTTCTACTTTGTCCCACAGGGTCACTATGAGTCAGAATCGACTCTATGGCAACGAGCTTGTTTGTTTTGTTTTAATCCTTACAGTTATTTAAGGTTGCATTGCTAACCCCAATTTTACAAATGATGTGACTGAAATTTAGAATGTGTAAGTAATTTTCCCTAGTTAATAAAAGCAGAGCCGAGATTCACATTAGGTCCACATGACTCCACCGTGCATGCTGTTTCCACTAGGACTTGCTCAATAGTTGGCTAATCGTTCCAACCGGCCCATTAACTCACGCTTTTAAAAATGACCACATCAGTCTGTTTCAGAGTTCATTGATCCTTACAATTAAGAAATATAACTTACCAAAAAATTCCCTTGCTATAATTTAAGCCACAATTAGTCTTTACTTTCCCAAACTAATGCGTGAAAAGATTGAAAACATCAGAGCTTCTATTGTATGCTTTCCTAATATGTATATGTACATATATAACATTAAATACAAATTATATTAGCTATAATATACATAAAACCAACCAAAAACAACTTGGCGTCCAGTCATCTCTGACACATGGTGACCCTGTGTGTGTCAGAGTATAATTGTGCTCTACAGAGTTTTCAATGATTGCCAGGCCTTTCTTCTGAGGTATCTCTGAGTGGGCTTGAACCTTCAACCTTTCAGTTAGCAGCCAAGTGTATTAACTGTACCACCCAGAGGGTCTTATAATATAGTATATATACAATTCTAGTATACATGTATATACTTTTATATCTATGCAAATTTAATCTATTTATGGAATTTAATGTTTTTCCTAATGAAAATATTTGTTTGTTTAGTTATTCATGCATTCATTCAGAGTGGTAATAGGCAGACAAAAGCACGTCCTGTATGTCAGTCAACCCTGTGTACAGAAGCTCACTCTACCTTTTACTAGCTGTAAAGTCTTCCTCAAGTTATTTACCTCTCTGGATTCCAGTTTCCTTATTTTAAAATATTTCTAACAATGCCAGATTAATATGAAAAATAAAAGGAGAAGAGATAGATAGGTAGATAGATAGACAGACAGACAGACAGAGATTATGTTTTCTTGAATGTGCTTTGGTAGTTGGTGTTTTTCAAGGAATTTGTCGATTTCATCTTGGTGGTATTTAATGGCATAAAGTTGTTCATAATATTGTCTTATTATATTTCTGTTGTAAAATTTGTGGTAGTTTGACCACTCTCCTTGTAAATGGTAATTTGTGTCTTTTCCCTTTTTTTTGGTGTGATCATTCAATGTGGTTTGTAATAGTACTGATCTTCTCAAAGAACCAGCTTGATGTTTCATTGAATTCCTCTAATTTTTTCTTTTTCTATTTCATTGATTTTCAATAAGATCTTAATTATTTCCTTTCTTGGCTTACGTGGTTTTGCATTTCTGTTATTTTTTCTACTTTTATAAGGTAGAAGGGGAGGTCATTGATTTCGGATCTTGCTTTTTTCTAACACAGGAGTTTTTGTGCTCTAAATCTCCTCCTAAGTACTACTGTAGTTGCAGCTTACAAATTTTGATATAGTTCATTTTCATTCAGTTCAAAATACTCTCAGATTTTTCTTTTGATTTCTTCTTCAACACGTGGGTTATTTAATAGTATTTTATTTAGTTTCCAAATATTGGGGGAATTTCCCAGATTATCTTCTTGAAAATGTGCTCCTCATTTTTCTTCATTCTCATCCTCTTGCTACTGTACCCAACATGGTCGTCTAGTGTCAGCTGGAGTTAGTGATCCCATTTGTTGTTGCTGTTAGGTGCCATTGAGCCAATTCCAACTCATAGTGACCCTATCTATGTACAACAAAATGAAACACTGCCTGGTCCCGTGCCATCCTCACCATTGTTTCTATGTTTGAGGCCATTGTTGCAGCCACTGTGTCAATCCATCTCATTGAGGGTCTTCCTCTTTTTCACTGACCCTCTACTTTACCAAGCATGATGGCCTTCTCCAAGGACTGGTCTCTCCTGATAACATGTCCAAAGTATGTGAGGTGATGTCTTGCCATCCTCGCTTCTAAGGAGCAATATGATTCAAAGGCATCAATTCTTTGGTCTTCCTTATTCATTGTCCAACTTTCTCATGCATGTGAGGCAATTGAAAACACCACGGCTTGGGTCAGGCAAATTCTCATCCTTAAAGTGACATCCTTGCTTTTTAACACTTCGTTGTTGTTGTTAGGTGCTGTCGAGTTGGTTCTGACTCGTAGTGACCCTGCGTACCACAGAATGAAACACTGCTTAGACCTGTGCGAAGCTCACAATTCTTGTTATACTTGAGCCCATTGTTGCTGCCACTCTATAAATCCATCTCGTTGAGGGTCTTCCTCTTTTTTCCTGACTCTCTACTGTACCAGGCATGACGTCCTTCTCCAAGGACTGATTCCTCCTGATAACATGTCCAAAGTCTGTAAGACATAGTCTTGCCATCCTTGCTTCTAAGGAACATTCTGGCTGTACTTCTTCCAAGACAGATTTGTTCCTTCTTTTGGCAGTCCGTGGTATATTCAGTATTTTTTGCCAACACCACAATTCAAAGGCGTCAATTCTGCTTCAGTCTTCCTTATTCTTTGTCCAGCTTTCACATGCGTATGGTGCAATTGAAAATACCATGGCTTGAGTCAGGCACACCTTAGTCTTCAAGGTGACATCTTTGCTTTTGAACACTTTAAAGGGGTCTTTTGTAGCAGATTTGCCCAATGCAATGCATCTTTTGATTTCTTGACTGCTGTTTCCATGGGTGTTGATTGTGGATCCAAGTAAAATGAAATCCTTCACAACTTCCATCTTTTCTCCATTTATCATGATGCTGCTTATTGGTCCAGTTGTGAAAATTTTTGTTTTCTTTATGTTGAGGTGTAATCCATACTGAAGGCTGTGGTCTTTGATTCTCGTCAGTAAATGCTTCAAGTTCTCTTCACTTTCAGTAAGCAAGGTGTCATCTGCATAACGCAGGTTGTTAACAAGTCTTCTCCAATCCTGATGCCCCATTCTTCTTTGTATAGTCCAGTTTCTCGGATTATTTGCTCAGCATACAGATTGAATAAGTATGGTGAAAGGATACAACCCTGACACGCACTCTTCCTGACTTTAAACCACGCAGTATCCCCTTGTTCTCTTCAAACAACTGCCTCTTGATCTATGTACAGGTTCCTTATGGGCACAATTAAGTGTTCTGAAATTCCCATTCTTTACAGTGTTATCCATAATTTGTTATGACCCACACAATTGAATGCCTTTGCACAGTCAATAAAACACAGGTAAACAACTTTCTAGTATTCTCTGCTTCAGCCAGGACCCATCTGACATCAACAATGTCCATGTCCTCTTCTGAATCCAGCCTGAATTTCTGGCAGTTCCCTGTCGATATACTGCTGCAGTTGCTTTTGAATGATCTTCAGCAAAATTTTACTTGCGTGTGATATTAATGATATTGTTTGATAATTTCCGGATTTGGTTGGATCACCTTTCTTGGAAATAGGCATAAGTATGCATCTCTTCCATTCAGTTGGCCAGGTAGCTGTCTTCCAAATTTCTTGGCATAGAAGAGTGAGCACTTCCAGTGCTACATCCATTTGTTGAAACATCTCATTTGATATTCTGTCAATTTCTGGAGCCTTGGTTTTTGCCAATGGCTTCAGTGCAGCTTGGACTGCTTCCTTCAGTGCCATCCGTTCCTGATCATATGCTACCTCCTGAAATGGTTGAACGTTGAACAATTCTTTTTGGTATAGTGACTCTGCATATTCCTTCCATCTTCTTTTGATGCTTCCTGCCTCGTTTAATATTTTCCCCATAGAATCCTTCAATATTGCAACTTGAGGCTTGAATTTTTCTTCAGTTCTTTCAGCTTGAGAAATGCCAAGCATGTTCTTCTCTTTTGTTTTTCTACCTCCAGGTCTTTGCACATGTCATTATAATACTTTACTTTGTCTTCTTGAGCCACCCTTTGAAACCTTCTATTCAGCAATTTTACTTCATCATTTCTTCCTTTTGCTCGACATTCAAGAGCAAGTTTCAGAGTCTCTTCTGACATTCATTTTGGTCTTTTCTTTCTTTCCTGTCTTTTTAATGACCTTTTGCTTTCTTCATGTATGATGTCCTTGATGTCATTCCACAACCTGTCTGGTCTTTGGTCATTAGTGTTCAATGCATCAGATCTATTCTTGAGATGGTCTCTAACTTCAGGTGGGATATACTCAGGGTCATACTTTGGCTCTCATGGACTTGTTCTAATTTTCTTCAACTTGAACTTGCATATGAGCAACTGATGGTCAGTTCTGCAGTTGGCCTCTGGCCTTGTTCTGACTGATCATATTGAGCTTTTCCATCATCTCTTTCCACAGATGTAGTTGATTTGATTCCTGTGTATTCCATCTGGCCAGGACCATAATGTATAGTCTGTTTATGTTGGTGAAAAAAGGTATTTGCAGTGAAGAAGTGGTTGGTGTTGCAAAATTCTATCGTGATCTCCGGCGTCGTTTCTGTCATCAAGGTCATATTTTCCAACTACCGATCCTTCATTTCCAACTTTCACATTACAATCACTAGTAATTATCGATGCATCCTGATTGCATGTTTGATCAATTTCAGGCTGCAGAAGCTGGTAAAAATCTTCAATTTCTTCATCTTTGGCCTTAGTGGTTGATGCATAAATTTGGATAATAGTCGTATTAACTGGTCTTCCTTATAGGTGTATGGATATTTTCCTATCACTGACAGTGTGGTACTTCAGGATAGATCTTGAAATGTTCTTTTTGATGATGAATGCAACGCCATTCCTCTTCAAGTTGTCATTCCCGGCATAGTAGACCATATGATTTTCTGATTCAAAATGGCCAATATCGTTCCATTTCAGCTCACTAAGGCCTAGGATATCAATGTTTATGCATTCCATTTCATTTTTGACGATTTCCAATTTTCCCAGATTCATGCTTCGTACATTCCAGGTTCCCATTATTAATGGATATTTGCAGCTGTTTCTTCTCATTTTGAGTAATGCCACATCAGCAAATGAAGGTCCCGAAAGCTTGACTCCATCCACGTCATTAATGTGGACTCCACTTTGAGAAGGCAGCTCTTCCCAGTCACCTTTTGAGTGCCTTCCAACCTGGAGGGCTCATCTTCCGGCACTATATCAGACAATGTTCCGCTGCTATTCATAAGATTTTCACTGGCTAATTGTTTTCAGAAGTAGACTGCCAGATCCTTCTTCCTAGTCTGTCTTAGTCTGGAAGCTCAGCTGAAACGTGTCCACCATGGGTGACCCTGCTGGTATCTGAATACCTGTGGCATATCTTCCAGCATCACAGCATCACCCAAACCCCCATGATATGACAAACTGGCAGACACATGGGGGTTTAACACTTTAGTCATTAAAAAAAAAAATTGGAACACTTTAGTCATCCCATTAGCGTTATTATTTTCTTAAATTAGAGAAATATTCTAATTTCATTTCATAGTAGTTAGAAAACATACCTGATGTCACTTGAATTCTTTTAAATTTATTGAGACTTGTTTTATAACAAAGAATATGTTATATTTTGGTAAATATTCTTTATTCATTTAAAAAAATTTGCATGCTACTGTTGCTGGCTGCGGTGTTCTATAAATGTCAATTAGGTCAGTTGTTGATAGTGTCAATTAGATCAATTGATTGATAGTGTTGTCTAAATCTTACTAATTTTTTTGTCGACTTGTTCTCTTAATTATTAGAAAAGAATGTTGAAATCTCTGAGTGTAATTATAGATTTCTCTAATTCTTATATTTCTATCAGTTTTTGTTTCATGTACTTTGAAACTCTGTTATTTGGTGCATAAATGTGATGACTTGACCCCTTTATTAGTATGAAATTACCTTCTTAACTGTGGTAATATTCTGTACTCTGAAATTTACTTTGTTTACATTGATGTAGCCACTCCAGCTTTCTTGTGATAAGTCTTAGCATAATCTGTATTTTCCCATCCTTTTACTTTTACCCTATGTATTTAAAGTGTGTTTCTTGAAAACATTTTATAATTTTGCCTTGTCTTTTATATAAACTGACAATCTCTACTTTAAACTAATTAAATTACGTTTAATACCATTATGATATGCTTGATTTTAAATTGATTTCTTACTATTTTTATTTTTATCTGTCCCATCTGTTTCTTGTTAAATTTTTTTCTCTTTGTCTTCTGTTGGGTTGATTTTTGTTTTTAATGATTCCATTTTATCTTATTTATTTGTCCTGAATTTTTGTTGTATTGATTTAGTTGTTGCCTTAGGGTTTATAGTATATATTTTTAACTTACCACACTAAACCTTCAGAAGAAATTATACCACTTCATACGGAAGAATCTTACAAGAGCATGTTTCTATTTCTTCCCTCCTGACCTTTGTGCTATATCATACCTTCTACTTCTGTATTGTATAAACCCCTCAACACATTGCTATTATTTTTGCTTGAAATAGTCAATTATCTTTCACAGAGATTTAAATGACAAGGAGAAAAAGTCTTTATATTTATCCATGTAGTTATCATTTCTGATGTTTTTCATTTCTTTGCATAGCTCCAGATTTTCATCTGCTGCCGTTTTCCTTCTGCTTGAAGGGTGTCCTTTAACATTTCTTGAGGTGCAAATTCATTAGTTAGGAATTTTTTCAGCTTTGGTATGTCTGAAATAGTCTTTATTTCATCTCTACTTTTGATAGACATTTTCACTGAGTAAAGAAATCTAGTTTTTGTCATGGGTCTTCAGTTTCTACTGTTTGCATAACTGCTGTGCAAAGACACTGTGAGTTTAACTTGGTAGGTGCTGGGTATTTTTGGATTCCCATAAATGTGATGTAGCTTTATTCTAGGATGTGGTCAAGTTACTTGGAAACAGTTTGACCCTTTTGGGTCTTGCTTTGTTAGGTAGAACCAAAGCAGCGATTCATTGAGGGCTAATTTTTCCCCACTACTGAGGCAAACTCTTCTGAGTCCTCTACCCAATGCCCCAGTGAGATTTCCCTCTCTGACTAGTGACTCCTCAAGCTGTTTTTGGACCGTGGATCACGCCCTCTAACATTCTCCGATGGTTCTTGCCCCGTGGGTCGGTACCCAGCTGAGTACTGCTGAAGACCTGCTGAAGATGCCATGGTTCTCTTCTCTGGACTCCTCTCCACTCCCTTTTCAACTCCAGCTACTTGGGGCTTCCTGGACTCCCTACTGTGACTTCTCAACTCAAGGAGACCATGGGCTCTTCCTGGGCTCCCCGTCTTTGTGCCGCTGACTGCATACTTTCTCCAAGCAGTAAGCTGGGGCAATTGTAGACCTCATGTCATTAGTTTCTTCTCTCAAAGATCACTGTCCTCCATCGCCTGATGTCCGATGTCTGAGCACCATTGTTTCATACATTTTATCTGGTGCTTTAGTTGTTTCAGGCAGCGGGTAAATCAGGTCCCTGTTACTTCCGCCTTGGCCAGATGTGGACGTCATTGAGCTCTAGATTTTACTGGCTTTTTCTGAGGGCATGTCCTAGCTTACCAAGCTCAAACAGATAATACCAGTCTCACTGGGCATTGGGTGTCTTAGTCAAAAGGCCTAGAAGCAACATCCCCACAGTCCAACCTCAGCCAGGACTTTGAGTGCTAAAATTGGCTTCATTTTAAATGCCCCCTTCAGAGTATGCTAAATCTCAGTCCTCTGACTCAGCTGGGCACTACTTAGAATATTGTCTTTTGTTCTGGGTTTTCAGCCTCCAGAAGTCCATCAGAGAAAACAGACTTTGTTAAATTTAACTAGTCCCTTGCACTTTCCTCAATGTTCCTTTTTTTATTTAAGCCCCAAGCTGTTCCATAGCTTATGCTTCAACACACACACACACACACACACACACACACACACACACACACACACACACACACCAAAAACAAAAATGGTAGGGCTCAGTCCTTCAAAGATGGATTACCACGTGTACTTCTGTAAGATACTTTATCATCATTTGTTTTTTGGCCATAATCTCTTCTGAAATAAAACCCAACATAACATTTCTGCAGCAAATTCACAGTGAATTGACTCTGAGTCTCATAGACTAGGGTTTCTTTCCAGTCTCCACCTGCTCTTATTGGAGGGTTTCTTTAGACTCAGTATCTGATCTTGTGTGAACAGCTATAGTTTGCAAGATTCTCAAACTCCTAAAGTGAAAAGAGGGTCTTGCGCTACGTCAGATCATCTCATACAGAGATCTCTTCTTTCCTCCGTTTTGGGAGGCACATAGCATAATATGTGGAGGATGAATAGTTTGTTTCAAGTTATAACTAAGTTTGGTCAAAGCACAATCCAGCTGGGTCTAAAGGTTCTCTAAGAGACCCTGAAGACCACAGACTTCATTTGTGCCACCTGAGATATTCTCTTCATGCAGTGAGGGGTCATGCATTCCCTTCCTTCTTTATGAAGATGCTCAACCCCTAACTTTGGGTCTGAGCAAAGTATATGGGTTGGGTAACATGAAAGGAGGCTTCCTAAGCTAGTAAACAAAAACGCCGTATTTGTCATGGAGGGTAAATGTTGACATCTTTTAACAATGAAGCATAGAATCATTTGTCTCCAGAAGTGAACTTGAGGCTAGCTTTAGCTCTTGTATTTACTAGTTGCTTAGTCTTGAGTGGAAGACTGGGCTGGCTTCTGTCCCTTCATCTGTTAGTGTAGACGAGGACTGGACCATGAGATTTCTAAGACCCTGTCCAGCTCTCAAAGTCTTCGATTGTTTCCTTTTGTTCTGATACTGAGCAAAATAACTGTAAGAGTGGAATACTGTGTTTCGTTCGGCAAGCGCTATCAGACAGAAGACTAAAAGGTGTGTAGACTCGTCTACACAAAATCCATGACTGGGAAAATCTAAGTGATTAATTTAATTCTTTGAACCTTGTTTAGGCTAATTCATTTAGCAAAAATTTCACTTATTGAGCTATTTGGTATTATATGACCATAAACACAAGGAATTAGTGGCAGATTTGGGGATAAAGTTTAAGACATCTCAAAGTCTTTTGTCCTTCTACACGAGTCCATCATTTTATATACTATTCTGTAAAATAAAACCATGCTGTTGGAGCTCTGGTGGCACAGTGGTTAAGAGCTTGGCTGCTAACCAAAAGGTTGGCAGCTCGAATCCACCAGATGCTCCTTGGAAACCCTATGGGGCACTTCTACTCTGTCTTGTAGGGTCAGTATGAGTTGGAATTGACTGGATGGCAATGGGTATATACTAAAGGAAAGTGAATTTAGAATTGAAAATATAAAACTTTCCATCATTGGAATTTATCCTGTTAGAATCTCAAATTAGACATTGAATTAACATGGTTCATTACACTTAATGATTTCAATAGAAATAGGGACAATAGTTCTCAAAAATCAATTAGATCTTCTTCCTATGGTCTTCAGAAAAAGATTTTGTTTAATTTCTTGTGTGGACCTTCTCCAGAATTTTAAATCTAGGCATTATTTCTTTGAAAATCCAAATTATGGAAATTATTAGCATAACTAGCCACTTCCATCCTTAAGATGATGAGCAATGAGCTAATCAGTGATGCAGGAGCAGATTCCATCACTGATTAGCCAGCTGTGATAGAGTTATTATTTACATCTCTGAAGCTGTTCAGAATCTTACACATCGGAAATGGGGCCAAATAATTCCTGCAATAGAATTGTCAACTCACCCTTAAAGAGCTGCTGAAGAACTTTAAGTGTAAGATTGTTTATTGTTTATACAATTTCATTTTTATATTTGTGTCATTTTTTCATTTATTAAGAGTCACCACTTTTTTAAAAAAAGGAAATAAGGTTAGGTTCATTGAGTAGAGGGAATAGACAGATGCAAACTCTGTTTTCAGTGACATGAAACATAAGATGTTAATACTTAAAGTAAAATGAGATACTCCTGTCTTCATGCATCTGTGTAGTTGTGTTTACGTTTTTCCGTATATCTGGGCTTGTATAAGCAGGAGGCATAGAAATGTTCAGAATCAAGAGAAATAAGAATTGATAGTAAAGTTTGTGATCTTGTTAGTGTTTTGGATTCAAGGGCATTTTGAAGATCCAAGGTCCCAACAGCATTTCATCTAGTAGAAAATAATTTCAGACTTCCTTAGCAGCATGCTATGAGACAGAGCCCATAAATTATATTTAAAAACCCAAGGGACTGTAGAGTGATCGTTTATAATCAAATCTGTCTTGCTATAGTTAATGATTCTGAACCATTATTTAATTGTTTTGCCGTGATAATAAAGCATAATACTAGATTCCATTTTATCCACTGAAAACCTTTGTTTTGTTGTGTTTTGTATCACGTTCCCTTAGAAGCATGAAGGAGAACTAAGGAGGTCATGCTGATGATTTTTATTAGTGTGCTCACACACAGCTGATCCTACCTTGGGAGGTAGGATACCAGACCTAAATGTAAATATCTTCCACTCCCTGTCACACCCAGCCCGTCCATCATTCAAGTCCCTACCTCCTTTAAGAAGCTTGCTCTACCTAACCAGCCTCATTAAACCATCTTCTTTTGTAGTCAGAGCAAATGTTATCAGTATCCTTTTGCTGACAAGGAATCCTATTCTGCCAAATGACATCCTTTCAATCCTTGTTGCGTGAATCTTGTAATCTTAGTTTCTTTCCGTGTCTATGTCTTATCTCCAGTGTTTGGGTCTCTGGGGGCTTAATAATTTGCATCCTCCTCCCCACCTAAATTCTGAAAAAATTGAAAATTTAATCATTCAACAATAAGCACTACTCTGTACCAGGCACTGCAATAGGTACAAAGAGACACCATGAATAACACGAATATAAAGCCTTGCCCTCCTGGAGCCTACACTGTGACGGCAGGAAATAAACAATAACATAACGAGTAAATCCTGTCATTTCTTGTTGTTAGTTGTTGTCAAGCCGGCCCCTGACTCCTGGTGATCCTATGCACCATGGAAGGAAGTTCTGCCCAGTCCGTCATCCCCGCGGTCACTGATGGATCCCTAGTACATGTTGTAGTTGTTAGTTGCCTTTAAGTTGATTCATATGATTATCGTTGTTGTTAGGTGCTATCCAGTCAGTTCCGACTCACAGCGATTCCATGTAAAACAGAACGAAATTTTGCCAAGTCCCGTGCCATCCTCACCATAGTAAGCATGTCTGAGCCCATTGTTGCAGCCGCTGTGTCAGTCCATCTTTTTCACTGACGCTGTACCAAACATGATGTCCTTTTCCAGGAACTGGTCCCTCCTGATAACATGTCCAAAGTGAGACAAAGTCTCACCATCCTCACTTCTAAAGAGCACTCTGGCTGTGCTTCTTCCAAGACAGACTTGTTTGTTCTTCCAGCAGTCCGTGGGATATTCAGTATTCATTGCCAACACCATAATTCAAAGGTGTCAATTGTTCGGTCTTCCTTTTTCATTGTCCAGCTTTCACATGCATATGAGGTGATTGAAAATACACCATGGCTTAGGTCAAGCACACCTAGTCCTAAAAGTGACACCTGTGCTTTTCAACACTTTAAAGAGGTCTTTTGCAAGAGATTTGCTTAGTGCAGTATGTCCATCATTTGACTTCTTGACTGCTGCTTCCATGAGCGTTGATTGTAGATCCAAGTAAAATGAAATCTTTGACATCAGTTTATCATGATGTTGCTTATTGGTCCAGTTGTGAGGATTTTTGTTGTCTTTATGTTGAAGTGTAATCCTTACTGAGGTTGTAGTCATTGATCTTCATTAGTAAGTGCTTTCAGCAAGCAGGTTTGCGTCATCTGCATATCACAGGTTGTTAATGAGTCTTCCTGCAATCCTGATGCCTCATTCTTCTTCATATAGTCTGGCTTCTTGAATTATTTGCTCAGCATGCAGATTGAATAAGTATGGTGAAAGCATACAGCCCTGACACACACCTTCCCTGATTTTAAACCTTGCAGTATCCCCTTGTTCTGTGCAAATGACTGCCTCTTTGTGCATGTACAGGTTCTACATGAGCACAAAATAAGTGCTCTGGAATTCCCATTCTTCCCAACGTTATCCATAATT
Organism: Trichechus manatus latirostris; assembly: GCF_000243295.1. Taxonomy (NCBI): domain Eukaryota; kingdom Metazoa; phylum Chordata; class Mammalia; order Sirenia; family Trichechidae; genus Trichechus; species Trichechus manatus. The sequence goes on along the minus strand of NW_004443938.1, from coordinate 8,029,087 downwards.
TGTTATGATCCACACAGTTGAATGCCTTCACATGGTCAATAAAACACAGGTAAACGTCTTTCTGGTATTCTCTGCTTTCAGCCAGGATACATCTAACATCAGCAATGATATCCCTCATTCCATGTCCTCTTCTGAATCCGGCTTGAATTTCTGGCAGTTCTCTGTCGATCTACTGCTGCAGTCATTTTGATTTATCTTCAACATTTTACTTGTGTGTAATATTAATGATATTGTTCAATAATTTCTGCATTCTGTTGGATCACCTTTCCTTGGAAAGGGCACGACTATGATCTCCTCCAGGTGGTTGGCCGGGTAGCTTTCTTCCAAAATTCTTTCTATAGACAAGTGAGTGCTTCCAGTGCTGCATCCATTTGTTGAAACATCTCATTTGTTTTCTGGCAATTCCTGAAGCCTTGATTTTTACCAGTGCCTTCAGTGTAGCTTGGACTTCTTCCTTTGCTACCATCAGTTCTTGATTATATGCTACCTCCTGAAATGGTTGAATATTGACCAATTATTTTTGATATACTGACTCTATGTATTCCTTCCATCTTCTTTCTTTTTTTAAAGTTTTTTTTTAATTTTATATATATATAAAAGCCTTCAGGTGAAGGCTTACAGAACAAATAGTTTCTCATGAAACAGTAGTACACATATTGTTTTATGATATTGGTTAACAACCCCACAACATGTCA
>NW_004443938.1:8020556-8022630 GCF_000243295.1 Trichechus manatus latirostris | reverse complement strand
TGTTCTGGAATTCCAATCACTCGGAAATTTTTGCTTTTGACTGTATCCCACATAACTCTCAGGGTCTATTCATTTTTCTTTGTTCTTTTTTCTGAGTTTTCCTGAAACAGAGTTGTATCCAAGTGTTTGTCTTCAATTCCACTGAACCTGTCTTCCACCATTTCAACTATGCTTCTCAACCATTCTATGACACCATCCATTTATGAAATCTTATTGTTTATCTTTTGGATTTCTAATTGTTGTCTTTGTGTAATTTCTAGTTGTGAATTTATTTTGGCATTTTGTTCCTGCATTATTTTCCTTAATTCTTCCAATGTTTTTGTCCGTATTTTCCATGATTTTGTCCTCATGTTTGTCAGCTTTTTGCCTCAGCCCTTGGAGAATTCTGAGTATTAGAGATTTGAATTCCCTTTCAGGTAGTTCTAGTGCATTTTCTTCTAGAGGAGAGTCATCTGATGTTTTATTTTGGATGCCTACTGGAACCATCCTGTCCTGTTTTTTAAGTGTTTTGATATTGTCTGCTTCTTCGGGGCATTCAGTCGTTATTTTTCTCATTTATTGATTGTAGATTTGTTTGTTTCTCCCTTTTTTAAAAAAAATTTGACTATGAGCAGGCAGACTGTGTGTTCTTTGTTGTTTGCTCGTCTGTGGGCACAATACTTTTCACCTTCTTCTTCAACTGGCAGGGTCAGTCACTCAGATATGGTACAGCAGGGCAGGTCTAGCTGAAGAGGTGTTACTGGGACGGGTTATTTGTGGCACTTACCACAGCCACCAGGGTGGGTCGGTAATCAGTGCAGGGCAGGTTCCAGTCGGCCGTGCCTGCGCTGCTTGGTGGTGCGACGTCAAGCGCACAGTGCAGGTAGGCAGGATGCAGCAGGGAGATTGTTATGTATGGAGCTAAGATGGATATGGTACAGAAGAGAGTGGAACAGGAGCCAAAAACATACAAACAAACAAAAGAGAATGCTAGGGGAGCTTGCCTTTGGAGTGGAGAGATGAGAGACTATGAAATGGAGAAAAACAGAAAGGGGAAGAGGAAGAAAAGAAAAGAATAGAATGAATAAATAAAAATCGGTAACGTTAAAGAACCGCAAGTTCCCAGGAATCCCACCGGTGCAGCTATGATGTCTGGGGAAGTCACTCCCAGGTGCTGCAGTACAGCCTGGCCAGAAGCCACAGAGTCATACAACACCAAGTATTCAGGGAACAGAAAGAGAAGGAAGATATAGAGAGACGAGAAACTGAGCAATGAAGAAAGATAAAAAGGGAAAAAGAGGGAAAAGAAAACAAAACAAATTAAAAAAAAAAAGAACAAGAAAGTCCCCCCCAAAAACAGAAAAAAATAGAAAAAAAAAAAACCAATATAAAAAGAAATGTCCTTAGGGATCCCTCTGCACATCTGTGCAAGCCGAGGGGGAAGTCTCTTTGCCACGCAGCACCACCTGGCCAGAAGGGGCTCCCAACTCAAGAAAAGGAAAAGAAAAGAAACAAACAATTCAAAACAATCAAACGAACAAAAGCCCCGGGATCTCACCAGCGCGGCAGCCCAGACCGGGACGCAGCTCCACACTTGAACGGAGTTCCAGAACACCTCAGAAAGAAGCAAAGATGGCGCACGGAGCCAAGTATTTGAGCAAAAGGAGGGGGAGGTGGTGAGAGGTAAGGAAGAAATCAAAAGAGGCAGAAAAAAAAAAGCAACACTAGCAACCAACAAATGCCACTCAGAAAGCCAACTAGTGCAGGCTGGTGTTTCTCAGACAAGAGACTGTGTCTGTGGGAAGCAGAGGGGCCGAGTGTGGGTGAAGAAGCATAGGGAATGGGAAAGTGTATACCACAAATTACCAGAGCTCTGCAGCCCGTCAGGAAGTAGCAAAGATGGTGCACGGAGCCAGGTATTTGAGCAAGAGGAGGGGGAGGTGGTGAGAGGTTAGGAAGAAATCAAAAGAAGCGGAAGAAAGCAACACCAGCAGCCAACAAATGACACTCAGAGAGCCGGCCAATTTGGGTGTGTGGAATCCAAGCAGCCGGTGTTCCCTGGTCAAGAGATTGTGGCCGCGGGAAGCAGAGGAGG
>NW_004443938.1:7942825-8020311 GCF_000243295.1 Trichechus manatus latirostris | reverse complement strand
CAGTTTTCTCACTCCATTTGGTGCTTGGCTGAGTTCTTTATCTCTTCATTTGATGTTTTAGGGTTTCAGGATTGTTGTATTCTCTGTTTGGCTTAGTTTTTCGGAACTTTGCTGTGGAGGGACGGCGTGGTGTTCTGCCTAGAGCGCCATTTTGCTGGAACTCTCCACCTTCCATCTTCTTTTGATGCTTCCTGCCTCATTCAATTTTTTGCCCGTAGAATCCTTCAGTATTGCAACTTGATGCTTGAATTTTTAGTTCAGTTATTTTAGCTTGAGAAATGCCAAGCATGTACTTTGCTTTTGCTTTTATTTACTCCAGGTCTTTGCACATTTCACTGCAATACTTTACTTTGTATTCTCGAGCTGCTCTTTAGAATCTTCTGTTCAGCTCATTTACTTCATCATTTTTTCCCTTCACTTTAGCTACTCTGTGTTCGAGAGTAAGTTTCAGAGTCTCTTCTGGCATCCACTTTGGTCTTTTTTTTCTTTTTAATAACCTTTTGCTTTCTTCACATAGGATGTTCTTGATGTCATCCCACAACTTGTCTGGTCTTCGGTCATTAGTGTTCAGTGCATCAAATGTATTCTTGGGATGATCTATAAATTCAAATAAGATATATTCAAGGTCCTACTTTGGCTCTCGTGGACTTGTTTTAATTTTCTTCAGCTTCAACTTGAACTTGTATATGAGCAATTGATGGTTTGTTCTGCACTGCCTTCTTCTGACTGATGATATTGAGCTTCTCCATTGACTCTTTTCTCGGATGTAGTCGATTTGATTTCTGTGTATTGTATTTAGCAAGGTCCATGTGCAAAGTCATTGTTTATGCTGTTGAAAAAGGCATTTCCAGTGAATAAGTCATTGGTCTTTTAAAATTCTATCATGTGATCTCCGCCATTGTTTTTACCACCAGGATCATATTTTCCTACTAGTGATCCTTCTTCGTTTCCAACTTTCACATTCCAATCACCACTAATTATCAGTGCGTCTTCATTGCATGTTTAATCAATTTCATACTACAGAAGTTGGTAAGAATGTTCAACTTCTTCATCTTTGACATTAGTGGTTGGTGCTTAAATTTTAATAGTTACATAAATTGGTCTTACTTGTAGGCATATGGATATTATCCTATCACTGACAGCATTGTACTTCAGGATAAATCTTGAAATGTTCTTTTTGACAGTGAATGCATTTGATGAGGAAGAAGTTCTCCAGACAAGACTAGGTTGCCCCCAAGATAGCCCCCTACCCTGTACCATGTCTATTCTCCAGCTCAAGGGGTGGTGTTTTCCAGATTTTGTAGGAGTCTTTCTGAATAGTTCACTGGTATTTCCCATTTCTTCCAAGTATGATATTGTTACGTGACTTCTCCATGACATACCTTATTTTCTGATTTTTATAAAAGGGATAAGCTAGGTATAATTTGCTTCCCAGATCAATGACCGTGCAGTGGGGAGCAGAGAAAGGGAAGAAATGGGATTCATTTTTTGTCCACTGGAAGACTGAGAAAGAGCCACTTCTAGGAGTCTGAAAACCTCTTTGTTTTTTTCAATTTAGCATTATCAATAAGAAATCAGTGAGGAAAGAACCAATTCCAGAGTCTAGATTTTGTTTTTAATTCCTCACATCTGCCACCAGATTCAGCCACTTAATTTAGAAAATTGATGCCAGAGCTGTTTATAGAACTGGAAGTATTTCTCTAATGGTAGTTACTGTCAAGTTTACTCGGACTCATGGCGATCCCCTTGTGTTACATAGCAGAACTGCTCCATAGGATTTTCTTGGCTGTAATCTTTATGAAGTACATTGCCAGGCCTTTCTTCCACAGCACTGCTGGTTGGGTTTGAACTACCAACTTTTAGGTTAGTAATTGAGTGCAAACCTTTTGCGCCACCCAGAAATGTGTAATGATAACAGATTTGTATAATCCTCGAAATAAAATTCTTTAAATTGAATTTTCCATTAATTAATGATTTTAAAGATGAATATGGGATTTGGATAAAACATACTACCTACAGGAGCTAGTGACAATATTTTATGACATACGAATCACAGAAAAACTACAAAATGACAGTATCTCCATCTTTCCTAAATTTGACAGGAAACCTACATCTATCAAAGTTCGTTTTTCATTGAACACGATGTGCTAGCTATTCAGTTTGAATTCAAGACATGCAAAATTTATCAGTTCAAATATATTGGACATAGATATTATAATAAGTTGTAATATCTTTATATATACTAGGTAAAGTGAACTAATTTAAACTTCTTTAGATCTGTCTTTTCTATTAAACTCAAATATTTGTATAGTGTTTCATAAAGTCAGTAATATCAGGTCAAAATGTATTTCTTATTATTTCAGGTATAATATATTGCCTGATATTAAATTAAATCAGAAAACATATTTGATCCTAAAATATATTAAAATTTTTTACCATCTAGAAATTTGCTGCAAAAGATCTCTTTAAAGTGTTAAAAAACAAAGATATCACTTTGAGGACTAAGGTGCGCCTGACCTAAGCCATGGTGTTTTCAGTTGTCTCATATGCATGTGAAAGCCGGACAATGAATAAGGAGGACTGAAGAAGAATTGATACTTTTGAATTATGGTGTTGGTGAAGAATATTGAATATGCTATAGACTGCCAGAAGAATGAACAAATTTGTCTTGAAAGAAGTACAGCCAGAGTGCTCCTCAGAAGCGAGGATGGCAAGACGTCCTCTCACTTACTGTAGACATGTTATCAGGGGGGACCAGCTCCTGGAGAAGGACATCATGCTTGGTAAAGTAGAGGGTCAGCGAAAAAGAAGAGGACTCTCAACAAGATGAATTGACACAGTGGATGTAACAATGGGCTCAAACATAGCAGTGATTGTGAGGATGGTGCAGGACCAAGCAGTGTTTCTTTCTCTTGTACGTGGGGTCGTTATGAATTAGAGCTGACTCAATGGCACCTATCAACATCAACAACAAAAGAAAAACACTCATGGCTAGGAGAGCTGTTATCCTTCTTTAAATGTTGGCATCCAGTTTATTTATTTTTTTCCTGGATTGACTCTATCAAACTCATCACCTTAATAAACTTTAAGAACCAAGATCAGCATATAAGAGCATAAACTAATCACAAATTATGATCAAGCTATTTTGCACATAATTATGTACATAAAATTTGCACACAATGATGGATATAAAAACATCAGTGAAATATCAGTTACAGCTCCATGGAAAAGAAATTCTGAAAGCAGAGTGTGTAATCAGATTTTCACTATGCTTATAGTTTGTGCTGATATAATTATTAAACGCTAGTAATTATAGGGTCACTGTGAGTCAGAATCGACTCAACAGCACGCAGCAAGAGGCGTTGACTATAACATAAGTCATTGTGACGTAGTCTTAAAAAGTCATCAAAATACTAAGAATGTCTTTGCATCCTTCTTAAATCCATATTTGCTATCAGGTCTCTATGGGTGGAAAATTGACTCGAGGGCACCTAGCAACAACAAGAAAGTTTCAAAGGAGATGAAACTTTACCATTTCTATACTCATGCCTCATAAGTAAAGCATGGCACGCACACTTGCCACCTGAGTTTAAAAATCAAATGTAGGCAAATATAAAAAACGGAAAAACATTCCATCCAGGTGATTGTTACAGACGTTGATGGAGGCCTGATTGAGAGAGAGAGATGGTTACGGATCTGAATATTAATAGAGATGTGAATATAGACGTCATTTTGAAGCAGAGGACGGTACATAATTGAGGGGAGAGTTACCGTTTTTTTAAATTTCTTAACAATCCTTAGGTTTTATTTCCTTTTGACCTAACAAATATTTTATTGAGATTTTTTTCACTCCTTTCTTCCACTTTTAAAATATCTCTTTGCCTTTCCTGTTGTACATGGCACTATGTTTAGTTTACGAATGAGACTCAATTTCAGGCTACTCTGTGTGGTTTGCGACACACAGCATCTGTTCACACCAGTGAACCACATTCCCAGGAGCATGTCTTTAGATGGCTCTCTTTACAGAAGAGAAAGGGATTTACTAATAGTCGTGATCTGATAGGAGAGTGCCATCGCCCTTCGCTTCCATCCCCGATAGGCAACTGTTTTGTAAAATGATAGGGATTATCCTTCCATTTTTATATAGGCCAGTGTGTGTGTGTGTATGTGTGACCGTATCCCTCTTTCTTAGAAAAATGTTAGCATACTATACATTCTTCTGTTGTTATTGTTAGTTGCCACTGAGTTGTTTCTGACTCATGGCGACCCCGTGTACAACAGAGTGAAATGTTGCCAGGTCTTTCGCTTTCCTCATGATCACCAGCATGCTGAGTCCACTGTTGTCTTCTAACCTGCGGGGGTGTGGGGAGCTCACCATCCCGTACTATATCAGACAATATTCTATTGTGATCCACAGGGTTTTCCTTTGCTTTTATGGGAAGTAGATCACCTGGCCTATCTTCCTAGTCTGTCTTATTCTGGAAGTTCCACTTAAATCTGTCCACCATGGGTGACCCTGCTGTTATTTGAAACACCAGTAACATAGCTTCCTGCATCACAATGACATGCAAGCCACCACACTATGACAAAGGGATAGACGGGTGGTCTGTCATACTTTTCAAAATACTGAATTCTCCCCGTTTCACGTCTCCCACAGCATCTGATTGGAAGTAATATTCATGTACTTCATTTAATGGCTGTATGGCAATCAGCAAACTTATTCTCATTTCCACATGCTTTCCCTATCCACCTCCCTCCCATTTCTTTTTTATTTCTATTTTATCTCAATTTCCAAAAAAATATACATTCAATACTTTCTCCTTATTACTATCACTTATTCTCATTTTGACAGATAAGTACATACTTCATTCTCACCACCGATACTCACGGTAATGCCGCTCCAGACATGGTTCCTTGTCGGAATTTCTTTCTCTAGTAGAGTCCTCAGGAAGTTTTCATGGGAACAACATTCCCTGAGTTGTTGAATATTCCTTTAGTGTATTGAGACTTTATATTAGAAAGTTATTATGGCTGGATAGAAAATACTTAAGACATTTTTCCCTTGACTTACTTCATTGTCCTCTGACGTAAAGTATTATTTTCGAAAAGTTTGATGGCCATTAAGTGAATTGGTAATTGTTCCTTGATTTTATTATTTTTAGTTAAAGTCTAGTAATTTTACTAAAATGTGTCCCAGTGTGCGTTTTTCAGGGTTAAATTACCCAGGAATGTGCTCTGCCGTTTAAATATGTAGTTTTGAGCCCCCTGCCCCAGGAAAGTTTTCTTGAAATACAGTATTTTAGTACTTGTTCTGTTCCATTGACTTGGTTTCTTCTTTGGGGATTTATGTAGCTTGAGTCTATTTTCCTATCTTCATCGGTCACTTTCTCTAAAATCCTTTTTATCACTCTCTGTTGCTTTTTGTTATTGAACGTTTTCCTCCTTTCCATCTTCTGTTTCTTGTAAACTATTATCTGTTGTGATTATTCTTTCCTGTGTTCCTTCCAACTTAGGCTGCGTTTCTGGAGGTTTGAATCGTTTGCATATTAAATTCTTTTCTGAGTTCTATCACTTTGTTTTTTGATTTTTTCTAATTCTGATTTTTTTAAATTTTTTATGAATTTTAAACTTATTTTATCTCATTTTAAAATATTAGGTTACTGCTTTTTCTATTTAGGGTGTGTCTTTCTAGCATGCTGTCATTATCTATAGAGGCAGTGTTATGCCCTTGACTCTCTTTTTTATAATAATTTTGTGTGGGATTTGACAACATCCTGCTCTAGTTCTAGTGTTTTAGAAGGGAGCTATTGGGCAAGATGGCTTTTCTAGCTCTAAGGCTCTGGATATTCCTCTGCTATTGTCTCTACAAAGTGGTTAAAAAAATAATAATAACCTTTTGCTTTATATGATCCGCCTTCGCTCTTGTCTTTCCCTACTTTTAACTGGACGTTCTCTTTCCTTTGCGCCTTGTGCTGCTCAATTTAAATTCTGCTCCAGCACTTCCTTCTCAGTGGAGGGCTTTCTGCTGGGAGGGAACTGGTGATTATTTAGGTTCGACCCCTTTCCGCCCTCTCCTCGTTCCCTCTCTTGCCCTGCTTTTCTCTCCAGTATCTGTTGGTAGAGGTACAGTTCTCAGATTCAGGAGACACCGTGTTGCTTTCTGCTTCCTCCTGCACAGAAGCTGATACTGCGGAGGTCTCACAGCCGCCATGCTCGTCCCGCCCTCCTCATGGTTCGGTCCCTGAGAATACCTCGCGCACTATTTCGCTGTAGTGTTTGTCTACAGATTCTGGGTTTGTATCCTAGTTGTTTCATCTGTCAGTTTTTGCGAGGATTTAGGCTGACAACAGTCAACAGCCATGCCAATGCCAGATTGCCCTAATTCCTCCCCATTCTGCAAAAAGCAGCAGCTAAGCAGCGTCAAGTCTTCATTTTTTCAAGATAAATGAAAGCTGCCCAAGTAAAGCCAAGTGAGGACCACGGCCGTTTCAGATGTCTTTGGCAAGTTGTCTTTGTATTGGCAAGTGTAGGAATCCTTAGAGGACCCTATGATGGAAAATAATTACTAACAAACGAGTTGCCCTTCATTTCAGCTGTCAGGATAACAGTGCAAAGAAAACAGCATACTCTCAGTCTTCGCCGGTTCTGAGGATGGTGTGATCTTACGGGCAACTGCCAAGAGCACAGACCGGCTGTTGAAACATTTAATTAAAACAGTTTTGATAATTAGCACAACTTGTTTGTAAATGTGAAAATATTTCTTATGTGACTATGCCAGTCACCTTGTCAGTTTTGGGGGGGCGGGGGGGGGAGGGCAGGGAGAAATCCATCAACATACGGAGTTATGAACCAATTATTCAAAACACCAGGAATTGTTTTTGACTGTCCTCCATTCCTTGCCACCCTCATAAAAATAATAAAAATAAAATAAAAGCAAATGTACATACGTATCTCCCAGCTTGGTTTCTTCGTATAGTCTGAGGGGCAGAATGGTATGGTGTTTTAATGAAAGCTCATTTGGTTGCAAGTAAATAGAAATGAACCGAAACCAGTTTAAGCAGTGGATGTTTTACCAAGTGACTGCCTTGATTGCAACAGCCTGCGTTTAAACCACAGTTCTAGTATTTCGAAGCTACTACCTCTCAGTAATCTTTCTAAATTTGCCGTATTTTTACTTTTATTTACTAAAGAATAACAAATCACCCAGACAATCTTTTTTCCCTTCTCAGTATGTTTAGTACTGAAAGGTCCACTGCTTTCCAATGATCTTTTGCATTCCTACTGCACTCCTACTTTAGTATCATAACTGTTCGAAAAATGCTACATTTAGAAAAAGGAGCCCTCGCTGGCTCTTTATTGCCCAGTACCATCATCAGTCAACAAAATATCTACAATTCCCTCTCGCTGACTCCTCCAAACCCTTATTGCAGTTCCCGCGCCTCTGGTCACCCTCCTGCCTCCCTGAGCGGCTTCCCAGTCTGACCGTCTCACTGCGTGGCCCTTCCTCAAGCTTCCTGCCAGGCTCCACTCCTCTGCTGGCCGGGTCTGTGGGTACGTCCCAGGAGACGGCTCGCCCTCATGGTGAACTGTGCTTTCCCCCGTGAGCTGTCGCCCCAGCCCAGATTTCTCTCCTAAACTCCAAGCGCACACATCCAGAAACATCTCCGCTCCCCCGGTGTGGTGCATAGCAGCTGCTTCAGAGCTCGATATGTCCACGATGGAGTATGGCCTTCATCCCTCACCCGCCACCCTACGACCTCCGTCCCCCACCTGCCCCTGTCACCCCACAGATCTGTTCTCCACCTCGTTCCCCAACCAGGTTAAGTGACAGCACCATGCACAGAGTACCCAAAATAGAGACTGGGACTTACCCTTGACACCTACTCTTCCTCACCCCCACTTTTTTTTTAAATAATATTTTAGTATGTTTTTGGTGAAAGTTTACACAGAAAGTTTCCGTTTGACAACTTCCACACAAATTTCTCAATGCCAGTAGTGACATTTTTCACATTGTGCCAACATTCTCTTTGTGTTCTGGTTGTTCCATTTGTACTACTCTAGTTTCCCTGCCCCCCAATCTTCTCATCTTTGCTTTGGATGAAACGTTGACCTTTTGGACTTACACAGATTTTTTTTTTTTTTTTTTTTTTTTTAGTAGAGCACCTATCTAACGGGCAATATCCTTTATGTTTGTGTCACTTTGCTTTTCTGCCAAAAGTTCACCCTCACATTTAAACCCTTGACTCTGACCTTTAACTTCTCTTTCCTACGTATCTCTCAGATGTGTCCTCTCCTTACCATCTCCACTGACCCCCGAGGTTCAGACCACATTGACTGATGCAATAATCCACTAGTCGTAGATGTCATAGATATACATTATCCGATTTCCCATCCCCCGTTTAACATTTTTCCATTTCCTTCCTAGTGGAATAAACTCCTAACAAGGTCCTTCAGAATCTGACCCCTTCCTTTCCGTCCAGCATTGTGTCTCATCATTGCCCCCGATGTCCAGCCTGAGCCTGGGCTGCCCCCCACCCCCGAGGCAACACTCTCTAACACTTCTGCCTTTGCACCCCTGCTGCCTCTGCCTGGGATGCCCTCCTGCCTCCAGGAAGGCACCATGGGCTCCTCAAGATGCCTGCCCCGTCCTTCTCAGTTAGAATCCCTCCTGTGTGCTCTCCCATCCACCCTTAACTCTGGTATTTTCGTCCTCTGCAGGAGAGAAACTGTCGCACTTGTCATTCTATCCCCGGTGCTTTCCATAGTTCTTTATTCCTAGTTAGCCCCTCATTGCCATCACTTTTTTTAAGCTACAGTGTTTCCAACTATGAAATGGGGATCGTCATTGGACCAATCGTGTAGGGTTTTGTGAGGGCTAGTCACGTATATATAAATGACTTAACACAGTGCTTTGCATAGAGTAAACCAAAAACCAAACCCAATTCCGACTCATAGCAACCCTATAGGATAGAGTAGAACTGCCCCATAGAATTTCCAAGAAGCACCTGGTGGATTCGAACTTCAGACCTTTTGGTTAGCAGCTGTAGCTCTTAACCACTGCGCCACCAGGGTTTCCTTGCATAGAGTAAGCACTCCATAAAGGCTACCGAAAACTAGTTGTCCTCGAGTCTACTCTGGCTCATAATGCCCCCACGTGTGTCAGAGTAGAACTGGGTTCCACAGGGTTTTTGATGGCTGATTGTTTGAAAGTAGATCACCAGGCCTTTCTTCCAAGGCATCTCTGGGTGGACCCCAACCTCCAACATTTTGGTTAGCAGCTGAGCCCTTAACCTTTTGCACCACCCAGTAAATGCTAGGCCTTATTATAATAATAATATCAGCAATAACAATAAAAGTCACTGCTGAATAATTTAACAAGAGAATAAATGCACACAGATCTTTTTCGCAGGTCTGACATGCTCTCTGGAGTTATCACATCCATTTTGAATTTGAGTAAATCTTTAACTGTAAACTTTCTCAAAAATCATTAATTCCTATGTGCATCACCTTCAGTACCCACCCGTCCCAGCCCTATCTACTCACACGGTACAAATTATGCACATCATCGGTGTTCAGAGTATCCTCACTGACCCTTGCTCCGGCCCACGTCTTCTTCTCTCGCCCTGACTGAGAAGGTAGTCCAAGGGAGATGCAACTCTTCTTGCTTACCATTCATTAGTAAGCATGTCCACTTAGGGAAAAATGGCCTGGTTTGTTATGTCAGATTCTATATAATGATTTTTTTTTTCATTTTTGAAATAAATTGTGTATTTAATTTCGTGTTGACATTATCTTGCTATAAAAATCTATTTTAACATACCACATTCACAGTGTTTCCTTTTAATACTTTTTAATTTTATTGTAACATTATCTAATTATAAACAATCAATTTTAATATCCTCAAATATTGGAGTTCTTCTCTCAAGAGTTCTTATTTTTTAAGAGTAGTTATGTGCAACCAGCTACTGTATTTCTGCTGGTGCGGCATTTTTAATAAGCTCATCTGTGCCCTACAGCTAGATAAAGGCCTGTTGCTGGTTACGGGATGGAAAACGGACCCGAACCATTTGAAGGAAGGAGGGGATAGAGACTCATTCAACCTTCAACACATGGTTGTTGAGCACATACTATTGTGCTCAATAATGTGCACTCTGTTGGGAATTTCATGATGATCAGGACAGCCTTAGCCCCTGCTCTCATGGAATTTACAGCCTAGTGGGGCAGACAGATAGTAAACAGATAAACACTTTGTTTAGTTTAATAATTGCAGGCTGTGGTACCTCCCCTATTGTTGGTGTGTTCTGTCGAGTCAGTTCTGACTCACAGCACCCTCATGTGACAGAGGAGTACTGCCCCACAGGGTTTCCTAGGCTGTAATCTTTACAGAAGCAGATTGCCAGGTCTTTCTCCCACAGAGCAACTTGGTGAGTTCAAACCGCCAACCTTTTGGTTCGCAGCTGAGCGCTAACCATCGTGACACCAGGGCTCCTAATATCTCCCCTCCAGGAAGAAGATGCACACTGTCTCCGGCAAGGTCTTTGTTCCCTCACAGTCATACTGTGTTTCGACTTTGCATTCTTTTGCTTGTGAAGGTGTTGGATTCAGATGGCAGGTGCCACTGCCTGAAGTGACAGCGGACACCTTGTGGCATGATTGCACGGATTAGCCTAGAAAGTGTATGACTGCTGTGGGTCCATGGCTGTAACATGGAGATGGAGTGGCCTGAGGTTGTGACAGGGAGGCATGGGGCTCCATGTCGTGGGGGGTTCAGTAGCACTCACTTCTCACTGACCCAAATATCTCAGGAAGCCCAGACAGCCAACTAAGCAGGCTCCCTGCCAGTTTTAATTCCCTGCTCCAGTATCTCGTCTGTGATTATGCGTGATGGAGTGAACCATAGCACTGAACCCACACATACGGGTACTGTCTGCCCCTTCCTCACTGCACTCCACGTCCTAAAAATCTGCACCAAGTCAGGGAGTCGGGAGTAAGGAAATTTCCCCCCATTCGCCCCAGACCGTGGTTTACTTATAATAAATAGATGCCAGATTTGTTTACCTGATTTCCTTCTTCCCTTTCTTTGATACTTTCATTCTAAAAAGAGGGAAAAAGCGAGGCATTTCTGGGAGCATCGTCGTTCTGAACTGCTACCAGTCTCCACAGTCTTTCCTGATTTTTTTTCGCAGTTTTCCTCTTTTACTTACCACATCATTACACATCATCTCGGTCTTGTTTCCAAGTGAAAAAGTTAACATGTGTGCTTCACCTTCCAAACGGCTCTTTTTCTTCAGCAATTTTTCGATGCTTAGGACAAACCACTGTTTTAAGCAAACTACTTTGTGTGATTTTGAGAGTAAAATGTGCATGAAGATTTGCTGCGGGCATTAAAATCAGTCTAACTAGGTTTATTTTCCCTTTAAATTTAAAGTTTGTGACTTTGCTTTTGATCTGTGGGGAAAAGAACCAGGTGGGGGTGAGACCCCAGCTCCCTTGGGGTTTGGGGTCCATTGTCTCTTTCACTAGCAGCTTCCAGGGTGGGGCCACGAGACGGGTGTAGTGGACGGGGGGCATGCCTACAGGGGTCTCCCCAACACGCATGCAGCCAGACGCAAGTGAAGAGCTGAAAATGAATTTGGCAAATGCAGAGTAGATGTCCAAGGTAGACAACAGCAGGGAAAAAAAAAAAAAAAACCCTGCTTTTTTAAAAAAAAAAAAAAAGTTTGATAACCAAATCCACTGCTGTCGAGTTGATTCTGACTCATAGTAACCCTATAGGACAGAGTAGGACTGCCCCATAGGGTTTCCAAGGCTGTCGTCTTTACAGAAGCAGACTGCCACATCTTTCTCCCCCACCGTGGAGCAGCTGGTGGGTTCCAACTGCCCACCTTTCAGTTAGCAGCCGAGTGGTTTAACCACTATGCAGTCAGGGCTCCTTACCAATTTGATGAGGGTGAACAAAATAAAAATTTATCTCTGATAGACTTCAGATATCAGAATCCAGAGAGAAGAATTATACGTGTTTAGCCAGCTGCAGCTTCTGTCCTTCAGATTCGACAAAAGCTGGTAAACCTTTCTGCCCCCTCCCGGCGTGTCTCCCACTTAGGAAATAAAGGGTGTTCAGAATGACGGTGGAAGCCACCGCTCTCACGTGCTCTCACGGGTAGTGACTGTTCTTTGTCTGATCACAGATATTACTGAAGGTCGGATTTTCCTGCTGCAGTCTGACGATTACTGTTGTATAGAACGTGGCCTTTCTCGTGGCTGCATTGCTTTCATAGAACCCTTTTGCAGAATGATTAATAACGTGTAGTAACATTAAGCAAGAAAGTGCACAATAGAAAAGAAATATGAGAAAATGGGTGGCACAAACGATGATGCACTCGCTACTACCGAAAGGTTGGTGGTTTGGATCCCCCCAGAGGTGCCTTGGAAGACAGGCCTGGTGATCTCCTTCTGAAGGATCACAGCCATTGGAAACTCCATGGAGCACAGTTCTACTCTGACACATATGGAGTCGCCATGAGTTGGAATTGACTTGATGGCAACTCGTTTGTTGGTAGATTAGAAAGGTATGTGAGAAAATATGTTTAGAACACTTCAGACTCTTGCTGTTACCCTTGTATGGTGGCCTTGATTCTGTGTGGCAAGAGAGGAGTGAGGGTTCCCCTTAGGTGCTCGCCCTACCCCCCGAAGAGCTGCTCCCCTGGGAGAATCTACCGACTTGATTGTGAGTTCCTGAGAGGAGGGCTGGGCCTGTCTTGAATCCAGAGCACCTAGTTAGGGCACTCAGGAGGCACTCAGTATTTGTTGGACAATGAAATACAGGGTTACATAACCAGAATACTTCAGGAAGAAGGCATGCATCCATGCACAGAGAGAGGCCGAGTCAATAGAAGTTGTCTGGGCAAGTTTAGGATAATCTAGAAGCTGGGATGAGGAGACCCAAAGCTCTTTCCCAGACAAGTCTTCTGCAGGCTGTCTGTTGGGACTGTACACATCCTGGAAGTACCAGGGTAGGTCCTTTCTCGTCAACACTGGGCGATATGTAAGGTTATTCTCCTGTGCTTCCTGTGAAAGCAAGACCTCAAGACAAAGAATGAGGCCAAAAGCCCATGTGCCTTGCATCTTTTAAACAGCTACAGTGGATGTGAGTGGAAATGCATATAGCTTGAAGATGAGAAATTTATTTTTTACCTGGCGCTGGAAATAGAGTGTGGCTCCAGCTGCATCTGTTTGTTTCATACAGACTCCGCTGGCAGGCCGTTCTGCATTTATCTGAGGTTTGCAGGCCATCTCTTCTCAAGGTTCCTCTGACTGCTCTGGCCTTCCCCATCCTTTAATACCCAGCAGATCTAATTTCTGTACAGTATCACATTTGTTACACGGAAAATGATGCCGTATTTCGTGATGCAAGTAAATTGAGAAGTATTTACTAAAATCTGGAAACATTTCTCTCTTTAAAAAAATCACTGTTTGCACCTTTTTCCTTGGTGCATCCCTTAAAGCAAGATGGGTCATCAGCAGCTCTACTGGAGTCACCCTCGAAAATTCGGCCAGGGTGCCTGCTCTTGCCGCGTGTGCTCAGACCGGCACGGTCTGATCCGGAAGTACGGCCTCAATATGTGCCCGCAGTGTTTCCGTCAGTATGCGAAGGATATAGGCTTCATTAAGTTGGACTAAGTGATCTTCCTTGAATGGAGTATCCAAGACATCTGCACAACAAAAGAAACAGTGCTCTAGCTCTTTGTATATAAAATAAAAAATCTTCAACTGTGACTTCTAATGTGAATGGAATAATAAATTGGTTATAAACTTTTTTTTCTTTTTTTTAAAAAAAATCACTGTTTGAAAGTCTCAGCTGAATGTCTGAAATAAATCTAATGCATCTTTGTTATGGGAGCATTTGCAAGGTGATTCTTGGTTTACTTTTTTTTTTTAACCTCACGTTCTTAGAAGAGAGTCTGATGTGCTCTTCTAGGACTTCAGCCCCCTGATTCTCCCCTCAGTCTCTGCAGGAGACAACAGCCCAACCCATGGTTAGACAGAAGCTTGTCTGGACTTCCCCTAGCAGATGTCATGTCCAGCGTAGCAAAGAGTAATTTAGAAGTGGCTTCCGTAAAGCTTCCTCCTGGACTTCCATGGCCACTCAGGGATGACAAACCAAAAGTGAGGAGGTGGTGGGTGTTCATCTGATGGTACACAGCTCAGGGCGGCTCCTTTCAGGTGGGGACCATGGCCCTGTTGTCACCCAGCTCCTCGCCCATACCTCCTGGAGTGTAGGTGCTCAGTGGGGGTTGGAGAGATGGATGTCTGGGGGCGTATGCACCAGTGGTGCTTCTCTTGGCCCTGTCCTCCCCAGCGCAGAGTCATTTCAAACATGTTTGTTGAAGCTTGTGAAAACTCGCCGTTAACAAGCATTCATGGATGTGCATGTATACATGTATTCTACGCTTGACCCGGTTAGAAGCAGCACAGTGGTGGAAGAGATGCATTTTCTTCTGGGGCCTTTCTCTGCTCATTGGGGTCCTTCCTCTGTGTCTACATCATCGCAGCTTAGGTGACGCTCTCAGTGATCCTCACCTAGAAGATCACACTTCCTCCTTGCTGATCTGCTACCAGAATGGTTATAGACCCCACCTTCACCAAAGTTGAAGTGATCATGTTACTCTCCTGTTTCAGCTTCTTCCATGGCTTCCCGCCCATGCCTGCAGAAGAAATGGCAGACATGGAGCGGTATCATCAATCACACCTGTGTGCACAACCAAGCAGTGGGGTGCTTTTTCTAACAGAGCCCAGAAAGGGCCTCAGAAGCATCAAACAAAGCTTCAGATAGCCACCATCAAAATGTGCAAGTGAAATTCTTTGCCATTTCTGGACTACAGATTAAAGTCCTAACCCTTTATGCTGGTACACAAGATCTGCCTACCTTTTAAGCCTCCTCTTATGCCACTTTCATGATGCACCTTGTTAATTCTCTTCATCTTTGCTCAAGATACTTCCTCTCCCTTAGTGGCTTTGATGCACCCTCCCCCGCAGCTAGCAGTTAGATCCTTGATCACATCGTCTTCAAGGCTGTGTTTACATCCTGCCTCCTCTAAGAGGACTTTCCGGCTACCATCAGAATCACTCTTCTTCTCCCTTATCCTCATTAACAGTTTTGTTCCTTCCATTGTAGCCCTGATGCCATTCTGCTGTAACTTACTGATGGCCGAGTTTGTCTTTTTTACTAGTCTGTAAGCCCCTGAAAGGTAGGGATATGTCTTATTCCTCTTTGTGTCTCCAACTGGGCCTAGCATGGTGCTCTGTGTATACATCCAAAACTTTGTTTTTTTTAATTAGCTATATACATTTCATTGACTAAAATTACATTTTTGGACAATCTAAATACCATCAAGCAAATAATATTGTATCAGTTTCCTAGGGCTGCCGTATAAAGTACCACAAACTGGGAGGCTTAGAAGAACAGAAGTTGACTGTCTCATGGTTCTGGAGGCTAGATGTCTGATTTCAGGGTATCAGCAGGGCCATGTTTTCTCCAAAGGCTCAAGGGGAAGATCCTTTCTCGTCTCTCCTAGCTTCTGGTAGCCCTAGGCATTCCTTGGCTTGCAGCTGCAGCCTAACTCCTTCTTCACATGGGCATCTTCCCTCTGTCTGTCTCTATGTGTCTCTTCTCCTCTTTTAAGGATACCACTCGGATTGGATTAAGACCCACCATACTCAGGTATGACCTCGTGTTGATGGATATCATCTTCAAAGACCCTATTTCCAAACATGGTCACATTCACAATTACAGGGCTTAGGACTTCAACATAAATTTTTGGGGGACACAATTCGATCCATAGGAAATATCATTAAAGAATCCAACAAATTGCCTAAGTCCAACATCTTTCCTGGTTATGCTGAGTCTCTCTGTGACTTCCACTCCAGCAGTCAAGAACTCAGCCCCCAACAGCATAAACATAGGAGATTAAGCAACACAGGATTCCATGGTGCCTTAGGTTTTAAGCTTAAATCCAGGCCAGTGCAGCCACATAGACCTGTACCTTCTTGTTCAGGATATAAGAGTATTTCCCATTAATTACCTCCAAGATATTCAATCAAGGATAAAGAAAATAACTGAAGCCATTAAGGTAAATTAGCTGCTGTAACAAAAAACCCAAGAACATACACACACACAAAGCAAATCTTCTTTCTCACTCTGTAAATTCGGTCATTAGTGTTCAGCATATCAGATCTGTTCTTGAGATGGTCTCTAAATTCAGGTGGGATATACCAAGGTCATACTTTGACTCTTGTGGACTTGTTCTAATTTTCTTTGGCTTCAACTTGAACTTGCATATGAGCAGTTGAGGGTCTGTTCCACGGTCAGCCCCTGGCTGTTCTGAGCGATGATATTGAGCTTTTCCCTTGTCTCTTTCCACAGATGCAGTCTGATTCCTTTATATTCCATCTGGCAAGGACCATGTGTATAGTCACCGTTTATGTTGTTAAAAAAGGTATTTGCAATGAAGAAGTGGTCGGTCTTGCAAAATTCTGTCGTGATCTCTGGTGTCGTTTCTGTCACCAAGGTCATAGTTTCCAACTACTAATCCCCCTTTGTTTCCAACTTTCACATTCCAATCACCAGTAATTATCAATGCATCCTGATGGCATGTTCTATCAGTTTCAGGCTGCAAATGTTGGTAAAAATCTTCAATTTCTTCATCTTTGGCCTTAGTGGTTGGTGTGTAAATTTGAGTAATAGTCATATTAACTGATCTTCCTTGTAGGCATATAGATATTATCCTATCCCTGACAGCATTGTATTTCAGGATAGATCTTGAAATGTTCTTTTTGACGATGAATGCAAGGTCATTCCTCTTCAAATTGCCATTCCCGGCACAGTAGACCATATGATTGTCTGATTCGAAATGGCCGATAACAGTCCATTTCAGCTCACTAATGCCTAGGATATTGATGTTTATGCATTCCATTTCATTTTTGATGATTTCCAGTTTTCCTAGATTCATACTTCATACATTCCACGTTCTGATTATTAACGGACGTCTGCGGCTGTGTCTTCTCATTTTGAGTCACACCACATCAGCAAAGGAAGATCCCAAAAGCCTGACTCCATCCACGGCATTAAGGTTGACTCTACTTTGAGGAGGCAGCTCTTCTCCAGTCGTATTTTGAGTGCCTTCCAACCTGAGGGGCTCATCTTCCGGCACTATATCAGATAATGTTCTGCTGCTATTCGTAAGGTTTTTGTTGGCTAATTCTTTTCAGAAGTAGACCACCAGGTCCTTCTTCCTAGTCTTAGTCTGGAAGCTCAGCTGAAACCTGTCAGCCATGGGTGACCCTGCTGGTATTTGAATACCAGTGGCAAAGCTTCCAGCATCACAGCAACACGCGAACCCCCACAGTACAACAAAGTGACAGATGCCTGGGGGACAGAAGCCACAGGAAACTAATGTACCAGCTTTTCAAGTGTGGGTGTCTCATGGCCTATTGTTGGCTATGTTTCCAACTCCTCTAGGTTACTGCTTTTGGCAGACACTTTTAGTGGCCTTCCCCATCAACTATTCTTTTCTTATCTCCAGGGCACAAAGATAGAATAAGCCAGTTGTGGTAGATACATGTATTGCCAGTAACTGGCTTAAGAAGGAGCTTTTGACTCCATTCTAAGGGTGAAAAAAGAGAAGACTTATTTCTAAGAATGTTTTCTTACCTCTTAAGAAGAGACAAAGGAAAAAGTTGTTCTTTTTTTTTCTGCTTCTGGATGCAACCATGTCTGGTTGTGATTCCTGGAGCTTCTGCAGCCATTTTGTGATCAGGAGGGGAGCTGGCTGACCCTCTACAGGTGGCATAGAGGAATACTGGAGACAACCTGGCTCCTTGATGATACTGGTGAACCACTCGATTAACCAGCCAACTGTGGAATTGCCCTAACTTCTTGATTCATGCAGCTCAACACAACCTACCTAATGCAACTGAGAGCAGGCATCTGTTAACCATAGCTTCGGACCTTCGGGTAGTAATGAGGAGGCAGCAGGAAAGTAATTATGAATGAGAGAAGGTGAAAGGAAAAGAACCAGGTAAATGACAGATGCCAGAGATTTTGTTCAAGTAGGAGGATTAGTTTCAGTGACTTCAATAATACAAACTTTTTTTATTCATTTCTTGGTTTGCATTTTCATGTTTCTTTTTATATTCATTTTTACTCAATTTAGAGTGATCTAAAGGAGATAAAATCTTGTTCTGATTTAAAATGCCTAATTAGAAATAAATGTGTGTCACTTCATATTAAACTAACTTGTGCACTAGAGGATCAGGGCATTCAGGCAAGAGTCTGAAAACCTTGTAGATTGGTATGATCAACCAAGTTATATGATAAACAAAACAAACACATTGCCTTCTAGTTGATTCCCTACGGGGAAGTTCTGCTCTATACTATAGGGTCCCTATGAGTTATATGATAGATATAAATGCAAATTCTTATATGAGAAATTTATTCTCCAAACATATAAAATTAGCCAGTAACGCTATTAAGATGTTGTAAGCCACAAAGAACAGCTCCTTATTTTCTGATTTGTTAAGGGCGTCTAAATTCTGAATTCATCTTTCATTCGATAGATGTCAGTGCCTGCTTTGCTGCTGCTGGCTTGTGAGAGCTGATTGTGGCATCCCTTCCCCACTCCACATTCAGGGATTTAGAATTTGTAGCTTGAAATTGTCCGTGGTAGAAGTGTTTACACCAGGAAAATCAGCAAATGTGACTAATCAGAACCAGTTGTTAAGCATTTGCCAGCACACCACAGGGGACACTGACAGGATGACATGTCTACCCTCATGGACAATTTCAACTGGAATAACTTCGGGTAGTGCCTTCTCTTGAAACAAAATGTAACAATATGATCAATATTTTAATTTGCTAAGTCAGTCTGCTCAAATTAGGTGCTCATGCTGATAGTGCATTCCAAGACTGAAGCCTTAACTACCTGAAGAATTCAAGATTGTTTTGTTCAAATTTTTCTTTTCTATGTTTTTTGAACCTCTCTACGTACGAAAATTTTAAACTCAAGAATTCGCGTTAAAGAATTTCTTAGTCCTCTCCTCGCCTTCTTCCCAAGCCTTAAAGAGAGTTGTAGCATCAGTCGATGCTGTACTGAGCCTGACAAACAGTGCCATTCTAGAAACCGCTAGGCTGCATATTGTGGGTCACAATACACAACCCTGGAACAAGGCAGGATCTAGTAGACCTAATAATCTTGCCCTTGTTTGACACATTTCATGACCTGAGAGTGCAGGAGATAAAATGAAATCAAAGGCCCCTTTCAGTGGGAAAAAAGGAACAATGAGCCTAAATAAGTTAGGATTGATGAGTGGGCAATTCAATCACTTTCTGCCTTTGGGCAAGTCATTTGACCGTAAATGGGATTTTGGCTCTCACTTGTGAATCAAAAGGGGATTGAAATGAATGATTTAAAGTCATGCAAAAATGACTTGGTACTCCCAGATGACTAAATCCGGGAGGTCTGAAACCAACAGTTGCTTGACATATTTTGCAGAAATTTCCAGAAAAACACACTTAAATAGAGGACATTTGATGCAGAGAGGGTGGAGTAAATGAACTAATAAAGAGCAATTTTTTCCTTCATTTACTCCTTCCTTCCTTCCTGCCTCCCCCCCTCCCTCCCTCCCTCCCTCCCTTCCTCCCTCCTTCCCATTCATCCACCCAGGTCTATGTGACAAACCCTGTGCCATGTTAAGTTCTGGGCCAGATATAAAGAGAGACAGACCTAATGAGAGAGGCAGATTGTAAACATGTGTACATGTGTGTTGGGGGCGGTGGTAGAAATGAACACCTCAGATGTACAAAACATTGTAACCGTCTTTATTGTTTCTAACTGTTCTCTCTGGCTTTAGAGACTCCATTTCCACTCATGAGACCTGAGAAGTGGGTAGGAGAGGTGGGGGAGAGTGATTTAAATTCAGTCTCTTTTATTTAAGATAATATCAGCAGCAAAACTAAATCTATTTTTAGCAGATACTTAGTGCTTCGCTTCCTGTACTCCTTTCTCTCCTTCCTAGTTGGCATCGTCTGGGTGAAGGGAAAAGCTTAGACGGCCTCTTACTAGCTGGGTAGAGTATCTGCTATCAGCTTCATGTTGTCCTCGCTCCTGCAGACTCTCAGCTGGGCTTGTAGGCCATTTCAGATAGTCTTTGGACATGGACCTCTATCCTTGTATCTGTTGTTGAGGTGTCCATGGGTGGAGTTAATTCTGGTCTGTTCTCTTAGCATTGATAGCACATGATGATTGCTTCTGAAGCTTAGCTACTGGCTTTACCAGTTGTCATCGAATCAACTCCCACTCATGGCGGCCCCATGTTTGTAAGAGTAGAACTGTGTCCCGTAGGGTTTCATTGGCTGATTTTTTGGGAATAGATCACCAGGCCTTTCTTCTGAGATACCTCTGGAAGGATGCAAACCTCCGGCCTTTTGGTTAGCAGCCAAGTGTGTTAACCGTTTGCACCACCCAGGAACTCCTAGCTACTGGTTAGACTCCCCAGACTCAGCTCACTTTGGTGCCACTGAGAGTCAGCCACGTCTCCTATCCTGTCCCTGGCTTTGAGCTGTCACCTCCAATCTCTGATGTGACTTGAGACATCCCTGGGCTATGCCCTGAGAAACAAACTGCAACAACCCACCACTATTCTTTACCAATATTCTCATTTCCCTCAAGCTTCTCTAGTGTTTACCACACACACACACGCACGCACACACACACACAGGATTTCCTCCCTGAGTGGGAGAATCTGGGATTGTAATGGCTGACCACTCACTCTTCACTTCCTGCTCCCCTACCTCCACTGCCCCTTTCTGTCTGGGAGGCACCTCCTTTATGTCACACCTTTCTGTGTCCCTACTCAGTCTGCAAGTCCAACCAGAAAGGCAACAGTAGATCTAATTCAAACGACTGAATAGATAAATATTTGGGTACACATGTAATAATTGTACATGTAATATGATGTGTCTACTGCTAGAATAGTAAAAGAAAGTGATCGTAACAGTGATTAACATTAACAGGCACTGTTCTAGATGGTTTCTATGAATCAACTAATGTATTATTTACAACAGACTGTTGAAGTATATACTGTAATTATCCCCATTTGTAAGGAAACGGAAGTGACTTAGTCAAGGTCATACAAACAATTAGTGGCAGAGACAGGGGAAGAACTTGAACTTAGGCTCCAAAGCTACATTCTTAACTACTATTACGTGGAAGGGAAGCAACTTTTAAAGAATTTCATAAAGAATAAATAGATGTACATCAAAATAGAAAAAAATAGGAAGGTGTTCTAGGCAGACAAAAAAGCAGAACATATTCCACAAAGAGCGAAATATTTGGTGTAACCAGGTCTTAGATTGCAAGGGAGGAATGTCAGACCATGAAGCTGGAAAGGCGATGTGGGCACAGAGTCTGAAGAACCAAATATGCCATGGTAAGGAGTGGGATACGCCTGTAAAGCACAGGGAAGAACTGTCTGAAGATCAGTGACATGGTCAGACTATCTTTTCAAAAAGCTGGACCAGCCACACACTGAAGACTGAGCGCGAGAGGAGAGGGACTGGTGTCAGGGAGGTAATCTGTCATTCATTCATTCATTCATTCTTTCTACAAACACAAGGCGGCCTGTATTCCCGGAGTTGATGTGAAATGTCATAGGTCGAACAGTGGAGGGGCCATGCCATCCAGGGCTCACGGTGTAGTGAGAGGGACAGAGTGCAAACAAGGCAGGACATGCCCAAGTAGAGGGATCTACAAGATGTGCTGGTGATCCGGAGGCTCAGTTCTCCCAAGAACGGGCGGGGAGGGCTCTCAGAGCTGAGTGCAGAGGCAGCTTCCATGGAAACTGGAAACGCTCGGGACGTAGTCCGATTTCAGTAAGTTGGACTCTAGGGTTATGGATCTCCTGTGCATAATGTCCTGGAAGTTGCTAATGAAAAGTAAACACTGTGTGGATTTGCATCCCAGCTACCTTAGTTAACTGTGTTTGTTGCACAGTCAAGTGTGTATTCAGCAACCATGTGTTTCAGAATATTTGATTTCCCCCCACGCTCTGTCAGAATAATCCATTGATTCAGTAGACTTTGATTAAAATTCACAGGTGGCAGGTGGTACGAGGTGTCAGAGGTGACCCAAACATTGTCCTTTTCCTTACGGAGCATACAAACATACGTCCATATACCTTTTTGCAGTGGAAACATGGCAATGTAACAACCTGTCTAAGTGATGATATAAAATTAATCACAAAAGGCAGTAAGCACAAAGCCTGAGAACCCAGGAGCAAAGGTGATTCAAGAAACAGATAAAGGGCAGAAGAGCAAAGCACATCCTCAGTGGCAATGCTTGGTCTTCTCTAAAGAAACTGTCTTAACAGGTATGGAGAAAGCAGGATTCCCGGGAAGAAGAGAGATGCTGGTTCTGCAAATTGGATGAGAATAGTGAGAATGACCTTTCCTGCTGGGTGGTTTTGAATTTTCTATGTAACGTTCCCTGAATTAAAGGAAATACCATTATTCTACATACTAACAAGTTCAGTCTGTCTTATGACAAAGAGAACAAACAGTAACATTAAACATTCTTAAATCTTGTGATTTAAGATACTTGTTTCTAGAATTACACCTGCTCTACAGACTGTGTAGTTCTCCACGTGTCATTGGTATACAGATCTAAAATGTCACAGTAACTTCATTGCAAATATTTTGTTTGCTATAGAAGAAGTGCACTTAGGTGTATGGCCAAATGGTCAACTCTGAAAACAGAAGTTCTACTAGACAGATCATAGTTTTTCATTAAAAAGGGGCAAGTGTCTTAACTGACAAATACAGTATCGGTAAACTTTACGCGCTGTTACTTAGTCAGCTTATAAACATATCCATCGTCACTTTATAAACATTAACTTACTGTCTATACTTGAATAAAATGCATTTAAGAAAGTACAATGCTATTATAATTAAGATGAAATTCTCAGCATTTTATGGTTTTATCCCCTAGATTTATTTTATACCATGCAAACTCAAAAAAGATGGTGTCATTTTCTGCAAAGATATTCTGCCCTGTTTCAAAGTTCCTTGAATCGCTGGCCACCTTTGATGCGTGCCCGACTTTAACCTGTAAGCTCTCTAGACACAGTGTTCTGAGTCCTTCACCAATGACTTCTGTTCTTCAATCACTTTAAATAAAATGACAGAGGGACCAGAAGACTTAAGAAAATGCTGGCATACCAAAAAGAAGAGTTTCTTTCTCTACAAAGGGAACAAAGTAAAATTTAAAGGATACAGAAAATACAGAGAAAGTACACTGACCATTGTAGTTTATAAAGAATTTACTCAAGTAATGGAAATATCAGAGGACGCCTTCACAGTTGTTGGGTGGCTTTCCTTTATTGGTCCCTTCTGTTACCCAGGCACTGTTCTTGGTTTTTGACATGTATTAACTCACAGCCTTCCTTGAGCCACCTGGTCCTCCACGTCTGCGGTTTGCCGGCCCAGGCAGAGGCCTGGCAGGGCTGACGGATTTGGGAGGCAGGAGCGTGATCCTTGTAAGAGGTGATAACAGGTCTCTCTAATGAGCTCATTCAAGTCCCTTTGTAAATATTTCTACCCCCTTGGGGGAAAAGTATTTTTAAAAGTCATCTTAAACTGAACTGAGGCCTCTAGACATCACTGCTTTTGTTTGCCTCGTTCCCAAAGTACAATTCCAGACTCAGCCTGGCACAGAGGGCCCCTCCTGCCTCTCCAACATCACCTGCCAGCACATCCCAACTCAGGACACTTCAGTCTAAGCTCACCACTGTCTCCTGACATTGCTGTGCCCGTGCTCACCTCAGTGTCTCTGCTCAAGGCGTATCCCTTGCCCCGAACGCTCATCCCATCTCATCTTACCAGATCTTCCAAAGTCCCCCTCCCAGTGAGACCTGTCCTATTCATTCCAGCCCACATTCTGTCTCCTTTTCCTAAACCAGGGATTCTCTCTCTAGCCTTGGTCTATATGACTCACTTGGCTTTTAATCATGCACTACCTTGAAATTTTACTTAGCTTTTTGTGACTATTATTTTACCTTCAGAGAGCAGAGAGGAGATGAACATCATTTAGCACATTATCTCATTTAATCTTGATTATACTCCTGTGAATTAGGTATCAGCAAAGGATGAACTAAGCCCCAGAGAGGTTCAGTAACTTTCCACCAGCCGCAGAACTGGAAAGTGACCCAGCTCACTACACAGGAGAGATAGATTCGAACCAGGTCAGCCGAAGCTCAAACCCAGTCTGCTCGCCACAAAGGAGTATGTCATTCGTTTATCCATCCTTTCATTCAGTCAACGAACTGGCAATATTAAAATATTGATCTAAGGAAATAACTCTTATTTCTTTGAACACACTGTCACTTTTTCCCTACCCACCAACTCTCCCAATCTCTCCCTAACACTCTATACGACACTGTACCGTAGATATTTCTCTTAGTTTACTAGTGCTGCTCTAACAGAAATACCACAAATGGATGGCTTAAAAGAACAGAAATTCATCTTCTCACAGTTTAAGAGATTAGAAGTCCAAATTCAGAACGTCAGCTCTAGTGGAAGGCTTTCTCTCTCTGTCTCTCTGTAGGCTCTGGGGGAAGATCCTTGTCTCTTCCAGTTCTGCAGCCCCAGCGTTCCTTGTTCCTCGTTTGCTTGGCAATCTTCCTGTGGTATCTGTTTTCTCCATTTGTGCTTGCTTGTCTCTGTGCTGCTCCCAGAAGGCATTAGGTTAGGACATACCCTGCAATGATAGGGCCTCATTATCCTAACAAGGAAAACCTGATTTCCAAATAGGATCACTGCCACAGGTATGTTGTTGTTTTTAGGTGCCCTCAGGTCGGTTCCAACTCAGAGGGACCCTACGTACAACGCAGCAAAACCCTGCCCTGGCCCACACCATCCTCCCCATTGGTGTTATGCTTGAGCCCATTGTTCTAGCCACTGTGTCAGTCCATCTCATTGAGCGTCTTCCCCTTTTTCTCTGACCCTCTACTTTACCAAGCACAATGTCCTTCTCTAGGGAGTGGTCCCTCCTGATAACTTGTCCAAAGTATATGAGACAAAGTGTCTCCATCCTTACTTCTAAGGAGCATTCTGGCTGTACTTCTTCCAAGACAGATTTGTTCGTTCTTTTGGCAGTCTGTGGTGTATTCAACATTCTTCGCCATAGGTATAGGGGTTAGGATTCCAACACATATTTTTGGGATACACAATTTAATCCATAACAGTATTGTAGCTTATTCAGTATATTTTTTTGCATTAGTTTCCTAGGTGAAACGTGATGGTGTAATATAGGAAATTCTGAATATAAAGGATTTTAAGTTTGTGACTAATCCCTGCAAAATATATGCACAGCAAGATTATATGCTGAGATAAGAGACAGCCTATACTACTACCATAATTTATTCTTAAAATTGTTTCATGGAATTAACTTCTCCTGAATTAATCCTCCCAATTCTAATTATTTGGTTGAGTGTATTAAAGTTCAGAGTACATAATCTAATTCAGATACAGTTTTTGTGAAATACTGTCATGTTTTACAATTAATACCAGTGGTAAAAGCCACAAATAATCTCTTTCTAACTCTGTCTCAGTTCCTAAAACTCTGCCCTTTCCAGCCCTATGTACTTTCCATTCTGTTTTCTAAAAACTTGTTATCCCAAAATATAATTATTCCCCCTACCGCCAAACAAATTAGACTATTTTTTAGCATTATACAAAAATGTGATTGAGGAAAGGGGAATTTTGAAGTCATATTTTAACATATATTTTGCTCTTGGTTATCCCCCTGGTTAAAAAAAAAAAAATGCTAGCTTAAAAGTTTTAGGAAATTTATTTTAGCTTTATGACAAGTGTCAGAGAGTCGGAATGTTCAAAGCTATAGAACAAGGATTCTTTCTTTTTTATTTATTACACTTGAAAGTATCACTCATTGACTACTGCAGTTAGGAACACACAATTCCTGGATAATAAAGGTTAAGCGTGCATAAATCCTAGACCTGCTTACAACTGACATTTAACTGTCTTGTTAGCGTTTCGACAGGAACTTAAATAAGGTTATTCTATAAAAAAAAGTTTTATTCTCCATTCCCAAGTCCATATTTGTTACTCAGTAGTTAATATCTTCCAGCCAGACGGGGCCATCAGTATTTGTAGTGTATACAGAAAGCCATGCAGGTAGTGAAAAAACGTCAATGGGAGAAAACACTGGATTTGTCCTCTCACTCTGTCACTGCGTGGTGTGTGGTCTCAAAGATGTCACTGAGCCTCTCAAAGCTTCAGTTTCTCCCTCTAAAAAATAGAAAGTGTGCTTTGAATTTACGTGGACTTGTAAATTAATTTGGGTAGAGTCACCATGTTTATAATGTTGAGTCTCCTCTTCCATGAGCATAGTCAAACCAACCAATTGTCGTCAAGTCAGTTCCAACTCATGGCCACCCCATGTGTGCCAGAGAACTGTGCTCCATAGGGTTTTCAGTTGCTGATTTTTTGGAAGTAGATCACCAGACCTTTCCTCCAGGTGCCTCTGGGTGGACTCAAACTTGCAACCTTTCAGTTAGCAGCCAAGTGGGACTCCTATGAGCATAATCAACATATCCATTTACTCATAGAAGACTGTATCTGTCTCTCGTTTATATTTGTCAGTGAGCTTTATTATTGTCTCCATTAAAGTCTTAGGTATCTATTGTTAGGTATCACAAAAATGTGATAGAGGAAAGGGGAATTTTGAAGACATATTTTAACACGTTTTGCTCTCAGTTATCCCCCTGGTTAAAAAAAATGCTAGCAAAGGGTTGGTTTCATTTTATTTGTTACTGTGAACATAATCTTTAAAAAAAAAAAAAATCTTTTTTTCTAAGTAGTTTTGGCTGGTGTACAGGAAGATATTATTTTAGTGTGTTGATCTTTTACGCAGAATTTTGTCTGAACTATCTTACTATTTAAATTTGTTTATAGATTCGTATTATCCCCCAAATAAGAACAGTTTTGTTTCTTCCTTCCCAATCTTCATATTTGTTTTTCTTGTTGTACTGCATTAAATAGAACACCTAGTACAATGCCAAATAAAAATTATGGTAACAGTCTTCTTGTTTTTTTCCTAACCATAATGGGAATGTTCTTAAACTTTTACCATAAAGTGTGATGTTAGCTGTAGGTTTTTGCTAAGTTTTTTTTAAAAAATAAATTAATGTTATTAAATATTTCACCTGCATCTATTATGATGATTTCAGTTTTCCTCCTTTAATCTAAAAAAGGTACACCTGCTGTTGAAATAGCCTTACATTTCTGTATATTTGGTCATGATTTTTAACAGCTATTGACTTAAATTTGCTAGTACTTTACTTTACCGTCAGTGAACTGTCTTCATCTGGTTTAGTGCCAAGGTTATGCTAGCCTCATTTAGGGAGTTGTATACCATTCCTTCTTTCTCTGTTCTCTCCTCTGCAACTACTATTTAGCCACACGTGAGAGCAACTCATGTCCCTGACTTTTCTGTCATATTTTCCATTGCCTTATTTCGTTCTGCTGCTTCTGAGTTATTTCTTCAGGTATGTGATCCAGGCCCCTAATTCTTTTTTCACCTGTGGCCAATCGATTGTTCAACCTAGTCACTATATTTTTTAATATAATGACACTGTATGTCTTAGGTCAGGCATCAGGCTGGAGGCTTCTTCTGACTCATGTAGCTGACGAACCCAAGATCAGCAGATCAGATGACAGCCTGCTGGCTCGCAGGCTGCAGAGGCTCATGAATCCCAAGATCAGCAGGCAATATGGCAGGCAGCTGTCTCAAGTCCCAAGAATTGGAGGTCAGATGATGATGAATCGGATACAGGATCCAGAGCAAGCAAGCGAGCTTTGCCAGAATGTCCATATATACATATTGGATATAGGTCACACCTCTGAGAAAACTCCCTTTACAACTGATGGGCTGATCACATCAGAGCACACCATGGAGGATGACTACATTACTATATAACTGCCAAGCCACTGAGAGTCATAGCCCCGCCAAGCTTAACCTTCATAGTCCACCCTTTCTCAACTTGGCATCTGTACACATCTCCTTAAACCATATACAATCTATAAATAAAGACAATTACAAAGTCGTACTTCCACCTAACATGATACAAATAACACACATACAACCAAAAACACACTAGCCCCATTCACATCTTGTATTTTATAAGCGATGGGATAAGGGAAGAAAACAAAAATAATTGCTATATAAATACGTATGTATATATATGCAAATATATGCATACATGTATATGCACACATACACATATAATAAAACAAAGAAGAAACATTCATAACAATTACAGTCCTCGTTTCCGCAACTGGTCACGTGGTTGTAACAGGTATTTAGAACTACCTTCTTCCACTACCCATTCCCTTTACCCTCAGCAAGCACCTCAGCCAGTAGTGGTTCTTTGCCTGGTGGAATGACCCAAACCTTCATTTTTGAAGAGTCTGGGCCATTAGTAGTCATGTCAGAACTGATTTGCTATAGTTTTCCATTGACTTTAATCCCAGGGCATGGTAGTACTAAGAGAACCCCAAGGGATTTCCTGTATTCCAGACATACTCTTTTTTACCTCCATTGTGCAGTACCAGTCCAATTTGCCCTTGGTAGTCAGGGTCAGTCACACCAACCAATATGGTAACTCCTTTCTTTGCCTGTTGATCCAGAGGCATGAGGAGCCCAAAGTGGCTGGGTGGCATTCTTAGCTTCCGGTTCAATGGAATCTATGTTGTGTCTCTAGGTGAGAGCAGTTCTCCCTTTGGAATTAAGACCTCTATACCCTCAGCAGACCATCAATTACTCATATGCAAGTTCAAGTTGAAGTTGAAGAAAATTACAACAAGTCTGAGAGCCAAAGTACAACCTTGAAAATATATCCCATCTGAATTTAGAGATCATCTCAAGAATAAATTTGACACAAGGAACACTAATGACTGAAGACCACATGAGTTGTGGAGTGACATCAAGGACATTATATATGAAGAAAGCCAGAAGTCATTAAAAAAACAGGAAAGAAAGAAACGACCAAAATGGATGTCAGAAGAGTCTCTGAAACTTGCTCTTGAACGTTGACCAGCTAAAGTGAAAGGAAGAAATGATGAAGTAAAGAACTGAATGGAAGATTTCAAAGGGCAGCTCAAGAAGACAAAGTAAAGTATTATAAAGAAATGAGCAAACACCTGGAGATAGAAAACCAAAAGGGAAGAACACACTAAGCACTTCTCAAGCTGAAAGAACTGAAGAAAAAATTCAAGCCTTGAGTTGCAATCCTGAAGAATTCTACAGGGAAAATATTAAATGACACAGGAAGCATCAAAAGGAGATGGAAGGATACACAGAGTCACTGTGCCCAAAAGAGTTGGTCAACGTTCAGTCATTTCAGGAGGGAGCATATGATCAGGAACCAGTGGTACTGAAGGAAGAGGTCCAAGCTGCACTGAAGGCATTGGTGAAAAACAAGGCTTCAGGAACTGGCAGAATACCAATCGAGATGTTTCAGTAAACAGATGCAGTGCTGGAAGTGCTTACTTGTCTATACCAAGAAATTTGGAAGACAGCTACCTGGCCAGCCAACTGAAAGAGATCCATATTTATACCCATTCCAAACAAGGATGATCCAACAGAATGTGGAAATTATTAAACAATATCATTAATATCACACACAAGTAAAATTTTGCTGAAGATCATTCAAAAGTGGTTGTAGCAGTACATGGACAGGGAACTGCCAGAAATTCAAGATGGATTCAAAAGAGGACGTGAAATGAGGAATATCATTGCTAATGTCAGATGGATCCTGGCTGAAAGCAGACAATACCAGAAAGATGTTTACCTGTGTTTTATTGACTATGCAAAGGCATTCAGCTGTGTGGATCATAACAAATTATGGATAACATTGCGAAGAATGGGAATTCCAGAATACTTAATTGTGCGCATGAGCAACCTGTACATAGATCAAGAAGCAGTTGTTCAGACAGAACAAGGGGATACTGCATGGTTTAAAGTCGTGAAAAGCGTGTCTCAGAGTTGTATCCTTTCACCATACCTGTTCAATCTGTATGCTGAGCAAATAATCCAAGAAGGTGGACTCTGTGAAGAAGAATGGGGTATCAGGATTGGAGAAAGACTCATTAACATGCATCATGCAAATGAAGCAACCTTGCTTGCTGAAAGTGAAGAGGACTTGAAGCACTTACTGACGAAGATCAAAGACCACAGCCTGCAGTATATGGGTAACACCTCAACATTAAGAAAACAAAAATCCTCACAACTGGACCAATAAGCAACATCATGATAAATGGAGAAAAGATTGAAGTTTTCAAGGGTTTCATTTAACTTGGATCCACAGTCAATGCCCATGGAAGCAGCAGTCAAGAAATTAAATGATGGTTGTATTGCACTAAGCAAATCTGCTGCAAAAGACCTCTTTGAAGTTTTAAGAAGCAAAGATGTCACTTGAAGGACTAAGGTGAGCCTGACCCTACCATGGTGTTTTCAGTTGCCTCGTATGCATGTGAAAGCTGGACTATGAATAAGGAAGCCTGAAGAAGAATTGATGCCTTTGAATTATGGTGTTGACAAAGAATATTGACTATGCCATGGACTGCCAGAACAATGAACAAATCTGTCCTGGAAGAAGTACAGCCAGAATGCTCCTTAGCATCAGAGATGGCAGGGCTTCATCTCACATACTGGACATGTTATCAGGAGGGACCAGTCCCTGGAGAAGGAAGGACATCCTGCTTTGTAAAGTAGAGGGTGGGCAAAAAAGAGGAAGACCCTCAACAAGATGGATTGACACAGCGGCTGCAACAATGCACTCGAGCATAGCAACGATTGTGAGGATGGTGCAGGACTGTGCGGTGTTTCATTCCTTTGTACATAGGGTCACTATGAATCGGAACCAACTGGATGGCACCTAACAACAACAGAGGTTTGGTCAGCCTCCAAGTTCTCTATCTGTCTCCATGAGCCACTGGGAAGAGGTTTTCCAGGCCCCTTTCACAGGTGGGTAGCCCTTTAGGGTCCCAGTTTTATGCATGGGTCTCAATTGAATTCCCTTCTCTTGCCAAATGCCCTGTTTCCTTGAACTCCTGAGACATGCACACCCCAGTCTCAGTCTTACAATCAATATCTGTGCCTGAGACTTCCTTGGGTCACGTGGCATCACCTCCAGCTCACCTCTGTGGCTCTGGGTTTTGTCTTTGTCTCTAGAGTCTGAGTAATTCCTCAACTCAGCTAGTAATTTAAGACATGTTGTTTTGTTTTTAATATTTTTAGACTTTATAGCAGTTTAGGGATCCACATCAGTCTTTTATGACATCTTGCCTGAAGTCTTCTTTTGCTACATTTCAGAGCATTTTTCCTTTTAAAACGTCTTATTTTTAACATAAAAAATGCTATGCGCTATCTCATGATAGTACTTGTACTTTCGGTATCATTGAGAAAATATAAAATGACGTAAATTATTTTTAGTTAGTCATTACAACCACATCCACACTCATTTTGAAAATAGCAGTTCATCTACGTATGAAATGTTACACATACCATCTGCAGACAGGACTTTAGTGTCATATGTATGATTTGTAAGACCTCTTGTGGTAACTGAACAGCTACCTCGGGTTGAAAACCATTGAGTTAATGCCTTATTTTAGAAATGTCCGGTAAGTCTAAATGGAGGGCATAATATATGAATAGATAATTATACCTTTTCAGATTTACTTGTAATTCTAAGCAAGATACTAGGAGATTCTTACAGGAATCATAAAAAAGATATTTTCAATGATATTTCATTTTTCTGATTGAAAAAATGATATGGAAAATGTAAGAGTAAGTCTCTGATTTGACTTTTTTTTTAAATGAAAATCATTTACCTCATCGTGTCTCTGACCTTTTAGTACAACATTATCACCTTACAGCTTTGTTACAAGGATAAGATGTTATATTTGATAGGCTGGGTCAAGATAGAATTTTATTGCTTTGGACCAAAGGGCCCTGTAAGATTTAGAGATTAACTTGTAGATCCTATGTGATCTTTAAAAAGTTATAAAATATGAATTTACAAAGGAGATTCTGTGAATAAAAATTCTTGATGTTTCTTAGTTAATATCAAAGTAGTCATCCATCAGCATATTACCATGTAATTTTAACTGATGTGCCAAAAACATACCTTGTTCTGTGTCCTACTTCAGTTTTCTTCATATTCAGGATTTTCTGCATAAACTTTGAAGAAAGATTCCCAAATTCTTAAGAAATTTGAAAACAAGCATTTTTATAGGAATACTAAAAAAACATATAAAGTGTAATACTTATCATTATAACTAATTATCTTAAAAGCAAAAAAATAAAATAAAAAAAGGTTTGATGCCAAATAAACAGTATAATTGACCTTTGTAAATCTAAATGAACAAAAGAAGCTATCAGTTTAGCAGTATGTATCTATGAGCTGAAGGTGAAGATCAAAGACCACAGCCTTCAGTACGGATTACACCTCAACGTAAAGAAAACAAAAATCCTCACAACTGGACCAATAAACAGAAAAAAGATTGGAGTTGTCAAGGATTTCATTTTACTTGGATCCACAGTCAACACCCATGAAAGCAGCAGTCAGGAAATAAAAAGACACATTGTATTGGGCAAATCTGCTGCAAAAGACCTCTTTAAAGTGTTAAAAAGGAAAGATGTCACCTTGAAGACTAAGATGCGCCTGACCCAAGCCATGGTGTTTTCAGTCACCTCATATGTATGTGAAAGTTGGACAATGAATAAGGAAGACTGAAGAGGAATTGATGCCTTTGAATTGTGGTATTGGTGAAGAATATTGAATATACCATGGACTGCCAAAAGAAAATCTGTCTTGGAAGAAGTACAACCAGAATTCTCTTTAGAAGGAAGGATGGCCAGACTACATCTTAACATATTTTGGACATGTGGTAAGGAGGGATCAGTCCCTGGAGAAGGACATCATTCTTGGTAAAGTAGAGGGTCAGCAAAAAAGAGGAAGACGCTCAGTGAGATGGATTGACACATTGGCTGCAACAGTGGGCTCAAGCATAACGATTGTGAGCATGGCACAGGACTGGGGGGTGTTTCGTTCTGTGGTGCATAGGGTCACTGTGAGTCGGAACCGACTTGATGGCACCTAACAACAACAACAACAACAACATCTATGAGTTGGAAACCTTGGTGGCGTAGTGGTTAAGAGCTATGACTGCTAACCAAAAGATCTGCAGTTCAAATCCCCCAGCCGCTCCTTGGAAACCCTATGGGGAAGTTCTACTCTGTCCTTTAGGGTTGCTATGAGTCAGAATCAACTCAGTGGCAACGGGTTTGTTGTTGTTGTTTTAAACTTTATTTTTATCTATAAGTTGGATTCTACTCAACGGGAATGGGTTTGGTTTCAGTTTAGTATAGTATGAACCAAACCAATCCAGTGGCCGTGGCGTCGACTCTGACTCATGGCAGCCCCATGCGTGTCAGAGTAGAACTGTGCTCCAGAGGGTTTTCAGTGGCTGATTTTTCTAAAGTAGATGATCAGGTCTTTCTTCCACTACTACATAATGTACACATATATAATGCTACAGTGAATAGTAGTCACACTATGACAAACACACGTACAAAGATAAATAAGCAAACTCCTAATTCTTCTTTAAATTTTTGTTTTACTCTTAAATTATTCTCAACATGTGGATTTTTTAAAAGGAAGACCTTGGATTATTATTACCAATATATTATTTATGGACGTGCTTTAATATGCTTGCATTTGATAATATTGTGAAAAACAGAAGCATCTCCTTCTAAGGCTTTAAAAGTAAACAGAATTGCCGGTTAGTTCTAAGTGACGTCCAGTGAAATGAGGGTTAATAGAAGCATCAGGAAGCCCATCCTATTTTTTACTGAAATACAAAGTTCATGAAATGCGCATCATTAGTGCAATCATAAAGAGAGGGGGGATAAAGCATTTTATTTGTATATAGAAAGTAGTAGAATACATAAATTAATAAAAACTTACTCCTTCATACTATAGGGTACATTGTACAGACTGCCACGGTCCCTGTCCTCAGGGTCTATCTGTAGCCATTTATCATTGAGTCATTGTTTCAAAGACATTCACATACAGGACTGATTCCAAAGGTCAGAATTAAAATTTAGCACCTGCCTATTGAGCATTCCCCTATTATGTGCCTAACGCGGTTCCAGGCAATGACGCTGAACAACAGAACTTAAGTGATTATAAATGAATACATGGTAAAGGCTACAAGAAAACCTAACAGGGATTTAGGCAGTGATGGGAAGGCCTCACTTGAGCTGAAATCTAGAAGAAAAGAAGCTGCCGGTGGTAGAGAGTTCTGGTGAGAAGGGACAGCATGTTCAAGAACATCTCTAGGACGAATAAGCTGGGCCGCTGGTCTGAGGACCAAGTAGGCCTGGTGTCACCATAGCACAGACCACAGCAGGAGGAGGGTGTGAAGTGACGGGCACAGACATAGGCCAGGAGCCCTTGGGGGACTTGTCAGGAGCACTAGCAGGGGAGGGGCCCTACCTGTATGGAGAATGGAAACAGGGAGATGAGTTAGGAGGCTGTTGCCATAATCCAGGTAAGGCAAGTTGGTGGCGTAGACTTAGCTGGTACTGAGCAAAACGGTGAAAAG
Source organism: Trichechus manatus latirostris (assembly GCF_000243295.1). Taxonomy (NCBI): domain Eukaryota; kingdom Metazoa; phylum Chordata; class Mammalia; order Sirenia; family Trichechidae; genus Trichechus; species Trichechus manatus. Next base: position 7,985,570 of record NW_004443938.1, on the reverse strand, counting down.
TGGAGGAAGTAGGATTTGTTGGAGTTAGAACCAATAGGATTTCTGATGGATTGAACACAGGATTTGAGGGAAGGGGATTAAGGATGACTCGCAGTGTTGGGGGTGAGGGTGGTGTCAGCAGACGAAGGAAGACATCGTCACAAGGTCAGTTGTGTCCCTCTGATGAGAACAGCAAAGAGACCAATGGATTTGATAAAATAAAGGCCATTGGCGTCCGTGATAGAAGCACCTTCACTGAAATGGTAGAGACAGAAGCCCATTTGAAGTGGCTTGGAGAGAGAGTGGGATGTGAGGAAGTGTAGACAGTGACCACAGCAAATTCTTTTGAAAAGCTTTACTGTGAGGTGCAACATGAAAATGGAGCAGTAGCTGGAAGGAACTTTTCAGAAAAGAAGAAAAATATTTCCGATTAAAGAGAAGTCAGATGTGTTCTTAAAAATGAAAAACTCCTGATGTTAAATGGAATTTAAGAGGCCTGTAGGGTTGCTAGGAAACCCCGGTGGTGTAGTGGTTAAGGCCTACAGCTACCAACCAAAAGGCCAGCAGTTCAAATCCACCAGGCGCTCCTTGGAAACTCTGTGGGGGAGTTCTAGTCTGTCCTATAGGGTCGCTATGAGTCAGAATCGACTCGACAGCAATGGGTTTGGTTTTTTTTTTTTTTTTTTTTGGTTAGGTCAAAGTCGTCAACTGAAAACAATATTATAATGACAAAAAAGAGCCCTAGAAGATATGAAAGAAGAAAAGAAAGTTACAAACAAAAAAATCACCCGGTAGCAAGTAGGGCAATACCTATAACATTTAGAGAGGTTCGGAACTCAATTTATTTATTTATTATTTCAACTATTTGGACAATATCAATGAGAAATACTGACTTTTCACTATCTTTATTGCTCACACCAGTACCTTAAACAGGATCAATGAAAGATTCCTTACAGTGCATACATGCAAACCTTATTTCCACTGTAAATTACTACGGCAGCATCCCCTGTCACAAATGCCTGGGTGTGCATGTGAGTTACGCCAGGTTTTACAGACAGCCTTCAAAAATCTACAAGAAACGTGGAGAATTATTTGTGGTTTGTTTATTTGTTTAACTTCAGTTATTACCTGTATTCCCAGCAAAACAACTCAAGGTGTTACTCCACTGTTTTGGCAGCAGATCTGCAGTGATAATAGATACGCCAAATAATTAGTCAGCAAGTCCAAAAAGCACCCACAGAAGGGGATTCTCGGTGGGAAAGAACTGACAGTGATCAGCGAGTTAGGATGATTCAAAGACACAGAGATGCTCTTTTCCCTTTTTCAGTATCTCTCACTCAGTCTTTCCATTTTTTTACCCCTCGGTTGCTCCTCCTTTTTTTCTTTTCTTTCGGTCCTTTCTTTCATTGCTTTTCCTTCTTCCTTCTAGCTTTCCTTTCTTTCCTTCCTTCTTCTCTCTTTCTCTCTCTCCTTCTCTTAAGATTAAGACTTCTTAAGAATAAGACTCATGTGGGTGATCAGTATTTGTTGCTTGAAAACGTATTGTCAAATGGTGGGGATGAGGGGGACAAAATCCAGCGACTTAAGAGAAGTACTCTTAAAACCTAAGGATAGAGGAAGGAAGGAAGTAACAGGAGAGAGAAAGATGTAATAGGCAAACCGGTTGTAGGAATATTAGTATCAGATAAGACTAAGGCAGAGTGCATTAATCATGATAAAGAGGATCAGGAGAGAGAAGCGGAACCACTCGCCAGGTCCGCCCAGGGTCAGCCCATGCTGCATCTTCCCTCTTTTCTCATCTTTTCCCCCAGGCTCTGGGAATATCCCCTCATTTTTCATATTTGCCCAGCACCATGCATATTTCTCGTGAGTGTATTAATGTACAGTGTCTATTAGATTCTTATTAGAAATTTGGATGCTATTCTATATTGAGCTGATTTTATTTTTCATTTTATTCTTACATAGATCTTTTCAGCACACATACTGTGGGCTTCTTGAATCCTTTTTATTATCACATTGGTGCCAAATGGTAAAAAATTAACAACCCAAAAATGGAACAAATATTAAATGCTTTAATGTAGATGTTTTTAAATAAGGGACCTAACTCTTAAGATGTAAAGGTCAATGATTTTAACCTCATTGCTAACAGATAAAAACCATGATGACTTTTTGCAGGTAGTTAGACGACTTGGTTAGTAACATGGTCCCACCCTTCTAACGAGCTTGCTCCTCCCCGTCCTCTGGTGACAGAGCTTGGCGGCGAGCTTGGCTTTGCATCTGCTCTGTGGCTGTTTTCATGTGGCATTTCTTCTCTCTGTTTCCAGGTAGAAATCGAGAAGCTGGATTACCATCATTATCTGCCTCTGTTTTTTGATGGGCTTTGTGAAATGGCATTTCCCTATGAGTTCTTTGCTCGGCAAGGAATCCATGACATGCTGGAACACGGGGGCAACAAGATCCTGCCCGTCATCCCTCAGCTCATTATCCCGATAAAAAGTAAGTGAGCAGGCGAAGACACATCACTCAGGGTGCGCACAGCTCTCTGACAACTTGCTCATTAGGCAAAAAACACAACAGACTGAGGATATTCCCTGCTTTGCTGGGAATTTTTATAAATTGATTTATGAGGCCAGACATCCCAAACCTTCAGATCTGTCCCATCGTGGATGCTTGCCCTGTAGCTTATCCATTTACACAGACTAAATTATTGGGGGTTACACGAATGTAAAATGCCTCATAGTAATGACACAAGCATTAACATTAATGTAGACATTCAGAAATAGATAAAGTGTGTCTCCTAGTGTGTATAAACTGCTACTAACTCCCAAGTTCTTTTTAAATGGCATGCCTAAATTTTAATATTTCAACATAAACCCAAGTATGTTTAGGATCTCTGAGGTAGTAGAATGCATAATTTTTGGAAAACCACATCTGAAATAGAAGATGAACGTTTCAGAATACTTGAAATGTTTGATCGGTGAGAGGGTACCTGGAGGGACTCTAGGGTAACCTGCCTCGGGCTTCATCTGTCTGTTTGTGAGATGAGGTGACATGTCCATGTCATGGCCACATTGTTCTGGTACGAATGGCTTTGGCCAGCTCGTCTGAAAGCAGCCCCCTTTAAGACTGTTTCTGCGATGTTCCCGAGAGACTGCCTCACACAGCACACAGCCTGGAACAAGCACCTAGTTCTTTCTGTCCGCTCTTCTTACCTTCCTCTTACCTGCTATTGTAGTGACAGGTGGCCCTCGTGATAGAGCCGTGCTCGTGGGCACACCTGAGACGCAGAGCAAGGACGGCCTCTCTTGAGGCCTAAATGGTCAGGCCTGGCTCCTCTCAGCACCCACCTTGTCAGGACTAGAGGGTCCCGCTGTCACACCCCAGACTCTGGTGGCATCCCAGAAGTCTCCTGCCCCACCCTGCATTGCTGCTGCCGGTTCATTCCACACGCAAGGGAAACCCCTGTCTCCACCCAGGACTGCTGCAGGCATTCACACACTGTGGGCCTGGGCCCGGCTGCGCCAGGGCTCTGAGGGGCCAGAAGGTCTCTGCTTCCTCCAGCACCAGGCCTGCTCATTTCCTACCCCAGGGTAGTTGGCGAGATGACTCCCAAGTCTCCAAATAGGACGCAGGGGAAACCCCACCCTCGCTCTCCAAGGTGCGCTTTTGCCAGGTGTTTCGCCAAAACAAGAAGAAAATAGTTCAGTAAGGTCCACGGTCTGGGTTATTTCATCTCATCCATCGTAGCTGTTCTTGGTGGTGGTGGTAGAGGTTGCCTTGAAGTGGGCTCTGGCTCACAGCAAACCCACGACCCCATACACAACAGAAGGAAACTGCCTGGTCCTGGGCCGTCTTCATGATCATTGACATGCTCGAGTCCGTTGTTGTGACCACTGTGTATGTTGAGTGTCTTCCAACCTCGGGGCCGCATCTTCCAGCGCTCTTTTGGACAATTCTGTTGTAATCCGTAGGTTTTTCACTGACTAAATTTGGGAAGTAGATCACCAGGCCTTTCTTACTAGTCTGTCTTAGTCTGGAAGCCATGCTGAAACCTGGTGGCATAGATTCTAGCATCGCAACAACATATACAGCACCACAGTGCAACAAACTGATAGACCGGGATTGGGGGGGGAGGCATCTTATCCATGATCTCTTTTTACTAATTTGAATTGTCATTAGAACCCTAGATTTTCAGCAGTTCAGTTATTACTGCATAAGCTGAATTACTTTGAAACTCAAACCCATGCCTTTGAGGTCTCTGTAAGAGATTTGTAACTGACCACGTTTCCACCAAGTCACAGAAAGTAAAAACAAACAAAAGGACTTGGCTACTTGACGTGAGGAAACCCTGGGGGCGCAGTGGTTAAGAGCTCCGCTGCTAACCGAAAGGTCAGCAGTTCGAATCCACCAGGCGCTCCTTGGAAACCCTATGGGGCAGTTCTACTCTGTCCTTCAGGGTCTCTATGAGTCGGAATCGACTCGACAGCAGTGGGTTTGGTTTTGGTTTGTTTTACTGGGTGTGAAAAGTCATATGGAAAGAAACGCCACTCCTTAAAAAGGACCTGATTAAAAAGCAGTTTTCCTTTCCCTCCTGCATCAGCGGCCTGAAGGGCTGGTCCTTAAGGCCTTCAGGAGGGATATAGAGTGCTGAGCGACATCCGAACCTGTTTAAAACGTGATTTATTCTAAGAGGTCGCGATTTTTGAATACGTTAAATGCTGGTAGCGATGCTACGTTTCTAGAAGATGATATGCGAGCGTTACTGATACACAACAAAGGCCCAAAATATTCTCTCCAGGAACCACCTGCAGGAATCGGGCTCTCCCTTCCCTCCTGCGGCCTCCGAACAGCAGTACCTGGAAGTCTCTTCCTTTAGTATAAACTATTCATGTGAGGATCGCTGCCTGCTTAGCAGTCTCCCCGTATATCTCCGCTCAGGACAGTAAAGGGCAGAGAGAGAGTTGCTAAGTGACAGCTTGATTATGCTGTTTACAATTCAAACACGCCCAATTAGAGTGCTGCGGGCGAGGTGAATTGATTCTCGATTTCGTTTGATCTGTATTTTAAAGATACTCAAATGAGTTAAGAGGGTAGTGTTCTGTCTTAAGGACAAAGTTTACAGTAGGCACATACTAGAGGTCATTTGCTGCTGAGGGAAAACATTATTAAGGACTCAGTAAACATGATTTGTCAAGGAAAATTAACTCTATAGGAATTTGCTAATTTAAGGTTATGGAAGGAAAGAAAATTCATCCTGGTGATTATCATTGCTGCTTCCTGGGCGTCTGCTGTTCTGTACTGATCCTGAGTCTAACCTGGCTTGTTTCTTCTCAATCTGTTTATGCTACTAAGAGCCAAACCTTTCTCAGGAAGGTGTGCTGATTAGCCACGCAAGCTCACGCACAGTTCTAGAACAGTGTGAAAAACATTGCATGCATACGCTAAATCTTTCCGGTGGAATTGTGAAATGAGGCTAATTGATCTAGAAGCCCGTTGGTGCATATAATTGGCATAACATATACCAGCTGTGTGATTTTCAAACCATACCGTTAGTATGATTTTGACTCCTTCCACTGGCGAAAATTAACCTCATCATCACCAGCAACAAGGTCTTAGATAGCTTTTCTTAAATTCTGAGACTTATGAAGGCAAAGCAATATATATAAGCTTACTCCAAGGCAGAAGTCTAGCTGCCAAGATATTTCTAGAATCTGCGATTGATTTCAGCTCATTCTAAGATGGATATACTGGGATGACAAATGGGCACGTTCAGTGGTTCTAGAGTTTCTAATATGAAAAAAATTAAGAAGACCCTTTCTTTCTTCTACTGCTTCTTGGTTTAAGACCCTACATTCTGTGATACCAAAACAGTGAGTGAGTACCTAATACCTCTATTCCATTTATGGTGCTTTATGACACAACTGTTGTTTTTTTCCTTTCTCGCCCCCTTTTGTGATTTCCACCGCCTAGAGTTATCTTAAAGTACCTGGTGGCACAACAGTCAAGCGCTCGGCTTCTCACCGAAGGTCAGCAGTTTGAACCCACCAGCCCCTCAGCAGGAGAAAAGACCTGGTGACGTGCTCCTGTAAAGATTTCAGGCTAGGAACCCCGAGGGGGCACTTCTCCTCTGTCACACGGGGTCGCTATGAGTCCGAATTGACTTGACCACACAATAACAACAGAATTATTCTGAGTTAGAGACTGTAAGAAAATACTGGGTTAAAGTAGCTGGGGAGTCCCTGGGTGGAGCAAACAATTAACACACTAGGCTGTTAACCAAAAAGTTGGAGGTGCGAGTCCACCCAGAGGAGCCTCGGAAGAAAGTCCTGGCAGTCTACTTCGGAAAGGTCACAGCCATTGAAAACCCTATGGAGCACAGCTCTATTCTAACACGCATGGAGCACCATGAGTCAGAGTCAACTCGACAGCAGCTGGTAAAGTGGTTGGAGTTGGCAATGGATCACTGACTGTAGGCAAGGATGAAATAAGACATGCCTTCTTTGCAGGCAGCCCCAGAGATGGTAGCGTTTCATTTATTCCGTCTGTTCAGAGACCACCCACTGAGGAAATGACACATCCATCTCAACCCAGCAGAGCAATAGCAGGAGAGAGCCTCGGGAAGCTTTGCATGTTACACCCAGAAGGGGATACAGGTGGCCATCAGGAGGACAGAGAGGAGCCAAGAGCGACCCGCAAACCATGTTTAGGAATCTCTCTCCTCACTAAAAGCAAGAGCAATAACAGTAACACAACCACGTGGGTTATTGAGAAAAACTGCTACACATGGGGCAGGAAATACTATCTTGAGCAGTCAATCAGAGGAAAAGAGCACCTGCCAGCACTTAGTACAGGAACTGGAAGAAACCTGCAGAAATCTGACATCCTCAGGAGTCAGGAGACACAGTCTCTATGAAACTGAAGTGGAAGTCCATGAAAAGAGCCCAGACTCAAACAAAAATGAGGCAGTGCTGAGTGCAATAAGGAAAACTAAAAATGCCGTAAAAAACCATTGCCATTGAATTGATTCTACCTCATAGTGACCCTGTAGGACAGAGTAGAACTGCCCCAAGGAGTGGCTGGTGGATTTGAACTGCTGACTTTTTGGTTAGCAGCTGAGCTCTTAACCACTACACCGTGGGCTCCAAAGTAGAACTGAAATCTCCATGGGGGCGCAGAGAATAACTAAGTTCACATATCAAGTTATAAGTGCAGAGCACAACCTAAGAAGCTGTCTCAGAAAAGACAAGTATATAAGAATACGGTGAGAAGAGGGAGTGCAGGACACAGGACAGAAACATGAGCTACAGGTTACAGGTGTTCCCACGAGGAAGAGGACAGAACAGGGACAGAAATGAGAATGGCAGAGATGATTAGAAGTTCCTGAGATAAAAATCTTTATCACAAAGGTGGAAAAGGCTCGTTTCAATCTAAAGAAAATCAACAAAAAGAAACCCACATCTAGGCACATTTTTTTGCCCCAAAAAAGTTTACATTTTAAGAAGAAGAAAAATCTTTCAAACATCTGCACAGGGGAAGGCAGGCAGCACACTGAAGAAATAAAAATAACTGGACCAAAAACTTTTTGCAACAGTAAATTCCAGATAGTAATGGAACAGTTTTTAGAAAATTGGGAGAGAAAATAATTTAGGCACCATTTTTTCCAATACGTCTAATTAAAGGACCTCAGACCTCATGGACTCAGGAAATGCAGAATCACCTGCCCCATATACAAAGTTACTGAGGACGTGCCCCAGCCCACAGAGAGTAAAGCAAAGTAAGAACCACAAGTGGGGACGTCCGAGTTTGAAAAGCAGTGAGCGTGAAGAGCCGGTAAACCTAGCGTTAAGTCTAGAGAGTGGATGTAAAACCGTTTGAAAACTGCATGAGATGTCAAATAATTATTTTTCAATGATGAGTCTAAAAATCCAGGGAAGCTGTGTGCAAGGCTTCCAAGGCAACAGAGAAGATAAAAGTAAAGAAAACAGAGCCTATATGTTAAAAGGACAAAAATTGAGAAGACAGCAAGGACGTGCTAAAGGCCAAAAGCACAAAGGAAGATGGGAAACAGATATGAAAATGAAACGAGCTATGAAAATTAAGTCTCCAAGTGGTTCGTGCAAAGCAAACTGTGACTATGTACAGTCTGTCTTCGAAAATTAAAACCACATTGAAATATTTACAAATAAATAAGATGCATATTGAGGTAAATGAAAAAAGCAAGAGAGGAGTAGTTAATTTTATGAAAGTAGAATTCAATGTAGAGAGGTTTCAAGTGTGTAAAGAGGATCACTTTATATTGACAAAAATCGTCACAGTGAAGATGAATAGCCTTGACCCTTCGTGTGCGGCAAAACATGACGTTTTAGGAATAACAATCTGTCGTTTATACTGATCTTTTTTGCCCCTTGAGGAAAAGTAAACTGCTTGACTGAGAGACAAGAACATATTTGTCCACAAATGGACAGACCAGTCTCCAGAGTGCCACTCCCCAAACTCAAATGTGCATCAGACGCATTTAGAGGCCTTGTTAGAGCGTAGGTTCCGATTCATGGATGTGAAGTGGGTCTGAGACGCGGCATTTCTAACAAGCTCCCTATCGGTGCTGTGCTGCTGGGCCAAGGAAAAGCAACCGTGGCATAGATGGTTTTGGACATCCCAGACCCTACCACAAAGTTCTGGGCGTATTGTTTTGAAAAGCCTGATGCTATTTGAATCTCCAGTCATTTACCTGGGACCTGCCCCCATCCCTCTGTCTGAAAACTTTTTGGATCTTTGGATGGAAATCATACAAAGCATGCCGTCTAGCCAAAATGTAATTTATGCCACAAAGTCAATCTTTTAAAAACAATAACTGAAACATTCCCATATGTTTGGAAATTAGGACATATTCTTCTAAAAAATGTTATTTCCTCCTTTATTTTCAGAAAGAATTTGTGTGAGATGGCATTGCTGCTTTAAATACAAGATAGAATCCACCCGTGAAATCCTCTGGGCTTAGGGTATTATTTGTAGGAAGTTTTTGATAACAATTTCAATTTATTTGATAGCTCTAAGTCTCTTTATGTTTTCTATTTTACTTTGTTTTTCATCTTGATTGCCTACTTTATCGGCATTAAGTTGAACATAATTTTTCTTTTCATCCTTTTGATTCTGGTGTTTAGTGATACCCCATTTCTTATTCCTGATACTAAATTTTTTTATTTTCTCATTTATCAATCTTAGTAGAGTTTTATTAATTTTATCCATCTTTTCAAAGAAACTGCTTTTGCCTTTGGTGACTTTTTCTATTATTTGTGTTCTATTTCATTAATTTCTTCTCTTTATTACGTCCTTCCTTGTACTTGCTTTGGTTTTAATTTCCTCCATTTTTTCTAGTTCCTTAATAGATCCACTTAAATAACTGGTGTTTAGGTGTTTATTTCTTTCTAATAAATCATGTAAAGCTAAGCATTTCCCTTTAAATACTGCATTGGCTGTCTCCCACAATTTTGATCCATCATATTTTTATTATCATTTAATTAAAAAATACTTTAAATTCCCGTTTGATTTGTTTTTGAGCCCATATATTATTTGGAGCATGTTGTTAAATTTCCAAATACTTCGTGGTTTTCTAGATGTCTTATTGTTCTTGACTTCTAATTTATTTCCTTTGTGGTCAAAAAACATACTTTTAAAGATTTGCGTCTTTTGAACATATTTAGATTTGTTCTATGGTTCAGTATTTGGTCTATCTTGGTAAATGCCCTGTGCACCCTTGAAAAGTTGGGTGTGCAATTGTTATCCATAAAGGTCTGTAAGTGTTGACTGGATCAAAGTGGTTGATGATGTTGTTCAAATCCTCTGTGGACTGACTAACTTCTGTCTAGTTGTGTCAGTTCCTGAAAGAGGTGTGATAAAATCTCCAGTTAGGATAGTAGATTTGTCGATTTCTCCCTGTAGTTTGGTCAGGTTTTGCTTCATTTATCCTGAAGCTCTCTTATTAGGGTGTACACATTTATGATTGTTATGTGTTCCTGACGCACAGGCATTTTCATCATTATACAGTGAAACCTGTGAGAGCTGGAACTCAATAGGATGGCCTTGTTTTTCTGGAAATCATGAGTTTTCCGCCTTTGGTAGGGTGCAGTCTTACTACTTTTCTATTGCTCCCTATTAGTGCAAAATATCTGCATATTACTTCTCTGACGGGTTTCCACCTTCCACGAGTTCTGGCTTTTGCAGGTTTTACTGTAGTGTGTCCCTATTTATCTTTAATAATCTTCCTTGCATCGAAGTCTGTATGGTATTAATGTAGTGACTCTAGTTTTCTTAGGCTTCGTGGCAAGGTGTGTCTTCTTTCCGTCCTGTTACTTTCAACCTATTTGTATCTTAGGTTGTAAAATACATCTCTTGTTAACAGCAGATAACTGAGTCTTGCTTTTGCATTGAATTTAGTCAATCTGTTGTCTTTCTAATCATGCAGCTCTGTATTATTCTTCATTGGTTGTTCTAGGACTTAAAAGTGCAAGTTAACTTATCACAATCAACTTAGCATTAATATTGTACTACTTCATGTAAAATACAGAAACTGTCCAACACCTTGGCTCCATTTACCCATCCATCCTATGCAATTGTGATCATATGTATATATGTACTGCTTCTACATTTGTTTCAAACCTGCTATGCCGCATTATAATTTTTACTTTAAATGGTCATATGTCTTTTAATCAAAAAAAATCATATGTGTAGTCTTTTAAAGTCCCTGGGTGGTGCAGTTGGTTAAGCTCTCGACTAGTAGCCGAGAGGGTGTTTAATCCACACAGAGATGCCTCAGAAGACAGGCCTGGCAATCTGCGTCTGACAGGTCAGAGCCTTGAAAACCCTATGGAGCAGTTCCACTCTGCACACGTGGGGTTGCTATTAGAACCGATTCTACGGCAACTAACAGCAACAATAGTATTTTAAAGAAATTAAGAGAAAAAATACGTATCTATATCGATAGCAATTTTGGTATAGGTGTATACCCACATATCCATTCTTTCCAAAAAAAAAAAAAAAAAAACCAAACTCTTTGCCATCGAGTCGATTCCGACTCATAGTGACCCTATAGGACAGAGTAGAACTGCCCCATAGAGTTTCCAAGGGGCGCCTGATAGATTCAAACTGCTGACCTTTTGGTTAGCAGCCAAGCTCTTAACCACTGCGCCACCAGGGTTTCTGCCTATTCTTTCCAGTGCTTTTTGTGCCTTTCTGTAGGTATAAGTTTCCATACAGCATGCTCTTCAGCTTGAAGAACTTATTTTCATAGTTTTGTTCCATGTTTAAATGTTTTTTTTTTTTCCTTTTCCTGTTTTTTCCAATACTTTCGAGATTTTCTCTTTATCTTTGTATTTCAGCCATATGACTATGTTGTGCCTAGCTGTGGTTTTCTTTTTACTTATCCTGTTTGGGCTTTATTGAGCTTATTGAGTTGGTGAGTTTTGTTTTTCACAAAATTTAAGAAGTTTTTTTAGGCGTAAAATTTAGGAAGTTTTCTTCTTCAAACATTTTTCTGCCCAATTTTTTCTGTGGCTCCAATTACATGTATACTAGGTCCTCTTGATATTGTCCCACATGTCTCCAAGACTTTGTTCATTTTTCATGAATCTGCCTTCTCTCAGTGACGGGATAATTTATGTTGCTCTGCCTTCAAGTTCATTGCCTCTTTCTTTTGCCATCTCCAGATTGCTGTTAGGTCCATCCAGTAATTTTTTTCATTTCAGTTACTGTGATTTTCATCAATAAGATTTCTACTTGTTTCCTTTTATAGTTTCTATATCTCTGCTGAGATTTCCCATCTTTTTATCATTATGAGTATATTTTTCTTTAAGTCCTAGAACATGTTTATAATACCTGCTTTGAAGTCTTTGTCTCCTAATTTCAACAGCTCACTCATCCTGGTGTCATTATCAAGTGATTTTGATTAAGACACATAAAATGTATGAATAATTTTTTAGAGACTCTGGATTCTGTTATGTTCCTCTGTAGAGTATCCATTTTAGCTCGGGCTGACAATTAATCTGTTAGATGCAAACTCCAAACTTTGGCTCCCTTGTGGTGGGCAGCATCTGAAATTCCAGCTGAGTTCATCCCCACCCACCAGATGCTGCTTGTAGTCTAGGCCTACCTCCTCCATGCTTGCGTAACTCTTAAAGGTCAGCTAAAGCAGAGTTGACATGAACATTTTTTAGTTCACTCCCTCTCTGTCCCTTCCTTCCACATCCCCGCCCGCTCATTTTCTACTTGCTCTACCAGCCCAGAGCTCTCTCTTCTGACACCTCAAGCCAGTGTGCTATTTTCTTTGGCCCCGAACCACACCCCCTAGTTGTCAGACAAAAAGCTTTAAACTCACAAACCTCACCAGGTGCACCTCTCATCTTTCAACCGGAGATGACCCTCCAGTTTCTACCCACTTTACATTCTCTGTCATGACATTCAAAGATTCTCACTAACTTTCTGACTGCAGAATACTTTAGTCAAACTTATTTCTCACTATTTCCCTTCATGCACCCTGTGCTCTAGTCAAACTGATTGTGCTTTTGAACTTGCCTTGCACTTGTCTAAGTCTGTGTTTTTGCTCTCCATTGAGAATGCCCTTTTTCACATCTCTAAGTGCCTAAATCTGAAGGGAGCTTTGAAGCCCAGCTCCAGTATTAATTGTTCCGCAGAGCCTCTTCTGATTCTCTTCTTTCCCTACCCTCAACTCTAGTCCTGTTCCCACCCCTGCCTTTCCTCTTCCACAGAACTGTGTATCTTCTTCTCTCAAATCACTTAGAATATAATGCTAGGAAGTAATATATTCTCTCAGCCTCTAGTGTTCTGGCTAGTACACACTAAATGCATCAAAACATTTGGAAAATTAATTTAATAAAGTACATAACTGCCATCTAGATTGAACTTTGTATAGGTGCTATAATTAAAATTATGAAGTGGCCATTTGGGCCCGTCACTGTACTAGATACTGTATGAGAATAGTCTTGTAAGAATCTCTAACAGTAAACAACAAATAGCGTATAATGATATAAAGCTCTCCATTTAATGGGAAAATAAGTGGCGAGACTAAATTTTTTCGTATTCATTTACAGTCTCTCATGTGATTATTTCTGTTTATAAGCAGCAGCATACGCTTGTGAGATGGCCTACCAGAAGGCGAGGTGACCCTGCTTGCTGAAGAATTAAGGACATTTCACTGATCTACAAATAGAAGGGACCTATGACATTGACCTCATTAGAAGAGCTCTAATGAGCCAAGGTCACCAACTCTAAAGGACAAACATGCACAGACACAGCTGAGGAAACTTGAACACTAACATTTTAAAAAACAAAATATTCTTACTAAAGATCACCCAATAAGGGGGAAAAAAACTCCACCAAATAAGGAGAAAAATATGAAAACCATATCACAATACAAAAATTGTGTTGAGAATTCTATTTAATTAGAAGGAAACAAGTACAATTAAATTGCATTATTCTTTATTTATGACTAAATAATTTTACTTGTTGTTAGGTGCCATCAAGTCAGTTCCAACTCATCGCAACCCTATGTACAACAGAATGAAACACTGCCTGGTCCTGTGCCGTCATCATAATTGTTGTTCTGCTTGAGCCCATTTTTGCAGGCAGTGTGTCAATCCATCTCATTGAGGATCTTCCTATTTTTCACTGACCCTCTACTTTAACAAGCATGATTTCCTTCTCCAGGGACTGGTCCCTCCTGATAACATGTCCAAAGTATGTGAGATGACGTCTTGCCATCCTTGCTTCTAAGGAGCATTCTGACCATACTTCTTCCTAGACAAATTTGTTCATTCTTCTGGCAGTCCATGGTATATTCAATATTCTTTGCCAACACCAGAATTCAAAGGCATCAATTCTTCTTCAGTCTGCCTTATTCATTGTCCAGCTTTTGCATTCACATAAGGCAATTGAAAACACTATGGCTTGGATCAGGCACACTTGTAGTCCTCAAAGTGGCATCTTTGCTTTTCTTTGTTTTCAATTATTTTTATTTTTATCTTATTGTTGTACTTTAAGTGAAAGTTTACAATTCAAGTTAGTCTCTCATACAAAAATTTATACATACATTGTTATGTGACCCTAATTGCTCTCCCTATACTGTGACAGCAACTTTCTTCTTTCAGCCCCTGATTTCCCGTGGCCATTCAACCAGGTCCTGACCCTCTCTGCCTTCTCATCTCACCTCCGGACAGGAGATGCCCATTTAGTTTCATGAAGTAAGAAGCACACTCTTCATGAGTATCATTTTATGTCCCATAGTCCAGTCTAATCTTTGTCTGAAGAGTTGGCCTTGGGCATGGTTTTAGTGCTGGGTTGACAAGAGAGTCTGGAGGGCATGCTTTCCAGGGTTCCTCCAGTCTGTCAGACCATTAAGTCTGGTCTTTTTATGAGAATTTGAGTTCTGCACCCCACTTTTCTCCTGCTCCATCAAGGACTCTCTGTTGTGTTCCCTGCCAGGGAGGTCATTGGTGGTAGCTGGGAACCATCTAGTTCTGGTCTCAGGCTGATGCAGTCTCTGGCTTATGTGGCTGGTTCTGTCTCTTGGGCTAATACGTTCCTTGTGACTTTGGTATTCTTCATTCTCCTTTACTCCAGATGGGTTGGGACCAATTGATGCATCTTAGATAGCTTCTCACTAGCTTTTAAGACCCCATATGCCACTCACCAAAGTAGGATGCAGAACATTTTGTTAATAAACTTTGTTATGCCAATTGACCTAGATGACATATTTGCTTTTTAATACTTTAAAGAAGTCTTTTGCAGCAGATTTGGCCAATGCGATACATCCTTTGATTTCTTGACTGCTGCTTCCATGCACGTTGATTGTGGATCCGATAAAATGAAATCCTTGACAACTTCAATGTTTTCTCCATTTATCATGATGAAAGAATACAACCATGACTCACATCTTTCCTGACTTTAAACCTTGTTCTGTTTGAACAACTGCCTCTTGGTCTATGTACAGGTTCCTCATGAGCACAATAAAGTGTTCTGGAATTCTCATTCTTTGCAATGTTATCCATAATTTGTTATGATCCACACAGTCAAATGCTTTCAACTAAGCTCCATCTTACATCAGCAATGATATCCCTCTGTTTTAGGCTGAGTTCTCTAGAGAAGCAAAACCAGTAAAGCATATAAATACATATGTTGTTGTTGTTAGGTGCCGTCAAGTCAGTTCTGACTCATAGTGACCCTATGCACCAGAGAACGAAACACTGCCCGGTCCTGCGCCATGCTCACAATCGTTGTTATGCTTGAGCCCATTGTTGCAGGCACTGTGTCAGTCCATCTCGTTGAGGGTCTTCCTCTTTTTCGCTGACCCTGTACTTTACCAAGCACGATGTCCTTCTCCAGGGAGTGATCCCTCCTGACAACATGTCCAAAGTATGTAAGATGTAGTCTCGCCATCCTTCCTTCTAACGAGCATTCTGGTTGTACTTCTTTGAAGACAGATTTGTTCTTTCTTTTGGCAGTCCATGGTATATTCAATATTCTTCACCAACAGCACAATTCAAAGGCGTCAGTTCTTCTTCGGTCTTCCTTATTCATCGTCCAGCTTTCTCATGCATATGATGCGATTGAAAATACCACGGCTTGGGTCAGGCACACCTTAGTCTTCAAGGTGACATCTTTGCTTTTCAACACTTTAAAGAGGTCTTTGGCAGCAGATTTGCCCAATGTAATGCATCTTTTGATTTCCTGACTGCTGCTTCCATGGGTGTTGACTGTGAATCCAAGTAAAATGAAATCCTTGACAACTTCAGTCTTTTCTCTCTTTATCATGATGTTGCTTATTGGTCCAGTTGTGAGGATTTTTGTTTTCTTTATGTTGAGGTGTAATCCATATTGAAGATCCACTTTGATCTTATTGTTCAAGTCCTCTTCACATTCAGCAAGCAAGGTTGTGTCATCTGGGTAATGCAGGTTGTTAATGAGTCTTCCTCCAACCTGATACACCGTTTTTCATATAGTCCAGCTTCTCCAATTATTTGTTGAGCATACAGATTGAATAAATATGGTGAAAGGATACAACCCTGACGCACACCTTTCCTGACTTTAAACAACGCAGTACTTCCTTTTTCTGTTCAAACGACTGACTCTTGATCTATGTACAGGTTCCTCATGAGCACAATTAAGTGTTCTGGAATTCCCATTCTTCGCAAGGTTATCCATAATTTGTTAAGATCCACACAATTGAATGCATTTGCATAGTCAATAAAACACAAGTAAACATCTTTCTGGTATTCTCTGCTTTCAGCCAGGATCCATCTAACATCAGCATTGATATCCCTGGTTCCACGTCCTGTTCTGAATCCGACCCGAATTTCTCGCAGTTCCCTGCCGACATACTGCTGGAGGCACTTTTGAATGATCTTCAGCAAAATTTGACTTGCGTGTGATATTGATATTGTTCAATAACTTACACATTCAGTTGGATCACCTTTCTTGGGAATAGGCATAAATAGATCTCTTCCAGTCAGCTGGCCAGGTAGCTGTCTTCCAAATTTCTTGGCATAGACGAGTGAGCACTTCCAGTGCTGCATCCATTTGTTGAAACATCTCAGCTGATATTCCATCCATTCCTGGAGCCTTGTTTTTTGCCAATGTCTTCAGTGCAGTTTGGATTTCTTCCTTTAGTACCATCAGTTCCTGATCATATGCTACCTCCTGAAATGGTTGAACGTCAACCAGTTCTTTTGGGTGCAGTGACTATGTGTATTCCTTCCATCTTCTTTTGATGTTTCCTTCATTGTTCAGTATTTTGCCTACAGAACCCTTCAATAATTGCAACTTGAGGCTTGAATTTTTTTATTCAGTTCTTTCAGCTTGGGGAAATCCGAGCATGTTCTTCTCTTTTGGTTTTCTAACTCCAGGTTGTTGCACATATCATTATAATACTTTTCTTTGTCTTCTTGAGCTGCTCTTTGAAATCTGTTCGGCTCTTTCACTTCATCATTTTTTCCATTCGCTTTAGCTACTCAACATTCAGAAACCAGTTTCAGAGTCTCGTCTGAAAACCATTTTGATCTTTTCATTCTTTCCTGTTTTTTTAATGACCTCTTACTTTCTTCATATATGATGTGCTTGATGTCATTCCACAACTTCTCTGGTCTTTGGTCATTAATACTCAATGCGTCAAATCTACTCTTGAGATGGTTTCTAAATTCAAGTGGGATATATTCAAGGTCTTACTTTGGCTCTTGTGAACTTGTTCTAATTTTCTTCAACTTCAGCTTGAATTTGCTTATGAGCAATTGATGAACTGTTCTGCAGTCGGTCCCTGGCCTTGTTCTGACTGATGATATTGAGCTTTTCCATAGTCTCTTTCCACAGATGTTCCTGATTTGATTCCTGTGTATTCTATCCAGTGAGTTCATGTGTGTGATGGTTAAAGAGTGTATGTCAACTTGGCTAGGCCATTATTCTCAGTGTTTAGCAGTTGTATAATGTTGTGATCACCCCCATGATGGAATCTGCTGAGTGGTACTAGCAAAGGCAGGGCCTATGGCAGCTCACCGCCCTCTCAGTTTCATCTCTCTGCCTTCCACTGGTTACTTTCTGTCTGCTCGCCTTGCCAAGGTTTTTGGCTTGTTCCAGACTCAGCAGCTGCCTCTTTTTGTCTCACTTCCGGTTCGTGGGACTTGAGCTAGCAGCTTACCTGTTGATCTTGGAATCCGTCGAATTTCTCAGCCTGCGAGCAAGAGTCCGGTTCCCCGACCTGCTGACCTTGGGTTCGCCAGCCCCCAGAGCTACGTAAACCAGGAGAAACCTTGCGGTCTTGTCTGCTGATCTTGGAATTCATTGATCTTCACAGCCTGTGAGCAGGAGCCCCTCTCCGACCCGCCGACCTTGGGTTCACTAGCTTCTGTAGCTACGTGAACTGGGAGAGGCCCCTACCCTGATCTGTGGACTTGGGATGTTTTAGCCTCTACAATTGCGTGAGCTATTTCCTTGATATAAATCTCTCTCTATATATATTTATATGCTTTACTGATTTTGCGTCTCTAGAGAACCTAGCCTAAAACAGTGTGTATAATCACTGTTTATGTTGTTGAAGAAAGGTATTTGCAATGAAGAAGTCATTGGTCTTGCAAAATTCTGTCATGTGATCTTCAGCATCATTTCTATCACCAAGGCCATATTTTCCAAATACTGATCCTTCTTCTTTGTTGCTAACTTCTGCATTCCAATCATCAGTAATTATCAGTGCATCCTGATTGCACGTTTGATCAATTTAAGTCTGCAGAAGTTGGTAAAAATATTCAATTTCTTCATCTTTGGCCCTAGTGGTTGGTCCGTAAATTTGAATAATAGTTGTATTAACTGGTCTTCCTTGTAGGTATATGGATATTATCCTGGCACTGACACCGTTGTGCTTTAGGATAGATCTTGAAGTGTTCTTTTTGAGAATGAATGCAACGCCATTCCACTTCAAGTTGTCATTCCCGGCATAGTAGACCATATGGTTGTCTGATTCAAAATGGCCAATACCAGTCCATTCAGCTCACTAATGCCTAGAATATCAATGTTTATGTGTTCCAATTTTGATGACTTCCAATTTTCCTAGATTCATACTTCGTACATTCCACATTCTGCTTATTAATGGATATTTGCAGCTGTTTCTTCTCATTTTGAGTTGTGTCACATCAGCAAATGAACTTCCTGAAAGATTGGCTCCATCCATGTCATTAAGGTGGACTCTACTTTGAGGAGGCAGGTTTTCCCCAGTCATATTTTGAGTGCCTTCCAACCTGAGGGCTTCATATTCCAGCACTATATCAGACAATGTTCCACTGCTATTCATAAGGTTTTCACTGGCTAATTCTTTTTAGAAGTAGATGGCCAGGTCCTTCTTCCTAGTCTGTTTCAGTCTGGAAGCTCAGCTGGAATCTGTCCACCATGGGTGACCCTGCTGGTATTTGAATACTGGTGGTGTAGCCTCCAGCATCACAAGATACCACAGTACGACAAAGTGACAGGCATGTGGGGAATTTTACTTACATATCTTGAAATATCCCTGGTAATTTATTTTAAAAGTAATAATAAATGTAATGATTTTTAACTTAAGAGAACAATTCTAATTTATCATGAAAATATGGGAAAAAAGTGTATTACTTAGGATTATTTTGGTTACAAGATACAAAATGCAAGCTGATTCAATTTGTCTTAAGCAGTAATGGAAGCGTAGTGACTCACGTAACTGGAAAATCCAGAGGCAGGTCTTGTTTCAGCAATGGTTTCATCTGGTGGCTCGACAGTTTCACTCTCTCTGTTCTGTCATATGCAAAGTCATCTTGAGCTGGATCTCCTCAGGATGCTCCCAGTAGATCCTGGGATTCTATGCTTATTATTTATATCCATAGGAAAGAGCTAGTGCCACTTTCCTTGAATTTCCAGAAAAAGTAGAAGTCAAAGATTTACTAAGTTTATACCAGCTCGGGGCACATGCTCAGCTTTGAACTCTGGTCAAGGGGGATGAACACAGTGATTGGATTAACCTAAACTGTGTGACCCACCAATAGAATAGTGCCAGGGAAGAGAAGAGAGTTAGCTCTCTAGAATACCATCGGTTCTATGGCAGAGACATTGCTGCACACCAAACATCTCTGTGCTCCCCAACATTTTTCAGCCCCCTACAGTTACGGAGAGCCATGAGGCTAATGTCCAGCGTGAATGGAAGGGATGTGTGTTATCTTTAACTGAAACATTCCAGAGCCAGTGCACAATCCTCTCACTTTCCTCTCTTCTGCCATGCTCTCTTCTCCTCACCCGGCGTTGACTAGAATTGGATTTGTAGCATGAATGAAAATGATCCTTTGTTGTGTTAAGCAACTGAGATTTTAGGATTAATATATTGCTGCAGCAAATTTAGCCTATTCTGACCAATTCAGATTCCAAATGAAAATCTATAGCTATTGAGGGAAATGGAACCTGGAATCTTACATCTTAAAACATCCATTTTCAGAAGAAGTTGCCTCCACCTTGTGAGCCTTCAGTAAGCCAATGTGAAGGCCACCTTTCTCTGTTCCCTGTGTGCACTGTTACAGTGTGGCTCATGAAGAGGCCTTGGACTCGGACCTGGGTTCTAATGCTGGTACTATGCTTTGTGCAGAGTAGCTAATCTCCTTGAGTTCTGCTTCCTCGTCTCCAAAATCAGGAAATTATAATACAGACCTCAGAGAGTTGTGGTGATGCTGAAGTGAGATGATGTAAAAACACTCAGATCAGGTATTAACCAGGCTTTTAAAAAATGTCTTGAACGTGAGCATTTATAGCCAGGTTGGGTTGTAAAATCCAGCTGCCTGATGGTTGATGTTCTTTCCCCTTTCCTCTCTTTCCATTTCTCTCACACTTAACCTGTCAAGGGCCATGCCAGCTTTAATTCCCCATCCAAATAAAGTCAGAACATAATGACTGGTGTCACTCTGTGTGAACTCATGTACACACATAATGTATTTGTAAACACAGCTGCTGAAGGATGGTAGAAATCTGAAGTAGAGGTTAGACATCCTCTGAAGTATTTGAACATTTACCTGGTCACTTGCGAGAGCAAGGCTTCGTTCTAGACCTATGAGGAGGAATCAGAATCAGACCTAGCCCTGTCTGAACAGGGAAAATGAGAAGAAAAATACAAAATAAAAATGGTGGTGGTAGCAGAGGTGTGCAAATGGAGATTATAGATGTCCATGCCATTTCAAAAGCAGGATAGAATACAAAGAACTGAAAATGACAAGATGTGCTTTCAAACTGAATTCACCTTGTATTCACTCTTCCTTCCCCCATCCTCAAATAAACTCTACTACTCTTCCAATGCAGTGTAATAGTTAAGTGCAAGGGCTTGGAAGCTAGACTTCTGGTCAAGATCCTGACTCTCCCACACACCAGCTATCAAGACAAGTTAACCACTTTGAGGCTCTGTATCTGAATCTAAAAACTGGGACAATAACAGGACCCAATGTACTGAGTTATTTCAGTGGTTAAATAATGCCGGTAAAGCTCTTAGCGTAGTGCATGGTGTAAGTGTGATGAACGTCATCACTGTCATTATGGTCATCATCATCATTATGGTCTCCCGTGGTTATGGCAACATCCCTTAGTCACTGAGCCTGAAACCACATAGTGGGTACCTTCACCCTTCCTGTCCCATGAGGCCTGAGCTCTGGTCAAAGACAGGCTACTGCGGAGTACCCCTTGCTTTCTCAGAAGATGCTGTAGAACCCAGCTCCATCACTGTGACTCATCCCTTACAAACAGGCTGCTGAAGCTCACGACCCAGCAGGGATCTGTGCTGACTGCCCAAAACCTGCATCCACCATGCAGCTTTGAACATTTCTCCTGAACAGGCTCTACATCTGACCCCGCTGCCCCCCAGGACTTGTAGCAGTGTCCCACCCCTGATAGGACACTGGAAGGAGGGGTAGTCTAATCATTATGAGCACAGACTTTGGGCTCATCCAAACTAGATCCCAGATTAACGTTAGATAGCTGTGTGGGCTTGAGCCAACGTTCAGCCTCTCTCGGCCTCAATTCTTTCATCTCTGTTCCAGGGGATAAAACCGACCACCCAGAGTGCTGTAAGGATTAATGAGATCACACAAGTAGAATGTTGAGCACAGTGCCAAATCAAAGTGGTAATCATAGTAAATTATTATTTTTACCTCCTTGGCATTCCTTCGTGACTATGTCTCTGCAAACTTGCTAACTTCGGATCTTCCAAAAAATTCAGATGTTTGGCTTCTATAACTTTCATCCAATTTATAATAAAATAAAAATATTAAATGGAACTGGACTAAGTCAAGTATAGACCTCTGGGGTATTCCATTACGGGCTATACAAACCCTCTGATTCCAAACCATCAGTGCGTATTATTTGGATTCAGTAATTCCCATGGAAAAAAATGCCTAGCTCTTCAGTAATTTCTATATCTTGCCTACGAGAATATCAGGAGAGCTCTTGCCAGATGCCTTGCTGATATAGTCTGTTCATAATCTCCTTTCTGAGTAAGCTTATTAAAATATGTGAAGTTAGCTTGCATGGCTTATTCCAGAGAGCACACATCGGCTCCTACTTATCACTGCTTTTTCTAGGAGCTCCCAAATCACTTGCTTAAATAATCAGTCCTAGAATCGTGCCAGATATCGATGTCAGGCTTAGCAGCATGTAGTTTTTAAAGTCCTGCTTTGAGGAAGAAAGGGCTGCTCCTTCTTGAAAACTGGTGTATTCACGCGTCCTCTGTTACGTGGCACGTTGTTCAACTTTCTTGTTTTGTGAAAAGCTTCTGTATATTATGTCCTGTTTTATAGTCCACTACTGCTGCCTTAAAGCCGTGGCCAGTTGTGAGTCCTTTTTTCAACCAGAGGGGAAAAATAACAGTAATTCTTAGAAGTACTGCCTGATCTTTTACAGCAGATTGTCATTTGGTTTTACTCAGAAAATGACACCAAGGCTAAGTCCTTCCCTAGGTCATCAGTTCATCTGAACTGAGCCAGCAATCTAGGGACAGGAGAGCAAGATGCTCCAAAGAGACAGACACTGCACTGGCTTCTGGCAACACACCGCGTTGAGAAGTTTACTCGCACTTACAGTAGGAAGGGTCCTATCTGCATCTAAGCAACACAGGCCCAACCTCAGTGCAACAAGGTTGATAGTGAGGGTCCTGGATTACGTTATTCCTCAGGTTCCTGTATGTATAGAATGGTGAAAGTGCAAAACAGATCGTGAGGCAGCTGCATTGTGAAGACCCTTTTGGTAACTGAATACTTTCAAATATTAAAAATAAAAATCTATTGTGTATTAACCATTTATCTTTAAAACTAGTTATGTAAGGGAAAGAAAGGCCAAAACCTCTCAATAAAGTACTGAATTGTATTCTGTGGCCCAAAGTCAGAATCTTCTTGCCTACTAAAGTATTGAAAAATGAGTTTTATTCATGGGAATGGAAAATGTGGCAACAGATGTTGGTGACAGTTGCCCAACATGATAGATGCAATTGGTTTTATTGAATAATACACATGAAAAATATCAAATTGGCAAATGTTGTGTTCTCTATATTTTCCTTATTTTTGTTAGGTGCCATCAAGTCTATTCCAACTCATAGCGACCCTGTGTACAACAAAATGAAACATTACCTGGTCCTGAACCATCCTCACAATCGTTGCTATGTTTGGGCCCATTGTTGCAATCCATCTTGTTGACAGACTTCCGCCTTTTCAGTCGCCTTCCACTTTACCAAGCATGAAGTCCTTCTCCGGGGACTGCTCCCTCCTGATAACATGTCCAAACTACGTGAGACGGAGTCTCACCATCCTCACTTCCAGGGAGTAACTCTGGCTGTACTTCTTCCAAGACAGATTTGTTCTTTCTTCTAGCAGTCCATGGTGTATTCAATAGTCTTCACCAACGTCATAATTCAAAAGCATAAATTCTTCTTCAGTCTTCCTTATTCATTGTCCAGGTTTCTCATGCCTATGAAGCGATTGAAAATACCATGGCTTGGGTCAGGCGCACCTTAGTCTTCACGGTGACATCTTTGCTTTTTAACACTTAAAGAGGTCTTTTGCAGCACATTTGCCAAAAGCAGTACGTTGTTTGATTTCTTGACTGCTACTTCCATGGGCATTGATTGTGGATCCAAGTAAAATGAAATCTATCAATATTTTCTCTGTTTATCATGATGTTGCTTATTGGTCCAATTGTGAGGATTTTTGTTTTCTTTATGTTAAGTTGCCATCCATATTGAAAGCTGTAGTCTTTGATCTTCATCAGTAAGTGCTTAAGTCCTCTTCACATTCAGCAAGCAAGGTTGTGTCATCTGCATGTTGCAGGTTATTAATTAGTCTTCCTCCGATCCTGATACCACATTCTTCTTCATATAGTCCAGCTTCTCAGATTATTTGCTCAGCATACAGATTGAATAAGTGTGGTGAAAGGATACAACTCTGAGGCAAACCTTTCCTGATTTTAAACCATTAAGTATCCACTTGTTCTGTTCGAACGGCTACCTCTTGTTCTATGTACAAGTTCCACATGAACACAATTAAATGTTCTGGAATGCTAATTCTTTGCAGTGTTATCCATAATTTGTTATGATCCACACAGTCAAATGCTTTTGTGTAATCAATACAACACAGGTAAACATCTTTCTGGTATTCTCTGCTTTCAGCCAAGATTGCTCGTTCCACATCCTCTTCTGAATCCAGCTTGAATTTCTGGCAGTTCCCTGTTAATGTGCTGCTACGACCGGTTTTTTAATTATCTTTAGCATAATTTTACTAAGACAGACTGGGAAGAAGGGACTGGCGATCTACTTCTGAGAAAATTGGGCAGTGAAAACCTTATGGATAGCAGCAGAACATTTTCTGATGTAGTGCCGGAAGATGAGCCCCTCAGGTTGGAAGGCACTCAAAATACGACTGGGGAAGAACTGCCTTCTCAAAGTAGAGCCCACTTTAATGATGTGGATGGAATCAGGCTTTCAGGACCTTCATTTGCTCATGTGGCAAGACTCAAAATGAGAAGAAGCAGCTGCAAACACCCATTAGTAATTGGAATGTGGAATGTACGAAGTAGGAATCAAGGAAAATTGGAAGTTGTCAGAAATGAAATGGAATGCTTGAAGATTGATATCCTAGGCATTAGTGAGCTGAAATGGACTGGTATTGGCTGTTTTGAATTAGATCGTCATGTGGTCTACTATGCCAGGGATGACCAACTGAAGAGGAATGGCATCGCATTCATTGTCAAAAAGTACATTTCAAGATCTATCCTAAAATACAACTCTGTCAGTGATAGGATAGTATCCATATGCCTATAAGGAAGACCAGACTATTATTCAAATTTGCACACCAATCACTAAGGCCAAGGATAAAGAAATTGATTTTTACCAACTTCTGCGGTCTGAAATTGATCAAACATCCATCCAACGTGCATTGATAATTGCTGGTATTTGAAATGTGAAAATTGGAAACAAAGAAGAATCAATAGTTGGAAAATATGGCCTTGGTGATAGAAACGATGCTGAGGATCGCATGATAGAATTTTGCAAGACCAACAGCTTCTTCATTAGAAATACCTTTTTTTTGCTACATAAATGGAGACTATACACTTGGACCTTGCCGAATGGAATACACAGGAATCAAATTGCCTGCATCTGTGGAAAGAGATGATAGAGAAGCTCAATAACATCAGTCAGAACAAGGCCAGGGACTGACTGCGGAGCAGACCATCAATTGCTCATATGCAAGTTCAGGACAAAGCTGAAGAAAATTAAAACAAGTCAATGAGAGCAAAGTACAAGCTTGAGTATATCCCACCTGAATTTGAAGACCATTTCAAGAATAGATTTGACACACTGAACACTTTTGGAGACCATCTTAAGAATAGATTTGACGCATTGAACACTAATGACCAAAGGCCAGACAAGTTGCAGGATGACATCAACAACATCATACATGAGGAAAGCAAAAAGTCATTAAAAAGATTGAAAAGGGGAAAAAAAAAAAAGACCAAAATGAATGTCAGAAGAGACTCCAAAACTTGTTCTTGAACATACAGTAGCTAAAGTGAAAGGAAGAAATGATGAAGTAAAAGAGCTGAACAGAAGATCTCAAAGTAAAGTATTATAATGACATGTGCAAAGACCTAGGGTTAGAAAACCAAAAGGGAGGAATAGGCTTGACATTTCTCAAGCTGAAAGAACTGAAGAAAAAATTCAAGCCTTGAGTTGCAATAGTGAAGAATTCTATGGGTAAAAAATTGAACGATGCAGGAAGCATCAAAAGAAGATAGAAGGAATACACAGGGTCAATGCACCAACAAGAATTGGTTGATGTTCAGTCATTTCAGGAGGTGCATATGATCAAGAACCAATGATGCTGAAGGAAGAATTCCAAGATGCACTGAAGACATTGTTGAAAAACAAAGCTGCAGGAACTGATGGAATACTAACTGAGATGTTTCAGCAAACAGATGCAACGCTGGAAGCGCTAATTCATCTATGCCAAGAAATTTGGAAGATAGCTTCCTGGCCAACCAATAGGAAGAGATCCATATTCATGCCCATTCCAAAGAAAGGTGATCCAGTGGAATGTGGAAATTATCAAACAATATCTCTGTATTTTTACAATGATAAAAGTTAACCACTTGTAATGACAAAACTCGGATGGAAAATTTAAATTTTAGTATAAAGATAGTTGTTTTCTTTATGAATTGATAGAAAATTCAATGCTTTTTTATATACAGGTAGTGGTGGCACAGTGGTTAAGTGCTCAGCTGCTAACCATAAGTTGGGAGGTTTGAGCCCACCAGCCACTCCATGGAAAAAAGATGTTATAGTCTGCTTCCATAAATATTACAGCCTTGGAAACCATATGGAACAGTTGTACTCTGTCCTCTAGGGTCACTATGAGTTGCAGTTGACTCGATAGCAATGAGTTTGGTTTAGTTTTAGGTTCAGTCCCCCGCTTACGGTTAGGCGTAGTTCTGATGACCCTGTCGTAAGCTGGTTCTGACTTAAGTTGGAATCCTCTTTTTTTTTTTTTTGTTTTCGTTATTGCCTTTTATTATCAGTATCTTTATAAATCATATCTATATTTGTCTTTGGGGGTTTGAAACATTACATATAAACTTTCAGATATATTTTCATACATACATAAAAAATACATAAATCATAAAAATTTATTCTGACGATGAAGAAAAATTGGACGATGTTGGCATTTTGTCAGTTGCAGTAATAATTCCACTTGTGGAAGGTTCTGAATCATCTGGATTATCCCTGAGGAGGGGATGATGTTTCTAGTTAGAAAATTAGTGAGAGTTGTTTGTATGGTCCTTTTCTTTTTTTCTTCATATATTTCGCGGTAACATCTCATTGCTTCCCAAATCTGCCTGTTGACTTTAGCAAAGCAGTCAGCATTTGGGTCCATGCTTTCAAGCAACTGAAGCCCCTGTTTAGTTTAGGAAAAAAAAACCTCAGCTAATTCTTTTACTGTAAAAATTTTTGACAACTTCTCTCCTTCCTTTTCCTCATTACATTGTATGCAGTACATATTACTACCAATAAGATGTACAAAAACGGATGTCCTAAGTGCAGTTCCTCATAACTTAAGTACATTTTAAGTTGGGGATTACCTGTATAGTATCTTCTTCTGATAGGGGAAACTGGAAAACAATGAATTAAAGAAAAGTTGCAGTTCTCACTATAGGCTTACTCCATCCACGTCCGCCATGTTGTTGTTACTAGTTGCCGTTGAGTCGATAGCTGATCTAAATGTATGATGCCTTAAGTCCCCGTGAATATGAAAAATCAGGTTATTTCATATTTATGTGTATACCACTTGAGGTCTGTTATGGAAGGAGAAAAATGTCTACAATTTCAAAATCTAAATTTGATTTGAAAACATATTTTGAATTCATTCTACTCTGTATATGAGTAAAGCACATGGTTAGTGCCCTTCAGCTAGCAACGTTCACACCCATTTCAGTCTAATTCAGCAAATATTATATTGGGCCCAGTAACCTCAAATATTAATTTTAACTTCAGAAAAAAATACTTAAAATACCTTAAGATTTTAAAATCAATACAAATGATCCCAAAACTAAAATGCCTGCTCTCAGCACTATTATACTGCATTTTCGTTTAGCAAAATCTTGCCTATGTCAGATAGACAAAAAAAGAGATACAAATATTAGAAAATACAGGCAAATTTTGCAATAGTTTTGATGATATCATTGCTTATAGAACCCAACAAAATTCACTGAAAAACTATTAGAATTAGTAGGGAAATTAAGTAAGTTGGCCAGTTATAAAATAAACAGGTAAAAATCATATACATGCTTTTATGTATGTATTATCAATAACCAGTTAGCAAGCATATTGGGATAAAATGATCATACACAAAATAGCAATAAAATATTAAATTCTTAGAATAAATCTAACAAACTTATGTGGAATCTATATGAAAAAAAAATTTTCTGAGGAACTTTTAAGATGACAAGAAAAACTTGAAGAGATATGTTCCTAATGGAAAATTCAACAGTAAAGGTAACAATCTCCCCCAAATTATTCTCTAAATTTAATGCAATTTTTATCAAAGTGACAAGCATATTTTCAACTTGACCAAATCATTTTGAAGTTTGTCTAAAAAAAAGTCTAAGAATAATAAAATATTGAAAAAGAATAAGTAACGAGAGTGCTCAAACTGTGTTAAAACTTACATTATATTCATGTAGATTAATATTTAATAACAAAGGGAAATATTTACGGTATATGTTTTCAAAAAAGGAGTGTTAAAAAAAAAGTATGTTTTCTTTTAAGGAACAAATTCCTGTGTCTCCATATGCCTGTAGAAAATATAAAAGGCTCTACATCTAAGTATATAGATGTCCAATATTTTCTCTGTTTATATTTTATTCTGTAAAATGAGATAATAGTGTAAATATGCTTTATAATTTACCTGTTTACTCACCTGTATCTCATAGACATTTTCTTGCATCTGTAAACATTTTTTTTTATTTTAGATGTCTTTAATGATTTTATAAAATATGTGGGTATTTTATATTTTAATTAAACAATCCAATGTTTTAGAACATTTAGATTGTTTCCAATTATAAATACTTCTTTTGCATTCTTTCTTATAACATTTGTACACAGTTGCGGTTACGTTCTTAGACTAAACGTCAGATGTGAAATTGCTGGGTGAAGTGGTATACGCACTGCGGCTTTTAGGCATATTGTTAAATTGTCCTAGAGAAATGGAATGGTTTATAATACAGTGTTTATGAGCATGCCTCTTTTCCAAAACCTGTTTCTACACTGATATTAACTTTCCAAAAACTTTTTGTTAATATGATATCTAAAATACAGTGTTTTAATTCCTTTATTTGATATCTAATGGAGTTGAACATTCTAGAATATTGTTTATTTGTATTTATTAATTTATGTATTGTCTGTTCATATCCTTTGCCCGGATTTTAATTGGTGGATTCAGTCTTTTACTGGCTTGTGGTCGCTATTTGTATATTAGTGATATTAAGATTTATAATATATGTCAAAAATAGTTTTTTAAAATTTATTTTTTTGCTCTTGCATTTCATTTGGTGTTCCTAGTTCTAAAAGAAGAAGAGAAATGCTTCAGATTTATCCTCTGATTCCACAGTAATGAATTTTATCTAATAGTAGAAAATGTTCTCACATTGCAGAAATCATAGCGATAATGGGTTTTATGCCTGAGAAAGTCATACATGTAACTTGTAACCATCTAAGATGAATACGGTTTACCACTTTGACTTTAAATTATGTTTTCTCCATTCTTCAGCAGTTTCTGTGTATCTGGAAACTCTATCTTGTTGATTATCCCTGAAGGCAGTAAAAGCGGTACAATAGAAATCCCATGTTTTGAATAGAAAGGTTCCACTGCAATGTCAGTTGATGCTTCATTTAGGCCCTTTTCCAGACCTTAAATCTAGAGTTCAGAGTCCTCGCTTGTGTCTTGACAATAGCTTTCAGGTCCGTCAACAGGAGAATAAACACATTTCTTCTCTTTCAAACTATAGAATCATATTCTCTTTATATCTGTTCACATACTTTTTCAAAGGAAAAGAACTCTGTTTCCAGAAAAATCCTCTATTTTCTTTGTTAGGTAAGTAAGATCAGAAAGACTTCCAACTTAACTCTTTAGTTCCTATTGGTTTAACGGTTTACCAGCCACTTTTTGCAGATCCCTGGTGGCACAGAGGTTAAGCGTTTGACTGCTAACCAAAAGATCTGCAGTTTTAACCCACCAGCCACTCTTTGGAAACCCTAAGGGGGCACTTTTTATGCCTCTGGACCTCCTAGTTAGTATGTTAATCTGATTCTAAAGCGTTTAGTGTCAAGGTGAGTCCCTTCTGAAATGCGTGAAGCTCAGCAGACCAGAGTTAGAGCTTCCTTGTTGTGCAGGTTGAATGTTCTATTCCGTGATTCTCCTTGGATGTGTTAGTTTTGTAAATTTTTGTAAACTTTTGCCTTTTTTTCCTTTATTTCTGTGAGATAAGGCTTGCAGGCATGATTATGGCTTTCCTGTGTGATAGTTAGGGAGCCCTGATGAGTTTGTTTTGGTTTTTCTGTGTCGTATTTGGAAAACCAGAGGTTCCCCTTGTAACCTAAAAGAAAGGTGCCTGCGATGAATTCTCTATATAGCTCTTAATGGTATGTTGTCATACCACAGATGGGTGGCACCACAGTGCCACTCATGTTATTGGTGGCTTGCATTTCCAGTTCATATTTCTCAAAATCCACATTACCAATCAAAAATTTAAACACACTCAATTAGTAAGCATGCATTCCAATACTGAAAACACATGCTATCAAAAAAAAAAAAATTTAATAAAAGTTTGGTAACAAAATTAATGGTATATCTTAATTCCTTGATAATGAAGAAGAAAAGTAGAGGCACTGAAGTGGAAATGGGCAGTATAAAAAAAAAAAATCCCCCTTGGATGATGTTAAAACAGTTGCCATTGAGTTGAAATGCAAGAGCATTGAGTTGACTCTGCAGAGTAGAAGTGTGCTTCATGGGGTTTTCAAATGCTGAGTTTTCAGAAGCAGATCTCCAGGCCTTTCTTCAGAAGCACTTGTGGATAGACTTGAATTTCCAAGTTGGAGTTGCCATGAGTTAGAATCAACTCGGTGGCAACTGGTTTATGGCTACCAAAATCTTTTTTGTAATCATCAGCTGCAGACTATCCATGTTCCAGTAACTATCTCTTCTAGTACCTTCAATAGGTTCGCCTTCTTGCGACTTTGTAGTGTCAACAGAAAGGCTTTCTTGAAAAAGACAAAACCCATAAAATAGAATGAGAACTATATGCACTCAATTACTCAGTCATTTTTACATTAAAAAAATAATAAACTCTACAAATTACACCGATGTGGCTCTGTTTTCAGTGTCTTACCCTTAAGCAGTTTATAAAACATTTAGCTAGATGTGACTATGAGTTCTTTCTAAGGAGTGGTGCGGGGAGGGAGGGATGACTAGAGAGAAAAGGCAAAAACTATTCACCTTAAAGGATCTTAAACATCTGATTCTGTTTGGTTGATAAGGCACGGTGAGACCTAGGGATCTTCCCCCTCCTTTGATGCACACCCACACACTTCTTCCCACCACTTCCAAACGATACCAAGAAAGACATATGCACAATGGTAAAGCCAGTTAGAAGAATATCTCTTTACCTTCTTGGGCTTTGACCCCAATTCCTAAGTAGAGCCTCATCCACAGGCACTGGAGTAGACCCTGTGGTAAAAGGAGGATTCCATTTTCCTGGAGAGACCCATCCTAACATGCCGTTCCCTGTCCTGGGACACTCTTCACCTAAATAGCATCTCTTCATCCCTTGGGTCTGTGCCTGCATCTGGAGCCTTCCCTGATCTCTAAGCTAGGTTAGGTGCCCCCTTTGATTTGCTGCTTATATACCCTATCCTTCCTAGGAATTTTCATCCCACTAGTATTATTTGTCCAATACCTTCTTCCATAGTATAAGTCCTATGGGGATGGGTGGCATACCTGTCTTGCTCACTTCTGTAGTTCCATTTCCTAGAACACTTACTAGCACATAATATGGTCTCAGTAAATATTTGATGATGAAGATTCAGTGAGCTAATATATGTAAACTATTCAATTTGATTCCTGGAAGATAGCGGTGCTTAGTATGTTTGCCATCAATATTAGGAACCCTCATATGGATCTGGGAAGCTCTGAAACCTAAGCATGTTGATCTTCCATAGACCTTTGGAAAGAGCACCTCTGCCCACAATCCTCAGAGCAACATTTCTGCAGGCTGGCAGTTCTGTTTTGTTAAACTGAGCTGGGTCAGTAGGAAGGGTTTTTAGTTTCTGGCTTCCTGAAAAGACCAAAATAGCTTTTAAATTGGGTAAGACCAGAAATCCTCCACCCCCACCCCCCCACTACCAACTGTACAGCACCCTACACACACTTTTCTTTCTCCATCTTCCGTTCAGGCTTTGCTCTGGAACAGGTCATTACTACAACTTTAAGCTAATTTATAGCCTTCTAGTTTCAGTTGCTTCTCAGAGGGCACACCATGGCCCGCAGTGTGTCTAAATGCCATAATGAAGAGCCATTGCCCTACCGAGTTCTGTAGTCATATCTCGGGTGAGTCTTCGGGTTAAGGCTGAGCCATCCCTCTTCACTCCACTTGTGTTTACCTCCAAACCAAACAAGAATGAACTCCAGGCTGGACCAGAAGTTATGGGGCCGCCAGCCCTGTCTTGTGGCTGGAGGAGATGAAGCTGACCATAGTTTATTTTAGAGAACTTCCTCTTGATTCCGGAGGAAATTGCTTCAAAGCCACTAAATGGTACGTTATCTTCTCGGCTTTCTAACCCAGAATTTGGTTCAGCTCAGACTTACACTGAGCGCCTCCCCGTGCTGCTGGTTTATGCTCTGTCCTGTGTGGGACGGGGAGACTTTGAGCTCTTTTATTTAGCGGGTGGTGTGACCATCAGACCTGCTCTGGAAGGCGTGAAAAGAAGGCTGAGGGAGGTGAGAAAGACAGAAGAAGGGAGATCTGATAGGAGGGTGGCTTCAGGCCAGTGGACAAGTCCCGGGGGTCAGACCAGACGAGCGCTTGGGAGGTTGGAGGGCAGGACACAAATTCCAGCAATGAAGTGGAGGCAGAACCAGGTGATCCCACAGCAGAAGGGAGAGGAGGGGTGAGAGGCTCTGCCTGCCTGCGTACCTGGTTGTACCATTACTAACTGTGGGGAACAGAGAGAGAAGAGCAAGCTTATGGTGGAAAAGTTATCTTTAGAACGAACTGAATTTGAGGTGTTGGCAAGATCCGGACTGTTGGAAATGTGAGCTGGAGTTCAAGGCCAGGACCACCTGACCAGGTCTGCTGAAGGGGGTGGCATCCTTCGTGGTCGTTGTTGTTAGGTATCATTGAGCCACCTCTGACTCACACCTGCTGCCATCGAGTGGATTCCAACTCATAGTGACCCTACAGGACAGGGTAGAACTGCCCCATAGGGTTTCCAAGGAGCGGCTGGTGGATTCGAACTGCTGACCTTTTGGTTAGCAGCCAAGCTCTTAACTGCTGCACCACCAGAGCTCCGTAGTGACCCTACATATAACAGGATGAAGTGTTGCCCAATCCTGTGCCAGCCTCACAATAGTAAGTATGTTTGAGCCCCTTGTTGCATCCTGTATCCCTGCATAAATGATACATACTCATGGTCTTAGTCAACTTTCTTTGTGAGAAGGTGGACCATCCCATGAAGAAGAGCATTTGACTGTGTTTGCAGGGGTCTGGAGAATCACAATTTACTAATCCTCACCTTTACCTTCTCTCACAGATGCTTTCTGTGGCTCTCCTACTTAAATCACGAACATGACCTTGCAGCCCTGTTACAGAGTCAGCAGCAGGTTCTCAGGACTGAGGGTGTGTTTCCAGAGTCACATGTCCTGGTCCCTGGCTTTCTGCGTTTCCCTCTGGAGCACAGTCAATCTTTGGCACAGTTTGTTCCTGTGTGTTCAGAATTGTCTGTACACTCTTTTGGACTCCCTTGGTCTCTTATAGTTTATTACTGTTGATCCTTTCTGAAGTTCTGAACGTTCATAAGTTTTGCTTTTCTTCCCTCCTTTCTTGAGAGTCTACATATTGTCACTTTATGTTCACTTCTACCAAGAATATTCTCAGTGTTTGTAACCAGCCTGTAGCTTCTACACACACAACGCCCAGCTCCCTTCCCAAATAAACATTTGCTTCATTGTAATGGTTTTAAGGATAGCATGGATCGTTAAAGGAAAGAGATGATTGCATAAAAACGTATCTGTTGTCAGTCTTCGTGTCGTTGTCATTGTTAACTGCTGTCTTGAGTCGGGGATGGGGGGCCCACTCCAGGGATACTCACTGATCTTCTTCTCTCAGATACTAGTTACCCATCTACCCCTGTCAGACCAACGGCCATCTGGTAAAAATGAGCTGCATTGTGAGGGATGGTGCTGAATCAGTACCAGTCAGGACAGCAAATAACACAAACAAGATACTGTTTATAACATTAGGGCTACAATTTGAAACTAATAATAAAGGCCCGTTGGCAATCCCCAACAGAGTCCAGTTTAATTAAATGTATCCAGGAGATGACTTCTCCTTAACACTGTAGAAATTAATGCCCTCTATTTTCTGCTCGTTCCCTTTCCTACAATGTAGATGCTCTGAACCTCCGAAACCGACAGGTCATCTGCGTCACGCTCAAAATCCTTCAGCATCTGGTTGTGTCTGCTGAGATGGTGGGCGAAGCACTGGTGCCCTATTACCGTCAGATCCTCCCCATCCTGAACATCTTCAAGAATATGAACTGTGAGTTCTCCCAGGATGCAAACTGTCTTCCAAGCCCTCAGAAAAGGGAGTGGTTTAAAGTAGAGTTAATTAGCAGCACATTTAGGATTTATTGGTGCACATAAACCAGGATCCACTGGAGATCTCAGTAGCGTGACTCCCACCCCTTCTACTGCTACTCCCAAGGGAAACAGTAAAATTAGCAAGTTCAGTTGTTACCCCTCACACGTACAGCTTGCTTACAGCTTGCTTACTCCATACAGATGCACTGAAGCAGTTCTATAATCTTCCAATAATTATAAAATTTTCTAATAGTCTTTTGAATACATTAGTAAGTTCTGAGTTTGTCCTTTTTCTTGATAATAATTCTGCTTTAGATACTTCCTGTTAAAATCTCACTGTCAGTTTTTATTCATTGATTTAAGATCAATTTTTAAGCAAAATTATTAAAATCTAGGGCAAGTGGTGTAGACAGTTTTAATATATGTTCTCTTGTTTCTAGAAAAGATAGGAAATAGATCATTTGTAGTTACTTACTTGATGGTGAGTACTGATTAAAAATATATATGTTGATCCATTCATATTTTTTAAATATTACTTTGTAAGCTTTGGAAAGCATTGAGGGGTTCCTGTGAGTCTGTTTTACCCAGAGTATTTTCAGGTTTTGGGTAACATCTTGGCATGCAGTGTATGTTCTTCTGTTCTCTCAAGAGTGTGACTTCCCTTATGTGCCTCTGGAAACGATGTGAATCCAATTTCCTTTTATGTTGCTAACTTTGAAGTTCCACACTTCTCACATGACAGTGTAAGTCAACATTTGAAGTTAATTCCTGACAGCCATGTAAAAATGTTCAGAATTTAGTGGAACGCTCCATAAAAATTTTGCAACATGATCTGCTCTTTGTACATTCAGGAAAACAATCAACCCAAGAAGCCGAGTGTACATCAGCTCCCACCACAAACAAATGCACTGTTGGGAGTTTTTCCATAAGTGGTATTAAAATTCGGCTTAATCAGGCCTAGACTATTTAGGAAATCATGGAATTCTCAGAAAGTCTTCAGCTGTCTTTCAATAAGTAGGACCTACTTACATGTTTAGAACTGTATGCATATTTAGTAAGTGGCATTATGGGAGCTTAAGAATACTTGGCAGTGGAGTAAGCTGATATCCATTCCAAAATAGTCAAGGAGCTGTAATGTCAGAGTGGACATTTACACAAGATGGTTGCTCTTTCAGGAAAGTAAAAATTGGTTTTTATAACAGAGTCTTGTTGCCCCCAGAACATTTTAGTAACAGCATCCCTGCTTTATGGAAAATACTTGTTTCAATATTTTTCTTTTGTAATTCAGATTTTCGCTATATAGCAACATCAAATATCCATGCAGTTGTAGAATGATTCCACGCGTGCTCATTGTGCCAGTGAAGGTCCGTGAAAAGAAACCTGGAGCTCACCCATTGTGTTTACATTCCGGTTAACCTGAGAGATATGTAGAGACAGATTTAATAAAGAAACAGACACATCAGAGAACAGCCACTCCCCAGCAGTCTCAGGAATTAGCCAGCGTTTTTGGAGTGTGGGGTTCACGGTGTTGCCTAAATAACCCTCACAGAAACTATGACGTATATACTAATACTATCGCCATTTTACCGTGGGTGGAAGTTGCCTCTCCGTCACTTTTCTCCTATGTAGACATTTGTTTCTGTACTTGTCCGTCACGGAAGATGTGTGCTGAAACGTGTCCCCGTTCCTTGCTGGAGTGTCTGGCAGTTGTCCGTGGCTAGCACAACACTGTATTATAAATGAATGCTGTTGTTGCCACAGTAGAATCTAGAACTTACATTGAAGCATCATTTTGTATCCATATACAAAAGAAGAAAAACAGTGATGTGCAAAAGACAATTAGAATCCCCCTCATCCTCAAGGAAACCTATAAAGAAGAATCAGTACACCTGGGTAAAGACTGATGGATCTCTTTGGGGACTGTAGATTATTAAACAAAACATTGGTTTCTACGACTTCCTCATTAAATTTTTTCTTTAGCTCTTTACCTCAAAAATGTTCGTATACTTAACAAAGTAAGCAGTTGGCTTTAGGAATTTATCCCTATTTATATTTTGTCAATGTGGGGATTTATAGTTTATACTGTAGCCCTTCATTGGTCTCAAGCATAACTAATTCTTTTGGAATATCTCTAAATCCAGGTACTGGGAATTCTACATTCAAACCATTTTTTCTCCTTAAAATCCTTCTGACATTTGAGGGGAAAAATATTAGTTTCAGCTTCATTTTCTCCTTATCTTAGAAACCTGTCAGTTCAATGGTAAGAGGAAGTTTGCTCTACTTCCAGAGGATCATATTCCAAAACTGAAGCATTCTAGTGGTGAAAACGCAAAACCGCTCTTCAAAGTGGCTGTTACCAGAGCTCTAACTCCACCGGAAGCTTCTCACCGGCTTCCAACTGCACTGGTACTTTCACTGTAAAAAGAAAATGGTTTTATTAGCCTTTTAATAAATCCTGTTCCAGGATTATGGATTTTATCCATAGTCACAGAACCCTATATGCTTATTTTACTTAAGCAGATCTCTTTGGTGACATATATATTTGTTTACAATTGAAATTATATTGAAATTTACAGCATGTAGCAATAGAAAAAAAAATCCATTCTCAATTTCAATATACTTGAGAACAGTTTCACCTATTTCTGTATTTCTTCTTTTCCTTACCTGTTTTTTGTGTAAATCAACATCTTGTTAAATTCAGATTCAAATTTATTTCCTTCAGATCCCACCATGAAATCTTTTTTGGAATGAGATCAGCTATAAATGACAGAAAGAATGACTGAGAGAATATTCTTTCAAATATAATGACTCTGTCCGCTGTCAATGTTCCCTTGAACCTCAAAATTTACGTTAATTCTACTGCCTGCTTTGTTTTCCCTCACAATTTTGTCCTAGTCTAAGGAACCCTGGTGGCACAGTGGTTAAGTGCTTGGCTGCTAACCAAAAGGTCAGCGGTTGGAACCCACCAGCCGCTCTGCAGGAGAAAGATGTGGCAGTCTGCTTCCGTAAAGATTTACAACCTTGGAAACCCTGTGGGGTTGCGACATCCTACAGGGTTGCTATGAGTCGGAAAGACTCACCCTGCAGTGAGTTTGGTTTGGGTACTAATCTAAGCATCATTTTATGTCAAGTGAACTTTCCCTGAAATGAACAGTGGCGAATAGAGAAACATTTCAGCAATCACGTACAGTGATGAGCCCAGGGCCATGATTTTCCCAGGGGACCAGCTGGAAATGAAGTAGGGCAGGGAGGAGTCGAGGATGCCTGGAGCACCTACTTCTGCCCCCATGTGCACTTTTATAGGTATTCAAACAGGCCCCACATGATCGTTGTTTTTCTAGGAGAAAAAGTAACTTGATGTTTTTAATTTATGAACAGTATTTTTTCACAGAATTTGATTAGGCTATAGTTTTAACAACGAAACCAGATAAATCTAAGTTGCGAGTTGTAACATGGCATGACAAATAGGATTTTGAAGCCATAAGAGCCCTGGATTATAGTCTTGGCTTTGCCACTTACTAACCATGTGACTTTAGAGAAATCATGTAACTTCTCTGAAATTAAAATATTCATCTATATAAAATATTTATAATAGCGCACCTTTTGTACAGTTGACTTGACAACTAGAGACAATGTATGTCTAGCCTCTTAGCATGGGGTCTGCCCCTCACGGGGGTGAAATAAGACAGCCATTGTTATTATACATTACGTTGTCATTGTTAGGTGCCGTCCAGTCAGTTCCGACTCATAGAGACCCTGAGTACAACAGAACGAAACACTGCCTGGTCCTGCATCATCCTCACAATTGTTTTTTATGCTTGAGCCCATTGTTGCAGCCTCTGTGTCAATCCATCTCATTGAGGGTCTTCCTCT
This sequence comes from Trichechus manatus latirostris, assembly GCF_000243295.1. Taxonomy (NCBI): domain Eukaryota; kingdom Metazoa; phylum Chordata; class Mammalia; order Sirenia; family Trichechidae; genus Trichechus; species Trichechus manatus. The sequence continues at coordinate 7,947,279 of NW_004443938.1, read as the reverse complement.
TTTTCAGTGACCCTCTACTCTACCAAGCATGATGTCCTTCTCCAGGGACTGACTGGTCCTTCCTGACATCATGTCCAAAGTATGGGAGATGTAGTCTCCCCATCCTTGCTTCTAAGGAGCATTCTGGCTGTACTTCTTCCAAGACAAATTTGTTTGTTCTTTTGGCAGTCCATGGTATATTCAATATTCTTCACCAACACCACAATTCAAAGATGTCAGTTCTTCTTCTGTCTTCCTTATTCACTGTCCAACTTTCACATGCATATGAGGTGATTGAAAACACCATGGCTTAGGTCAGGTGCACCTTAGTCTTCAAGGTGACGTCTTTGCTTTTCAACACTTTAGAGAGGTCTTTTGCAGCAGATTCGCCCAATGCAATGCGTCTTTTGATTTCTTGACTGCTCCTTCCATGGCTGTTGATTGTGGATCCAAGTAAAATGAAATCCTTGGCAACCTCAGCCTTTTCTCCATTTATCTTTCCAGTATTCTCTGCTTTCAGCCAGGATCCATCTGACATCAGCAGTGATATCCCTGGTTGCACGTCCTCTTCTAAAACCGGCTTGAATTTCTGGTAGTTCCCTGTCGATATACTGCTGCAGTCACTTTTGAATGATCTTCAGCAACATTTTGCTTGCATGTGATATTAATGATATTGTTCGATAATTTCTGCATTCTGTTGGATTGTCTTTCTTGGGAATAGGCATAAATTTGGATCTCTTCCAGTTGGTTGGCCAGGCAGCTGTCAGATAATGTTATAAATTATTAAATAGCAACATGAATAGATAATCGGAGAGTACTGTGTGTGACCTACAACCCTCTCCCCATTGGGTGACTAGTCCACTTGGTCCTTCTGCGAACTCGTCAGTAAGGCGCCGGGCTCTTGTCTCACCAACTACATCAATACCTGTGCTTCTAAGGACTGCCCTTGCCTCTGATTACCAAATGCCAGGTGGTTGGCCAAAGAAGTTAAGAACTCTGGGATTAATTGAAGGATAACTTGTCTCCAGATGCATTCTTTCCCGATGGAATCTTCAAGCACAGATATAGGACTGAGATTTGGGGGAACTTCCACATTTTAAAAAAGAAAACCATAAATGTTATAGGCAAAGAACACCTGGATAGGATTCTCTTTCCACCATCCAAACTCATACCTAATCTTTTGAGCTTATTTTCCTTAATTTTAAACAACTAATTTTGGATGTTTAAAACATACTGTCTTTCTAGTGACTGCTATGGGGCAAAAGAGAAAGATTTTCTATAAAATATTCCTGGAATACATTTGTCATACAGCCAATAGCAATTTCTTTTTCCTATGTTCTTTCACAAATGTTATTAAAGGTTACAGAAAATTAAGACAATAGGAATGTTCAATTTATAGCTCTCAGAAATGAAAGTACAAAGTTAATGATGCAGTGTATTGCATTTCAGAAGCAGGAGGCAATAAATGGCATTAAAATATTTACAGCTAAAATAGGGGGCTTTGCCAGCAGACAGAGGCTATCAAATTGCCCTGTTTCCTGGAGGTGATTTTACTTTGGTTCCTTAGTTTCTAACTGCACCTGCAGTCCTGAGACAGCCTTTAACTTTGACAAGGGTTCAGGGACTCCCCGTTCACGCTCCGGTAGTACATGTGTGTGTAAAGGAATATGCAAAAGTGAACATAATAGTGAAATCAAACGTTTCTGTGTTTGTACAAGTCCACTGGTCTCGGGTTTATCTGGGAGAACTCTAGTAGGTATACCAGTAGGACGTATGGCGTGGTTGACTAATCAAAGTCCACAAAAACAGATTTAAAATTTTTTGATTCAGACATTGAAACGCGTAGGTGACGAGAATGCATTAAATTTTGTAAGGTTTTAGGCTGTTTGCACCGGGTCTTGGATCCTGAAATTTAAGCGTCTTCTGAAAAACGGAAACAATTGTTTTATGCTGACAGTATATTAAAACAGTGTCTGATGAGAATTTATGCATTCTCAACCTGCTTCAAACCCTCTTAGATATTTCTGTGAGTTCTATGGGGCCTATTCTCATGGTCCTTTAAAATGTTGGTGAACATTTGAGAGCCGATAGTTTATAAAATGAAAAAAAAAAACCCTTCCTTTTTGCTGTCATGTAATTCTCTTGTATAAAAGTTATTTCTTTTCACAGAGCTTTCAATTCAGTTTTGAAATTAAAGTTTATTTCCTATGGAATTCTGAGCAATGTTGGGTCCATGATTTATATTTTAGAAATTTACTTCAAAGTTCCTTTGAAATTGTTAGGTGTATTGATTTGAGAGCATTAAATTGCCCTATATTTATTGAGGAAATTATTTGAAAGTTATATTTGGAACTATCGTGTATATATAATACTCCAAACATTTCTTCCACTCAGCTTTAACTAGTTAGTCTAAAGTGGATCCCAGGATCATAACAAAACAACTGGATGATACATTACAGGCCTTCGGGCTGAGCCTCTCTCCAGTGAACTTAATTACAAGACATTAGACTGTTAGTTCCACAAGTGCAAAATGTGTGTACTGGGCGTGCTTTTCCCTGTGCTGAGTGTGCACATCTGGTAGTGTTAGGTACTTAGTATATGTTTGTGTGGCATTAATTCACTAGCCCAGTTCAACATGTTTACTCCGTCTTTTGCTAAGTAGCTTTATTAGTTCATGAGGTAGCCCATTCTGTTCCCAAAGAGAAAGGCACTTCCTGTATTGAATTCAAATCTGCATCTATAATTTCTATCTGGTTTCTGGTTTACCTTTCAAGTCTAAACTACTCAGAACAGTATCTCATCCCTTTTCCAGACAGCAGGCGCTTAAGAAATGGTAGAAACCCTTCCTGCCCTCTCGACCTTCACTTCTCCAAGTTCAATGCCCCATCTCTAAGAGTTCTTCCTAAGCTCCCAGGGCCTTGAAGACCTCAGGGGATGGGGCTGGAGTCCCTCGCATATTTCTGCAGGCACTGAGAGCTGTGCAGTGATCTAAGAAAGCAGCCCCAGGAGAAAAGACGGCGCTTGGCAAGGCCAACGCATCTATGTCCTCATTTGGTGCACCCCTAAAGACCGCTTCACCATTAGGAAATCTACTGATACTTAGCAAATTAAAATAAAGTTTCTCTTCATTCAGACTACTTCATTCAAGTTTATTTTCAACCCAGATTCGCTTATAAAACCACACGTGGGGGTTGGGGGACAGGCAGCTACTGTAAATTGTCTCTGCATCTGCTTTTTTCTGTGGACGCCTGGTTGCATCTGCCTGGAGGGAGAAGCTCTTCCCAGAGTTCTCCGTGTGTTACGCGGAACACATCGCCTTGCAGGGCGGCGACTGGGGAAATCAGAGTCCAGGCGTAAAGGCTGCACACCGCTTTCCCAGGGGGTGTCAGGATGATGACGGACCCGCCGTCGGCAAGGAAGGCAGAGGTGTGCACCACTCACGTGCCATCAGTACGAAAAGGCGAACGTGCTCCCTCTGCACAGCCCAGCGAGAACCCCTCTTCCCACAGAATTCTCCGCCCTTCTCTTTCAGTGGGAAAGGTTTGCTTGTTAAGAAAGGAAAACAATCTAGATAAGTTTTGAGTAGGGGCGATGGCAGTGAATTGATTTTTTTTTCCTTCAGTAATGATGCAAACTAACCACCAAGAGGTAAACAAATACCTTTCTGCAGCTCTGGGTGCTTCCCAGGGGATCCCATAGACACCCAGGGGCTCTGCTGCTGCTGCCAGCCTTTGGGGAACCCCGGCAGACCCGGGCAGGGTGAAGGACCGCATTGCCTGCGCCTGTCACCTGCCCAAACCACCTGAGCAAGAGGGTCTGGCCACCGCATGCCTGAATGGGTTTGGACCAATCAAAAGGAATTCATCTGGTGGACAAGGCAGGGAGACATTTTGGACGTATCAGTGAGAACAAGGAATGTGACAGGGCTTGCTGCAGCCGAGCAGTGTTTCAGAGCAAAGGTCTGGCATCAGGTCCCCTGGATTAGAATCCAGGCTCAGGCACTACTACCTGTGTGGCCTTTGGCAGGTTGCCTAACTGCTCTGTGCCTCAGTTTCTGTAATTGAAGAAGCAGGTTGTGGGGAAGATTAAAGAGAGGTCATTTACCTTCAGAGAACTCTGAGGAGATCATTTACCTGAGTGTCAGCCACAGGGACTGAGGGACTGAAGGACAGAATGAGGAGACTGCCTCGCAATCAGTATGTGTTAGGTCAGTGATACGTATGTCTATTACCTGCCTCCCCACATCGTGGAAAAAACCGTGTGCAGGTGGTTTTGTGTGGTCCTGCCAAGAGTATTAAGTGAATCTATTCTAATTAGCGTGATAATTTAGTAAGGTGATTATATGTAAAATAAATATTCAAGAATCAGTATCTTTTTTTTCCCATACAAAAATTTGTACATACATTGTTATGTGACTAATTGTTCTCCCCATACTGTGACAGCACACTCCTCCTTTTCACCCCTGATTCCCCATG
>NW_004443938.1:7923885-7942592 GCF_000243295.1 Trichechus manatus latirostris | reverse complement strand
TGCGGTCATTGGTGGTAGCTGGGCACCATCTAGTTCTTCTGGTCTCAGGCTGATGAAGTCTCTGGTTTATGTGACCCTTTCTGTCTCTTAGGCTACTACTTTCCTTATGTCTTTGGTGTTCTTCATTCTCCTTTACACCAGGCGATTGGGAACAATTGAAGAATCAATATCTTTTCATATGCCAGCAGTCAGAAATACAATGCAAAAAATTTGCTTTCTGGATGACAGATGTTCCTACTTTCAGAAATATTCCAACATAGACAAATTTTTACTTCTCAGCTCCTTCCACCGTGGAAAATAGTTTTAGCTCCTCCTTTGGACCCATGGCTTTATTTTAGAAGAGGAATGACGTATTTATTCTAACTAAAAGGCTCATCTGGGAGGTTTATCAAGAATTGCCTGTCCTGATGGACTATTGAAATCGCACCCTCCCTCTTTCCAAAATAGAAACTTCTTTCAGTTTTGAAACGCCTTTTCTTTTTGCAGCTTTTCTGTGTGAACCTTTCAGAATCTTAGGTCCAAGTTTCATCCTGGGCGTCCAAGTTCACCTGTCCTGGTTACATCCTGCTGGCTTTGCCTCTGCACCCAAGGTGTGACTTACCTGAAGGAAGCAGACTGTCAGGAGAAGGCTTCAGCACAGACAGATTCACAACCCAGGCACATAGAGGTCGTCGCCCTGCCAATGGCAAGATTGGCATATCTAGAATCACTTACATAGGTGAATTCCATTATCGTTTCAGACACTGAAGTCAAAGGGCAAGTGTGGGGGAAGAGAGTCTTGAGATGAGCCTGGAACTGGCCATCTGTGTCCCAGTCCCTGTTTGTCGGAATGGGCCACGGGATGTAACAATGCCTCTGTTTCTTGGCCTTGAGTGCCCATCCTGATGTCCAGTCCTGGGACTCTCAGGAGAGAGCGCCTGTTCTTTCTCTAGAACCAAACCCAACTCACACCCTCTCAGTTGCCTTCCCTGGTTTCCCTCAGACTAGCAGAGCGAGCAGGTCTCTCATCTTTGTGCGTACAAGCATCTGTCATGTTGTATAAAGAGGGCATTTACCGTGTCCACCTCCTCTACCAGGCTGGAGGGCTTAAAGGGCAGGGAGAAAGTTGGGACCACCACCTGTTTGCAAGGCCATGTTTGAAATGTGGGCCTTGTCACCCCTCTCCACCCTGAGGTTCTCCAAGAGTTGATTTACAGATCCAGCTTGCTGCTTCCCCCTGGTTCCCAGTCCTTGGCCCCGAGCATCCCTACTGCTAGCAGGAGACCAGCACTTTTTTGGAGAGAAGACTTCCACGAATCCAGTTAAGGCCTTTAAGATATGCCTAGAGAAACCTGCATAGTATGCTTTAATGTATTTAAAAGCTCTAGATGGGCCCCAAATGAGCAGGCATGCAGATATTCACCCAGGAGAAAACAGTACTCTCCTATTTATGCAACAAAGTTTCACTCAGTCTGGGCAAGAAAGCAACTAGCTATTTTAAGAAAGCTTCTATATTCAGTCAGTTCATAATCTGTACTTTTTTTCAATCAACTAAAATATCACCTCTTCTGAACCATCTTTAATTGCCAATTGGGAGAATCTAAACAGAGTTGCTGATAGCTAAGGTCTCCTTCGACTTTTCCTTTGTATGCAAATGACTTTTAAAGGTCTGTATGTGGACATTGCCCAGGAAATCAGAATGTCACCAGGTATAACTGTTAGGTTGAACAGTCACTGTTCATGACATAATTAAAAGGTAAGTTTAAAGAGTGCATAGGAGACAAAAAATAAACTGATGCAGTGGGGGAAGACTTTCCCTGCCACTGTATAAACCTTAACAGGCCCTCGAGTTTTCCACCCACTTAAGTTCTACAGGCACTTTAAATCACACAACACAATTTCCCTTCAGTGCTGGTTATGGTCGTCAGCTGCAGTCCAGTGGGCTCTGACTCATGGCGACCAAATGTACAGTAGAAAGAAATACTGCCCGGTCCTGCGGTGCCTTCATGATCTGTGCGATGCTCGAGTCTGTTGTTGTGGTTATTGTGTATTTGGAGTGCCTTCCAACCTGAGTCGGAATCAACTCAAAGGCAACGGGTTCCCAACCTAGGGGGCTCATCTTGCAGCACTGTGTCGGGCAGTATTCTATTGTGATTCATAAGGTTTTTATTAGCTAATTTCCAGCAGTAGATTGCCAGGCCTTTCTTCCTAGTCTGCGTTAGTCTGGAAGCTCTGCTGTAACCTGTCCACCATGGATGACCCTGTTGGTATTTGAAATACTGGCAGTATAGCTCCTAGTATCACAGCAACACGCAAGCCACCACAGTGCAACAAACTGACAGATGGGTGAGCGTCAGTGCTTAGAAAATTTCATGTATTAATCAAAACCTCAAAACTGATTTAATCTCAAATATTTCCCCTTCCCCCAGTTTGGGCGTGCTCCCGCTGGGAATTTATCCTGAGAAAGGGGGCGTGGTTGGCGTCATCTCTATTTCTGTCTTGTATGTTGACTCCTGCTCACTCCCACCCAAGCTTGCCACCCCGTTTCTGACACCCCCCTCTTGATGTCAGGGAGGCAGAGAGCAAGGCGAGAGGACGCTGCCCAGAGCCGGCCTCACACTCCTGGCAGGTGTTTGCTGTGACTCTCCTCTCTCGGTTTCCCATCCTGCGCAGCTTCTCTCTGGGGTGCCTAAGGGCCTGTCCGCCTGGGGGGCCCGTGCGCGTGGGGGGCCGGTCCGCGGGGAGGGCCCGTCCGCCTGGGGGGCCCGTCCGCACAGGAGGCCTGTCTGCCTGGGGGTCCGTGCGCGAGAAGGGCCCGTGCGCGTGGGGGGCAGGTTCGCTTCGGGGGCCTGTGCGTGTGGGGGGCCCGTGCGCGTGGGGTCCCGCCCGCGTGGAGGGTCTGTCCGTCTGGAGGGCTCTGCAGTCTAGGTGTTCACCAGGGGCTCCTTCCTCAGCCCTTGGGTATCTTGCATGCACTCTGAGCTTCTTGTGCTTGGGGTCCCTCTGCCCTGCTAGACGGGATCGAAAGTGACCCCACACAGCACTGTCTCATACATGAGCATATACTCACCCTCGTGTGCACTGACAACTCGGGGTGCAAGCCCAGGCACGTCAGTCCTGCTGCCACAGGCTCCTTTCCATCCTCACACACAAGGCAGAAAGCAGCAGGACTTGGTGGGGCCCGACTGCAGGGAACAGTTTCAAGGCTCTGCAGAAGGTCCCAGTAGATCCCGGGGGATGGGGAACTGACCAGAGCACAGCGCCGGTTACCCTGAAGAAACCCCTCAGGCTCCTGACCTCGCACGCGCCCACCCCCGTCAGAGGCCGTGATCTGTCCCCGGGGGGCCCAGCCCTGAGGGGTCTCCTTGGAGTATGGAACATGAAGCATGTGTCTTGTCCTCACCTTGGCCCTGCAGTCAACACTGAGTCAAGAGTCCCTTGAACTCCCCGCCACACTGAGTTTACTTCAGCCAAACGTGAATCTGTAGGAGGAATTTTACACTTACTGTAAAATCAGCTTTCCCGCTTCATTGTCTTCCTTAAAGTCTACATTTTTCACATTGACACGATGGAATGTATATGGTTCAGCATAAACTTAGCTATCAGTGAAGGTGGAATTGAAAAATATAATGGACATATTAGAAAAACTGCAAATAGTATTGCTATTTCTTTGCTCGCCTGCTTTCTGTGTTATATTGTCATGCACGTCTTTAATTAATGTCCCAGGTAATAAAGAAGAAAGTAATGGTAGCAGTGCTGTTAGGACTAAGGTCTATTTGGACCCTTCTGAGATGAATTTACTTTTTCTCTCTCTGTCTAATGCAGTAATTTAATATGAGCTTTTTGTGAGCCTGTTTATATTCATTTTGCAATGACCATACAATGAAAAAAAAAAACTCTCTCCTGCCAATGACTTCTAAGCTTAGATTTTGCAAACCTATTGCAACTCTGCTTCTGCTTCCCAAATGAACTCTACATTTTATTTTAAAATTTATTTCTTGAACCTTGAAGTTACCTTTGTCATACACTAAAGTACTAACAAATTGTACAATATTATGATTTTAAAAACAAGAACATACTTGGGCCATAACAGCAGGATGGTTATTGTCAGGCGCCATGGAGTCGGTTCCACCACATACGACCCTGTGCGCAACAGAACGAAACACTGCCCGGTCCTGTGCCGTCCTCACAGCCACTGCTATGTTTGACCCCATTACTGCAGCCACTGTGTCAGTCCGTCTTGTTGAGGAAATGTTGTGCAATAATTCAACAATTCTCCCTCTGTTTTAACTTTGTTTTGACCTTTAGGCAAGTCAGATATTTATTTGTGTACAGACAGGGTTTTGAGGAGTTTATAGTTCTTCTAACAGAAATCATCGAATATTGTATGTGTTTATATATGTGTGTGTGTTTATGTATTATAAATATGATAAATAATGACCCAACCAAATAGCTATAGAACCAAGACATTCAAAGAGAAGCAGGGTAATGATTTATATTTTTGTTATGATCAAGTAAGATTTCTACAAGAATTGGTATGTTAGGATATCAGTCCACAGAGGTGTCGCTGACCCTCTTTTTTCATGTACCCACCGATCTCTCTATTCCTTGCCGTGTAAAACTGGGTCTTCTTGCTCTCACCTTAAGACTAGTCTCATGACATCTAGAAAGACAAATGCACCAGGCTCACCCCAAAAACACTGGAAAGCAATGTGGTTTTACCAGAGTTTTCTTGGGGACACCAAAGAGAGGACCACCAAGGACATCATTCATTGATTCATTAAACACACATTCATTCAAAGTTTATTATGTGCCAACACAGCAAAACTCCCGAAAAATCCTTAGGAGAGTGAACCCATGCTGCCAGGCAGCCATTTTCCACTTACCAAGTCCATCAAAACTTCCTTCCGGCTTACCCAGGGTGTCTGAATCAATGGGTGCTTCTGCAGAGACCTGAGGACTAGAGGAGGTGCTCATAGCCCCTGGGAATAAAGCAGGTCTCTAAAACACTGACCCCACCCATGGGAACGGAGCCTTGCAGACTTCACATGTGTGGTAACTGTGCACCCTCAGCTTTCACTCTGCTTTTTATTCACTTGCGCCTGGAGTCAGGACACAAAGAGCAGTAAACCCAGCTTTAATAGACTTTGTTGAGATTGTGAAATGGGAAGAAGAGTACCGTTTAGAGCTAGTTCATTTTCTTAGCAAATAAAATAGTGAAGACCTACAGTAGATTCCAGCTTTGCACCACACCATTGTCATCTGTAGAAGAACGGGAATGCCAGAGTCATCGATTCTACCTACGTGTCATCTGTCCTGGGAGGGTCCTGAGGCGGTCTCCCTAGGTGAGCTGGATTCGTCTCCCACAGCTGCTATAACAAAGCCCCACACAGTAGGTGGCTTATAAAAACAACAGTGTATTACCTCACGGTTTTAGAGGATAGTACTCAGAATTCAGGGGGTCAGCAGGGCCATGTTCTCTGGGAAGGATCTACGGAAAAATCCTTTCTTATCTTTCCTGGCTTCTGGTAGCCCCAAGAGTTCCTTGGCTTACAGCTACAGCAGAATCCCATCCTCACATGGCTGTCTTCCCTCTGTCTGTCTCTCTATGTCTGTTCTTCTATAAAATACCACGCAGATGGGATTAGGATCCATCCTAGTCTGGTATGACCGCATGTTAACTTAACTGAAAACCTCTTCAAAGACTGTTTCCAAGGAAGGTCTCATTCACAGATAACAGGAGTTAGGACTTCCACGTATTTTTAGGGGGGATACAGTTCAATCCATGACAGGGGCTACTTCCATATACTGTTAATCAGGTGCCTCCTAGAGTTTCTATTAGCAAGTTTTGCTAAATCTTTGCTAGGTCCTACGTTATATGGAATTTTTACTAACTCTTTGCTGAGAACTATATTGTGACATGTATGCTGTGTTCATAAACCCAACCCAAGAGCTTTTGAGACTAGTAGGTGTGTAAGCTACCAACTAGCTAGATCTGACAGCCCACCCACACGCATATGATCCATGGTGGGGTGGCAGGTGGGGGATAACGCATTGTCCAGAGCCTTCCCCATGATCAGGGCTGTCTCATGGGTCCAGTCTTGTTCTAATCTAATGTATCCGCATCTGTATGCTCGAACAACAATGGGCTGGAAGCTGGGGTCTTTTTGAATATTAGAGGATTGTTACTAGAGTGTAAACTCCATGAAAGCAGGTATCCGTCTTTTTTTTTTTTCATTGCTTTATCACCAGCTAAAGAACAGTTCCTGTTAATTCTTGAGTTCAGTAAGTATTTGTTGGATGCATGGATGGATGGGTGGATGGGTGGATGGGTGGATGGGTGGATGGGTGGATGGGTGGATGGTGTTTTAGTTTTCCATTACTGCTATAGCAAGTTACCACAGACTTAGTGGTTAGACAGCTCCCATCTATTATCTCACAGTTCTGTAGATCGAAAGCACAGCAGGCTCAACTGTGTTCTCTGCTTAGGCTCTTGTAAGGCCAAAATCAAGATGCCAGCCAGCCTGCACTCCTTATCAAGGTTCTGGGGCATTGGCAGAAATCAGTTACAAGCAGTTGTAGGACCAGGGTCCCCATTTCCTGGCTGGCTGTCAGCAGGGGGTAGCTCTCAGCTTCTAGAGGCCACCCCCATTCCCTGGCTGTTGGTCCCCTTCATCTTCAAAGCCAGCAATGACCGTCTGAGCCCTTCTCCTGCTTCCATCTCTCTGACCTCCTTTCTTCCTCCTACTTCTGCTTTTAGGACTCATGTGATTACACTGGGCCCACAATGATAATCTTGGATAGTCTCTCTATTTGAAGGTTAGCTGATTAGTGACCTTAATTCTATCTACAAAACCTCTTCACAGCAGTACCTAGATTTGTGTTTGATTGAATAATCAGGGGATGGGAATCTTGAGAGTGAGCATCTTTAGAAACATTCCTTTTGGAGGAACTCATCCAGAAGTTGATGCTAGATGGCCATGATCGGGCTGTTGAAGTATATGTTCAAGAGGATACAAAAATGGATTGTAAACATTTTGAAAAGATAACACATCTCTACCCTCTCATGATAAACTCAGAGAGGCTCGAGGGTGTATAAAACCTTGAATAGGCGGGACAAGACACAGAGTTTAAAGGTTTTCTTAGTCATTTCAGAATTGGAAGACGTCACATCATCTAGTGATCCAATAGGAGCCCTGGTGGTGCAGTGGTTAAAGCACTCGACTACTAACCGAAGGTCAGCAGATCAAACCCACCAGCTGCTCCTTGGAGGAAGATGTGGTAGTCTGTTTCTGTAAAGATGACAGCCTTGGAAACCCTAGGGGATACCTCTATTCTGTCCTATGAGTCGAAATCAACCTGACAGCAACAGGTGTAGTGACCCGGAGATTCATGTGGAGGTGGAGAATAAAATCAAGATGTTCACCATGCCATTGGAAAGGTTAGCCCAGTGGTAGCTGCATGCCGTCACGAGCAGAACAGGAAGTCTGCTAACCAGGAGTGTTCTTGGCCACTCCCTGCCACAGACAGTGCATTCCATTTCCTGGGCAATTCCATCAGTATTACCATACTCCCCACAGGCCGGCCTTGGAAAGGACGGGGAGGCATTATTTTGGGAATTGTTATTCTCACTTTACAGATGAAGAAGCTGAGAATTGGGTCAAAGGACTTGCCTGAGGTCATATGGCAGAAATGAGCCGAAGCCAAGACCTGAAAACCAAGTTGATCCCACACCCAACCTGTGTGACAGACACTCTGGAATATGAATTTCTTCACCAGAAATGGCATTCCGGTGATACTTCTGATCCACAGATGCCTTTTATTTAATGCACTGAAGTAAATGGAAGTTTTATTGATCCACTTTAATGACTATTATATGCTGTCAGATCAAAGTAGCTGTGGCTGATCTTCTCCCAAATTCATAGGCATCATAAAGCAAAAATGTTTTCATATCATCAATTTCCATTGTGGAGTAGTGATCAATAATAACTTGAGAAAAACTCTGAAAATAGAAAACTAGCGGCAAGTTCACCTAGTTAAAAACATCAAACATTGAGTATTAACTAACCTGTTAGCATAGCCCCACTCTTTCTGCTAGAAGGTGTATAACTATGTGGAACACACTCAATTTTTTTAAGCCCAGCCACATTCCTTCTCATAATTATAGATAAAATCAGTGTACGTAGTATAATCACCTTGTAGGCCAGGTCTTCCTAGAAGAAAGTTATTCCCTAGTGTATATTAAAAAAAATATGCTTGAAAACATCTTGCCATATTTTGTCAAATCTAAGGTGTAATCAATCCTGCGTTAAGATGTTGTTGTTAGATGCCGTCGAGTTGGTTCCAACTCGTAGCGACCCTGTGTACAACAGAATGAAACACTGCCCAGTCCTGGACCATCCTCACGCTTGTTGTTATGCTTGAGCCCATTGTTGCAGCCACTGTGTCAATCCATCTCGTTGAAGGTCTTCCTCTTTTCACCGACCCTCTACTCCACCAAGCATGATGTCCTTTCCCAGGGACTGGTCCCTTGTGATAAGTTGTCCAAAGTACATGAGACAAAATCTCACCATCCTCACTTCTAAGGAGCATTCTGGCTGTACTTCTTCCAAAACAGATTTGTTCATTCTTCTAGCAGTCCATGGTATATTCAATATTCTTTGCCAACACCATAATTCAAAGGCATCAATTCTTCTTCAGTCTTCCTTATTCATTGTTCAGCGTGTGCATGCATAGAGGCAATTGAAAATACCATGGCTTGGGTCAAGTGCACCTGAGTCCTCAAGGTGACAGCTTTGCTTCTTTAACACTTTAAAGAGGTCTTTTGCAGCAGATTTGCCCAAATGCAGCCCTGGTGGTGCACTGGTTAAGTGCTCAGCTGCTAACCAAAAGGTCAGCAGTTCAAACCCACCAGTCACTCGGTGGGAGAAAGATATGGCAGTCTGCTTCCATAAAGATCACAGCCTTGGAAACCCTATGGGGCAGTTCTGCTCTGTGTTAAGATACTATATTATTTTGTGTAGCACTGAGAAAGAAAACCAAAAACCAAACCCATTGCCACTGGGCCGATTCTGACTCATAGTGACCCTACAGGACAGACCAGAACTGCCCCAAGGGGTTTCCAAGGAGTGGCTGGTGGATTCGAACTGCAACCTTTTGGTTAGCAGCCGTAACTCTTAACCACCATGCCACCAGGGCTCTGAGAAAGAAAAAGTGTTGCCAATTAAACTATGATGAACTTTCAGTTTTAAGAAACATCCTGATTCAGAAATACAAAAATGTCAGAAATGTGCATCATTGACTTAATGCAATACATTAAGTCTGATCCCGTGAGGCACCAATTAAACACAGAGGGGAAGTGAACACGAATGAAGTGATCCCACGTACCATCACCTCCCCTAATCCTCACAGCGCCATATTAAGACCAGCTTACAGACAAGGACATTCAACCCAGAAAATTTTAGTGCTGGGCCCAAGGTCATTCAAGGGCAGTCAAGATTCAAATCTAAATTAGTTTGATTCAAAATGTATTTGTTTAGTTTTCCAAAAGGATTAGAATCTCTCCTTTGTCGCTTATGATTTCATAGCCAATGCACCTACCTATTTCTTGGGTATGGACCAAGGTGATAAACCCAAAACCCACTGCTGTCAAGTCGGCTCCAACTCATCGCGATGCTATAGGGCAGAATACATCTGCCCCATAAGATTTCGAAGGCTGTAATTGTTACGGAAGCAGACTGCTGCATCTTTCTCTAGTAGAGCAGCTGATGGATTCGAACTGCTGACTGTTCATTTAGCAGCTGAATGCTTAACTGCTGTGCCACCAGGCTCCTAAGATGATAAAGAAGGAAGAAATAAAAACAAAAGCAAAAAGCAATTGCCCTGGAGAGTCGGGTTGTCATGGCTGTGACTTTTTGGAAGTAGATAGCCAGGCCTTTCTCTTGAGGCATCTCTGGATGGATCAAACCTCCAACCTTTCCTTAGTAGCCGAGCGCTTAACTGTTTGCACTACTCAGGGGCTCCTAAAGAAAGAAGAGGACAGGTCAAAGATGACATTTCAGGATACTCGGTACATCACAAAACTAACAGAGGTCACAACTTTACCACTAAATTAAATAAGCAGCATTTGCATGGCCCTGGAGAGTCACATGCGTTTGTTAAAGAAATGATTTGGGATACATTAATGGATGCAAAAATAGATATGGCCCAATTTCTATACAGTGTTCTCTACAAAACACTAAGAGCTAAAATGTCAGCACTGTGAGGCCAGTTATATGCTTCAGTCTTCACCAAACCCAACTAATTCTGTGGTGAATTTGAAATTAAAGTCCCAAATAAAGAGGAGAATTTTTACTCTTCTTGCTGCAAGTAGAACAAAATAATGAGATTATTTATTATAATGAAATCAGGAATGTAGCATGAAACAGAGATTATAAGAACAGTTTAGCTGTGTATACTAGTTCCAGTTTAACTGTATCTATTATGATAGTACCAGTTGCCATGAAGTCAGCTCTGATTTCTGGCGACCCCATGTGCGTCAGATTTGAATTGTTCTCCACAGGGTTTTCAATAGCTGATTTTTTGGAATTAGATTGCTAAACCTGTCTTCAGAGGCACCTCTGGGTGGATTCGAACTTCCAACCTTCCGGCCTACAGCCAAATTACAATAGACGAATTATTCAGTGTCCACATGACAGGTTAGGTACACTGTAGCTGCTAAACTATATATGCGACTGACCTAATAAATTCTTTTTTTCATATTCTCATAATCGAATAGATTGTCATGTGATGAATGAGGACTTTTTTTTATTGGTGAATGATGTTTGATGTTTATTGGGGCATGGACCAAGGTTTTAGTGTGAGGAGAGTTAAAACAGTAACTTCCATGTGGTTGATTTGGACAAATTTTAATTAAAAACAGGGCAAGATTAAACCTTACTTTTGAAGGCAATTTAATTTGTACAATATTTTCATTTGCAAACACAATTCTTTATGAAAAGACCACTTATTTCAGGTGGAACAGTTCCCAGTCTCTTTATCTTAGATAATTACATAGTTTCCCCCACCACACACACACAGTTCTTCTAAATAATAATAGGTGTTTATATATATATATAGAGAGAGAGAGAGAGAGCCCTGGTGGCATAGTAGTTAAAAGCTACAGCTGATAACCAAAAGATTGACAGTTTGAATCCACCAGCTGCTCCTTGGAAATCCTATGAGGCAGTTCTACTCTGTCCTATAGGGTAGCTATGTATGAGTCAGAACCGGCAATGGGTTTTTTTGGGTTTTACAGATAGATAGATAGATAGACAGACAGACAGATAGACAGATAAATGCGCATACATACACATATTAAAAATTGTTCTTGCCATTTATTCTTCTGTTATTTTGCCAAATTGATATTTTGGGTTAAGCACAGGTGTGGATTATACAGGATCAATGTGTTCTCCTAACTTGATAGTGTCGCATGGAACAAGTACTCCTCTGTAGTCTAAGACATGGCATTTATCTGCTTTTATCAGTGCATCATCGAGAGCTGCTTTTATGGCCTTATTTCTGAAAACCAGCCTGCTTTTTCTGAGAATGCCCTACCTGCTTTTAGTAGAAATCTATGCACAATTACTTTTCTCTTGGTTTCCTGTATTTTAAGAAGAAAGCATAACTCATTCCAAATAAAACCTTTCTAGGATAATAATCACTTAGCATAGGAATGATTTTAGTATTGATATAGCTAAGTTTCTCTCAATAAATAATTTCCATGCCCAATACATAATGCATCAAGCATGCCTGTTAATTGATAGTTTTGTAATGCAAGAATTTCCATGAGAAAACTCTGTGAGATACAAGCTAACACATTTAAAGAATTAACACCCTTAAATTGTAATTGGAAGATAAGTTCTAATTACTGTTTAATTTCTTGGTTAGAAATCTTTGGCATGTATAATATAAAACTGACTCTGAAATTATGCAGTTAATATTATTAGCATTTAGCAATTCCTTTTGAAGCTGTGATAGCTTAATTTGTTTGGCTCAAAAATTACTCAGCCAGAAAAAAATAAGTGCTTAAAAGTTAGAAAGTTTAGAAAGTGGGCCCTTATATAGTTAACTAATCTATACTTGTCCACATTCAGGTGAGTTGCATCTGCACTGGGTCTTTGAAAAAAATGGTCTATTCTCTAGAAGATGAGCTGTTTGAGGGGTTCTAAGTCAAGCTGAGAGTTGTTTTTGTTTTGTTTTGTTTTTATAATTTGGTTATAAAGATCACATATTAATATGAAACATTGTGACATCATGCTATAATCTTTATTCAAATCAAATACAGAAAGTAAGAAATATCTCACCTTAAAGACTGATGTGTTCTTAGAATTGGTTAGTTCGTGTCTAAACTGTGTCTTTTATTAATAACTTAAAGCTCATAGAATTGTTCTGCCAACTATATTTCTAGAGTATTTCCTGTTTTTTATTTGCGTAATGGAATTATTTGCTTACAGATTTGTCGCATTGTTTTGTATTATTTAACTCTATTAACAATAGCCAACATTTATTCAGTACTTTCTGTATGCCCAGCACAGGGTTATACACTTTTCCTAAATCATCTCATTTACTCCTCACAACTCCAGGAGGAAGAAAATGTCCTTAATCTAATCTAACAGGAGAGGAAATGAAGGTAGAGAGACTAACTGATTTGCACACTGGCAGTCAGTTAATGAAAGGGCACCTATGTCCGAATTCAAATGGAAAGCGGAACAAAAGTGATAACTCCCATAGTTTTTCCCATTCCCCGAAGACTCAGATTCAGCCACACCTAATTAGGGGTCTCGTTCCGGTGTATTAGACAGGGCATTCGGGTGGGCTGATTTCATCTTCCAGTGTTCAGACCAGCAGTGCTCAACTCATAACACTCCTACACTTGCAGCTTATCCTGAAGTTGTTTTTTTTTTTTAATTTTGTTACTAAATGAAAAGAAGTAGTGTCCAATACTAATTATTACTATGATCTATTTTTCAAAATATCATGAGTATCAATGACCCTGGACAAAAACTCAACACAAATGCAGTATTTTTGCAATAGTATAAAATTTATAATATGATAGTTTATTAAAAAGTTTTCATTAGTATATAATATATGCAGTCATTCAGATTTGTATTGTATATATTACGTATTTATTAAAGCTCTTTTAACTAGTTAATAGAACATGCACAGACTTTTGCTGAATTAATAAGTCCAACGTAATACACCAGCAGACCTATGGATAGCTTTTAAAAGTGAGAAATTTTATCCTGAAGTATATAGTTCTTCATGTGCTATAGTTTGTCCTTCATGTAAAAAGACAGTTTTGCTGACAGCGTTAGTGTCTGATGGAAGTCCTATGGTTAGCAGGCCTTAGCTTGAGGTGACTCAAGACAGTTGCCAGAACTGTACTTTGGAAAGAAGAGTTTACAAGATTTATCCACTGAAAGATGTGAATTAACTGTAACTTGGAGAGAAAAAAAAAAAACCCTAGTTTCACTTTTGAGTTGGGGGAAGATGAGTTGTTGTAATGATCAAGAAAAAACTCATTCTGTCTAAATTATGACATAGCTGATCTTCAGCTTGAAATCCAGTTATCCTGAGAGACAGAGAGAGAAATGAATAAGAGAAAAGAGAAGGACTATGAATGTGATAAGCACAGAAAGAATTTTAGCAGGTAGAGAGATTGTAACTTAAAACTATAAGGGTGTTTTCATTTTTTTTGAACATCTAAGAGAAAAATGATGCAAAATGGAAAAACATTGAGAAAGTACAGAAACGAGATCAAATAGAGCCAGCAGTTTTAACTGTAGCTATAACACAAGAATACACTGAAAATAAAGGCCACAAGATGTGAATGAATGAAAACACCTTATATGGAATGAAGATGACAAATAGGCTCCTTGATTATAATATTGCAGACTTGAAATACTAAACCAAACTCGTTGCCGTTGAGTTAATTCCAACTCATAGCAACCTTATAGGACAGAGTAGAACTGCCCCATAGGGTTTCCAAGGAGCAGCTGGTGGATTCAAACTGCCGACCTTTTGCTTAGCAGCCGTAGCTCTTAACCACTGCACCACCAGGGCTCCATACAGCACACTTAGAAGGGCCTTATTTCATTTGTGGTGGAACTAACTCCCAATATAGCATCCTTCCATAAGTGGTCATCCACCCTCTGCTTGAATCCTCTTAGTCACGTGCTGCTCACCACATCATACGGCACTGATATCACATGCAAACACCTTAACTGGTGATAAAATCCCTCCTTGTATTTAACCAAAACCTGCCTCCCTGTAACTTTGGTCTTCATCTGCTGTCGGGGCCTCCCTCAGGGGAGTCCTCACTCAGTGTTCACTCAGTGCTCACTCTTAGACACAACCCCTTTCATTGCATGGGTCTCACACACGCTTTCCTGATGTACGTTCTTCTTGTGCATCCTTGTCTTAGACTGGGTTCTCTAGAGGAGCAAAACCAGTAAAGCATATAAATACATACAGAGAGAGATTTATATCAAGGAAACAGCTCACATGACTGTAGAGGCTAGAACGTCCCAAGTCCATGGATCAGGGTAGAGGCCTCTCCCAATTCACACAGTCATGGAAACTGGTGAGCCAAAGATTGGCAGGTCTGAGAGCAGGGCTCCGGCTCACAGGCCGTGAAGGTGGACGACTTTCAAGATCTGCAGGCAAGACCACAAGGTTTCTCCTGATTCATGCAGCTGCAGGGGCTGGCAAACCCAAAATCTGCAGGTCAGAGAGCAGGGCTGTGCTCACAGGCTGTGAAGATCAACAAATCCCAAGTTCAGCAGATAAGCTGACAGCTCAAGTCCCAAGAACTGGAGGTGAGATGACAGGAGGCAGCCGCAGGATCCAGAGAGAGCAAAAAGCCAGAACGTCTGCTTATATTCAGATGCAGGCCACACCCCCAAGGAAACTCCCTTTCATCTGATTGGCTACTCACAGCATATTCAGTCATGGGAGTGATCACATATAAACACTGAGAATCATGGCTCAGACAAGTTGACACGCAATTTTAACCATCACAGTCCTCTTTTTTGACTTCTTGATTTTGAACAAGATATACCTTTTTTCTGTCCTATTCCAATTATATGAAGACTCGGTCTTAATCACTTCATGTTGCTATTTCAAGACAACATTCATTTGCTGTGCTTTCTCTCGCTTTGTTTCTGCTGTTCTCTATCAACATCTCCAAAATCCTAATGCATTGTTTGAAATCTGGTTGTTTCCTCTTATCACATGAGTTTGCATTTCAAATTATATTATATCCTAGATGTATGGGAACCCTGATTTCTTTAAAATGTGTAAAAATTAAGAAGTGTTGATAGTGCTCGGTTATCTAAATTTTAGGTTTGGCATGAATGATACTGTCTGTCTGAGGTGAGAGCTGTCCTTCTAAATATAGTAAATTTAGGTCCCTTGTCTCTATGGGATGAAACTTAGACACTGTTTTGGTCTAAAAGCAAAATATCACCTCTCAGAACACTGGGTCCACGCTTCAGCAGACATGCTGACACCTGGGTTGTTCTTCTACCCTTTGGCTTTTTCTGTTGGACAGGGTGCAGCCCACGTAGCTGGATTCAATGACGTGTTTCATATTCCCCAAGAAAATACTGGATTGTATGTAAGATTTCTCTAGCGGACAGCTTCTTTAAAAAAAAAAAAAAAAAGGTAGTCGTTCACTGTTTTCTGTCCCTTGCACCACGAAATTCCATCACTTACCAACCTTATTACGTTTCCTCTTGCAGCTTTATCTCCAGCCCACTATTAGTTCAGGCTAATTACCATGACCATGAATTCTCCCTTGTTTTCTGAGCAGCACAAATCACATTTGTTGTTCCATCTCAAACTGGAAAACCTCCCTGTAACTCTAGGAACGCGTGGTTGCCAGTCTAAAAGAATTCTGGATGTGCTAGTAGTTTGTGGTTTTCTTTTCTTTCTTTTTAAGTGTTTCTATCTCTGTAATCCTGGGGCATTACCTCAGTACTTTCTATCGTGAGAAAGAGGAAATTCAAGTCCCTGAGCAACTCCTCCTCTCACCGCTGTGACGGTCCAGCACGTCTGCCCCTGGGACAAATGATGCTTTTGTAAAAGAAGAAATAGGCAGATGTATCAGTAGGCTGAATGTTGTGAGATAAACAAAAGGATTTCTTTTATTATTATTGTTATTATTTACCTTGCTAACAATTTACCTGGTCGCCTTATCTGTGGTTCTATGGAAGTTGTTCATGAAGAAATATTCAAGGGAGAGAATAAGAATCTGTCTCCTCCATATTGAAGTTTAGAAGGAAGTTAGGGCCTGAGATGTCCCACAAAATCAACTATATGATTGGATAATTGGAAAGAAATCAGAAGTGAATATCAGTTTATAGAGATGGCAGAAAAAATAAATCACAAGATGAAGTGTAGTCACTAGGATTTCTAGTGTGGAGAGACTGTGTGCTGGTAGGAGTTTTGAGAAGGTACATTTATGGGAAAAATACAGAAAAAAAAATAAAAAAGACAGAGAGAGAGGTAGGCCTGTCCTCACAGATTCAGACTGAGAAATGGCGGAGGAAAACATAGTAAGGTTTATCAAAGGCTGCCAGACTATTGTCTCCACCCCTTTGGGTAGACTTGGGAAGCCAGGCTGGGAGAAATTAGCTTCCTGTACTTGCTGCAGGTAGAATCATCCCCCTTTCCTAACCTACATGCCATAGAGAATCCATTCATTCATTCATTTATTCAACACATTTTCACTGAGTGCTTATATGTACCAGGTACTGCTCTAAACACCAAATATAAAGTCGTAAACTTAAACTAATGAGAACATATATAATTAAACACTCGTAAGTTCAAAGCAGTGATGATCATGTTATTACTAAGTGCTGTGGAGTGAGTTCCCACTCATAGTGACCCCATGCACAACAGAATGAAACACTGCCCAGCCCTGCACCATCCTCACAACCGTTGCTATGTTTGAGCCCATTGTTGCAGCCACTGTGCCACTCCATCTTGTTGAGGGTCTTCCTCTTTTTCACTGACCCTCTACTTTACCAAGCATGATGTCCTTCTCCAGGGACTGGTCCCTCCTAAAAACATGTCCAAATTACGTGAAACCAAGTCTCGCCATCCTCACTTCTAAGGAGCATTTTGGCTGTGCTTCTGCCAAGACGGATTTGTTCATTCTTCTGGCAGTCCATGGTATATTCAATATTCTATGTCAACACCCTAATTCAAAGGCATCAGTTCTTCTTCAGTCTTCCTTATTGTCTAGCTTTCACATGCATATGAGGCAATTGAAAATACCATAACTTGGGTCAGGCGCACTTAATCCTCCAAGTGGCATCTTTGCTTTTTAACATTTTAAAGAGGTCTTTTGCAGCAGATTTGCCCAATGCAATACGTCATTTGATTTCTTGACTGCTGCTTCCGTGGGCATGGATTGTGGATCCAAGTGAAATGAAATCCTTGACAACTTCAGTCTTTTCTCCATTTGTCATGATGTTGCTTATTGGTCCAGTTGTGAGAATATTTGTTTTCTTTATGTTGAGTGTCATCCATACTGAAGACTGTAATCTTTGATCTTCATCAGTAAGTGCTTCAAGTCCTCTTCACTTTCAGCAAGCAAGGTTGTATCATCCACATATTGTCAATTAATGAGTCTTCCTCCAATCCTGATGCTGTGTTCTTCATATGATGATGATGATAGCAGCCAACAATTACTGAGCACTTGCTCTCCATGAGGCACTGCTCTAAGTGCCTTTACATATGGTCTGTTAAGAAGCCTCAGTCAGGTTGAAGAGTACAGCCTGTTATGCTTGGCTCTTGCTTGAGACCCCAGTGGTCACCTGGCTCTCTTCATCCCCTGAGGTCCTTAGGGAGGCAAAACCATACGGTGGGGAGAGGGGGTGCAGGACCATCTTCCCGTTGGCAGTTGTCTTCCTCCAGCAATTCACTGAAGCAGCACTGAGTGCCCCATGGCAGCACTTTGCTGATCAGCCCCACACACCTGCTAGATTTTTATGAAACCAGCTAGACGAGATCAAGAAAATGAGAGAGAACACAACCTCCTGAAGGACAATTGTGCAGTGGATCAGGAGAACGGAGTTCCCTTACTGCTCTGTCCAGATGGGTTGCAGGACCCTGGGTAAATCATCCGTTTTCCCTCTCTGAGGATTTCTTCAGCTAGCGAAGGGGAAGAATAAATACTCACACATTCTCAAACATGTCAAACCCAAGCTGCTCCTCACTCTTCCTGGGAAGACTCTGTGCCGCAGATTCTCCTTCCACCTCTCACACGTTCCCTTCTCTCCAGCCTTAGAGCTTCTTGTCATTTCTAGCCATGCTGTGTACTCCCCTTGCATCTCACCACCCACTTTGCACAGCGCCCTCTATCCCAAGGCTCTTGAAGGGAACCTGCTGAGGAAAGAAGACCTGGTCTCCTGCGGACAACGCCTGTCTCCCCTCCCTCTCCCACTGCACTTCATCCCCATTGCCTGGTGCTATCACTTATCTGCCTGGTGCCATCACTTACCTGCCTGGTGCCATCACGTACCTGCCTGGTGCCATCACGTACCTGCCTGGTGCCATCACACCTGCCTGGTGCCATCACGTACCTGCCTGGTGCCATCACGTATCTGCCTGGTGCCATCACACCTGCCTGGTGCCGTCACATATCTGCCTGGTGCCATCACATACCTGCCTGGTGCCAT
>NW_004443938.1:7900822-7923785 GCF_000243295.1 Trichechus manatus latirostris | reverse complement strand
CTGCCTGGTGCCATCACACCTGCCTGGTGCCGTCACATATCTGCCTGGTGCCATCACATACCTGCCTGGTGCCATTACCTACTTGCCCTGCTGAAATCATTACCTTCTGGATTTTGTGATCTTCTTGTAAACACTGGCAAAATCAATGAGATTTCCATACCATTGGACGAGGGACATTGAAGTAGACGCTATCGATAATGAGTTCCTTTACACAAATGCTTCATACTACAGGGTGTTCCTACCACATTATGTATAATGAGGCATTTATGCAGACAGCATCCACGCAGCTAGCTGAACTGCCTGGGGCAAAATAATATTCAACCTTAAAGTTTAATAACTGCAAAAGCTCAGAACTGATAGGAAGCTTTCTGCTCTGCTTGTTAAGTACCTAATTAAGTGCCTTCAAGGAGTTGGCATTTTTGTTTTGTTTTTGTTGTTGCATTTTTAACCCCCTCCCTTTGAAGCCCATTTCTGGTGAGTGTCAGAGAATTGATGGCTCTTTTGATATTTCGTTGTTATAGAACATTCCTGTGATTTTGTATTCTTCAGTGCAATACCTGTGTATCTTTGAAACACTCTGTGAGGTTCTGTACTAAGCCTTGCTCTTGCTCTTGCCTGTTTATATTCTAAGTGTATTAACCCATTCTCTTTTGGGAATGTGCTTATAGGCTTAGGAGTATCTCGCGTTATCTAATAAGCATGTTCCTGGGACATAGTGTGTAAATGGGGTTTTAACAAATTGCATCATATGTTTAAACGCCTATAGGACACTCATTTAAGGCAATGAATCATATTCTGAATTTTAAGTGAATTTTTACTCCCTAGTTTTTCTTTTCTGATCATCCAGGTTTTCATTTGATTTGCTTTATTTCGGTACTACTTGTATCAAGTTATTCAACTCACTGAGGAATTTTTAAAATCAAGCAGTTGAAATCTACTTCTGAATGACCCTCCTGATTACATCATTACTGACGTAGCTAATTAACTACCACTGAACACACACAGTTAAAACTTACACTAGTTACACTGCTGTATTGCATAGGAAGGAACGCCACGGAAGGGTAATGGAAACTGCTGACTAGACTTTAAAGTTATGTAAGTTTTGTTTTGTTTTGTTTTTTTTAGGCATTAATGGTCAGCCAGTCAGATTTTTCAAGGGACTTCATCATAGAACTATTAATATTAAAAGAAACTTCTTTTATAAGTAGACTGTGATATCCCAGTGACATGGACATTTTAGAAAATAATCAGCCATTGAAATAATTAGTAAGTCAACCAAATCCCTTGCTGGTACATAGAAACCTTGGATCTCATAAAAACAATCAATATTTAATGAAAACCTACTGTGAGCTAGGTTCCAGGAATATATGGATAAACAAAACCTAGTCTGTGACCTCCGTGTACTGCATGGGACCCAGGGGCAATGATTCACTTCAGCAGGGCCTGGACCTTGAAAAAAAAACAATAGAAAGATACTTTAATTAACATTAAAACTGCCCAGAGATGAAGCTCTGTAGGCTGTGTCAATGGTGAATGTTCCTCAGTTAATCAGAAAGCATCCTAAACTGATTGTGTCTGCACTGGAGGGGGACATAATGAATGGAGATAAATCGTCTTATTCCTGACTGGAGGGATGTTTGACCGAAATACTGTAAGTGGGGAGAAAACAACGGGGGCAGGGCTGAAGGAAGCAAACTGATTGACTGCCTTGAGTTAAAATAAAAATAAAGAAGGAGGGTGCAATTTTATAGCGCAGTTACCACATGTTTGCATGTAACGCACTCAAACTCAACTGTGCCCAGATAGTATAGGTGCCTTCCATCCATTCCACAGGCCGTTTGTTCCTCATTGGAGCCCATACTCTGGAGAGACTGTGAGATCGGAAATAAAAATCTGGTGTCCCGCAGTCAGTTTCAGCTCCTCGTCTGTGTCTGGTGTGTAAAAATCACATCACGACCCCTGTTGTTCTTGTTAGTTGCCAAATCATGGCAACTCAATGTGTGCGGTCCATAGGATTTTCAAGGATGTGACCTTTTGGAAGCAGATCACCAGGCTTGTCTTCCCAAGGTGGCTCTGGGTGGGTTGGGACCAGGACCACCAGCCTTTCAACTAGTTGGCACTTAACCATTTGCACCATTCAGGTACTCCTCATGACCCCTAAAGATATCCAAACCCTAAGAGCAACCCATCTACTTCAGCTGCTACATACCCAGAGACACAGCAGACTATTCCTGTGTTGAAGAAAACCTGTGCCCATAAGCAAGTCTGGCCTGAAGAGCTGACTGTGGAAGCTTAATTCCACGCCCACACCCCCTCCCAACCTGAGATACAACCACACTTCTATAAACAGGGACACTTCATGACAGGTTGTGGTGTGTCCGGATGGAAGTTTGTATTTTCCATATTTGGGATGACAGGCCCTTAGATCAGAACGACACAGTGTGGACAAAGAGAGTGCTCTTGGTTACAACTTCTGGGACACATGAAAGCAGACAGCAAGCACACTGGCCCAGGTATGAAGCAGAAAAGGACGCTGGCTATGGCTTCGCGTTGGTCTTCTGGAAGAAGCAAGTGAGAGTAGATCTTTATTCCTGGCACTATTTCTATGATTTAGGTCTGAGGCTCGAGAGCCTGAACTGGGGTTTGCACCAAGAGAATCGAGAGGAGGAGAAAGGCCTGAGAGATGGCACTTGAAAAATCAACCCAACAGTAACAACCAGAACACAATTAAAGAGATTGTTGATAAGTTGTGAAAATTGTAACTAGTGTCACTCAACAGTTTGCATGGATATTGTCCAATGGGAAGCTAACTTGCTGTATAAATTTTAACCAACAACACAATAAGATATTATTTTAAAAAAATCAACCAGACTTAACAGTGAATTAAATATGAGGGTGCGGAGGAGAAGAAGATTCAAAAATGACTGTGAAAAGCTTGAGGGTTAGGATAGCAATGCCATTTTCAGAAATGGAGAACACAGTATAAACTAGATGGTGGGGCTGAGTGTGGGGTTTAATGTTGGGCACACTGAGTTTGAGGTGCTGCTGGGCCTCCAAATGTCCTACTCAGAAGGCAGTCGGAGGGCAGGCTCTCATGCTTGCCTTTCCTGCCTGACTGGCACTGCGATGGTTAAGATTGTGTGTCAGTTTGGCTGGGCCATGATTCTCAGTGTTTTAATGTAATCACTCCCATGATTGAATATACTATGAGTAGCCAATCAGATGAAAGGGAGTCTCCTTGGGGGTGTGGCCCGTGTCTGTATATAAGCAGACATTCTGGTTTTTTGCTCTCTCTGGATCCTGCGGCTGCTTCCTGTCGTCTCATCTCCTGTTCTTGGGATTTGACCTGTCAGCTTATCTGCCGAACCTGGGATTTGTCGATCTGCACAGCCTGTGAGCGGGAGCCCTGCTCTCCAACCTGCCAATCTTGGGCTTGCCAGCTTCTGCAGCTGTGACCTGGGAGAGTCCTCTACCCTGATCCACGGACTTGGGACATTCTAGCCTCTACAATCGCGTGAACTGTTTCCTTGATATAATCTCTCTCTATATATATATATTTATACACTTTACTTGTTTTGCTTCTCTAGAGAACCCAGCCTAAGACAGGCACCATGCTCCCCTCCCCGTCATCCATAGAAGGAACAGCTTGATCTACAAGATGGATGAGAATGCCAAGATAGGGCATGTAAAGTGAAACAGAGGGAAATTGGGATTGGGAAATGCTCACACTGAGAAATCAGGAACAGGAAAATGAATTCAGGGACCACTCACTAGAGCTTCCTAGAATTATTCCGTGGAGTCCATCTGAACCATCTAGGAAGCTAGCATCACAGTCCAAGCTCTAGCTCTCACTTGTGAAGAGCACCCCTTTGAATGTGGAGCTCCTGCTGGTGCCAGGGACCAGCGAATGGAGTTATCGTCACTGGGTGGGGCCAGCGCTGTGGCTTCAGCTGCCTCCTTAGAGCCAGGAGTCACTTAGCTACCATGTCACAAAGTCTTCAGCCCCAGGAAGATCCCAGAAGGGAGGTTTCCTATCCCAACACAGAAGAGGCTGGGCACTGAGGGCTCCCAAGGAATTACAAAGGTCACGAGAAGAGTGGAAGTTTTGAAATTTCAAAACAAAGTTTCTAGGGAGGAAAGGTCACTACATGGAATCATAAATTAGGTCATCTGACTTTCAGATTATTCAGCTGGGTGAAGGAAAACAAGATCACAGACGTGACAATTTATCGATGTTCATTCTTGTTTAATTCTGCTAACCAAATGGGTAGAGTCTCCAGCATTTATGATCTTAAAATTAGACTGAGGTTTAATCAAACTAAGCCCTTAAGAGTGAAGAAGGCTAAGACAAATGTCCAGTCTTAAATGGGACATAGAAAACCTGGCATCTTTTATGGACTCTGTCAGTAATCCATTACATGGAATTATCCCAAATCTCTGTGCATTAGGGAGAATGGTGGCGAGGACAGTAATTATTTACTCTGAGAGTGCTGACTGTCAAGGGATTTATTTCTGCACTGTACAATGGAGAGGAAAGTAACACTTGCCACCCACCTAACATGGAGCTGGAGCTGGAAAGTGGTCTCAGAGTCTCAGACAAAAGTGTCTGTGAACAGCCACCGTATCACACTGCCTCTGGTCTGCCCCATCTTTGCATGAATGGGCTTTCCGAAACCCTGGTGGCCATGGTACAGTTGCCCTCCAGGTGGCTGATTCATAGTTCCTCGACCAGAGTGTGTAGAGAGCAGGGATGTGAGAAGTAAGAACCCATTCTTCATGGTTTGATAGAACCTGGCTAATTTATGTGAATGATAACTATTTAAAGAAAACGGGTGAAAGAAACAAGATTATTGCATGGCCAAATGTATTTTATTTATAGAACCTCATTCCCGTCTTCTTTAAAGGAAAATTGATATTTGATAGGTGTTTTCTTCTTCTTTTTTTTTTTTAATCTTAGACTGGTTCCACCGCACCTATTTCATTTGCTAATTTGGTAAAAAAGAACTAGTTTTAAAAATTCAGAGAGTGTCATATTTATTTCTTCTATATCTTGTCACTTACTATGTATGTTTGTAAACAAATATGTTCCATTTTGTAGGAGCCATATGGTTTCTGACTTGTTTGACTTAATAAGGTAACAGGAGTTTCGTGTTAAATCTGCCTCTCAGGGTTGTATTCTCTGAATGATTTAATGCTTCAAAGGCTGTTTCCTTCAAGGGCAGAGGCTTATTCTTTGTCTCCTCTACTCTCCACCTCCCTTTCCTTTCACCAAGCATGTGGGGGTGTTTCCCTCACAAACATACCCGGAACAACTCTTAAAAACAGAACACATTAAGCCTTAGCATGTTTTCAATGACCTGCTCCTACTCTTCCCTTTACTTGGAAAAGTTCAGAAAGTTTAGTATATTTTCTAGATCACCCTCTAAGACCGCTCAGGCAGATAACCTCAGGGAGAGGATCATCCCTTATAACCGTAGACCCCACTAAACAAAAGCCCTCCAGAGCTCTGTGAGCAGGAAGGCACATCTCCAGGGCAGGGCTGCAGTAATCCCACATGCGCACCCAGGGCTGCCTGCAACCACAGAGTGACGCCTGCAGACCAGGGCCACCTACAACCACAGAGTGATGCCTGCAGACCCCGCTCTGGAACAGACTCCTGGGTCCAGTGCGGCTGCCCTTCTTAGCAGCCTAGAGATACATAAGCCAGTTGCTTAACTTATCTCTGTCTCCGTTTCTCATCTGTGAAAGCAGGATATTAATTGTACTGACTTCATAGGTTTGTTTTAGAGGAAGAGTTAATATTAGTAAAGCATTTAGAACATTGCCTGGCACCTGGCAATGCTTCTTCAGTTTGATAAATATGTGGGCTTCTCCTGGCCCCATGAAAGCATGATTGGCGTGTGGCTGGCTACTCAAACTGGACTGGTGTGCTGTCTCTTGGAGGGAGAGATCCCTGGACAGATTATTCTGAGCAATGCCACCCTTAGCGTCAGCTCAGCTGTGCCCACCTTGGAGTAATGAAGACCCAGTTTGGTACATACTTCGTAACTTTTTCAAATATGTGCAGATACAGAAAGGTAATTGTAACCTCCGCCATCATTTACGACGCTTGTATAGAGGCAAGTTGTGGAAGATAGTCAGGACAACACACACACGAACTCCTTGCTGTGGAGTTGATTCCAACTCATGGCGACCCCAGGTGTTCCAGAGTAGAGCTGCTCCATAGGGGTCTCTTGGCTGTCATCTTTACGGAAGCAGGTCTTCTGCAGCGCCTCTGGGTGGGGTCAGCCTGACAACCTTTCAGTTAGTAATCGAGCACAAACCATTTGCACCACCCAGGGACCTCAGGACAACACAAAGATGCATAAAACGCACTTCCATTCTATCTTAATAGAGACGCAGGAAGTTAAAAACAGGACAAGTGCTGAGAAAACAGTCCCTCTCCCCCAAAAGAGGTTTCTAATACAAGTTGGCTTCAGTTTTCATTATAATTTCAACATCCTTTGATGTATTTGTTTGCTTGTTTTAAATGCTTTAAATGCTGGGATTATATTTTGGGGCTCATATTTCAAATAAACCCATTGCCATCAAGTTGATTCTGACTCACAGCAACTCTGGTGGCACAATGGTAAGCATTCGGCTGCTAACCAAAAGGTCGGCAGTTCGAATCCACCAGTCTCTCCTTGGAAACCCTGTGGGGCAGTTCTACTCTGTCTTATAGGATTGCTCTGAGTTGGAATGGACTCAGCAACAATGGGGTTTTGGGGTTTTTTTTGGTTTGTTTGTTTCAAATGTTTGAAATCTGATTCTGGTTCCGTCTCTCGCTTCTTTCTAAGGCACCTTTTGTGCCATCTTGGTCCTCTCGTTCATGACGTGAGAAACTTGATACCCCTCCCTTTTAAAATAGAGGGTCTACAGGGTCACCACGAGTCAAAATCAACTCGACAGCAACGAGTTTGGTTTTTTGGGTTTTTTTACGGTAGAGTGATGATTTGAAATTGCTCCCTGGAAGAGCACAGTTTTAGGGAGAAAGGCTGTATTTCGTGTGGCTCTGGGATGAACAGTACGTGAAAAAGGAGAAGAGGGAAAGCTGCAGGGGGCTGATGTAGCGGGCAGTTATTTGTGGAAAGAAGTTCTGCTGTGCTGTAGCCCCACAGGCCTTCCAGCAGCATCAATGTCATACCACACGTCTGACGGATCTCCCCGTGCACCACGGCCTGTCTGCCCCGTGTACAAGCCAAGTATGTGGGACACGGTCAGGTTTGTCTGTTCTTAGGAACTTTACCTTCAGCCTGCGCAGTGTGTGAAAGGCCCACTTTTAGTGCGACTCCGTTGGGTTGAGGATTTGAGCTCCAGAAGGATTCTACCAAAGAGAGTGAGTGCTCAAACCAGACAGCTGCACCTCACAAAGAGGGGGCCCCTGAGGTCATGGCTCACGTGATAAGCAAATACCTCTGACCAAGATGGTTGAGGCAGAGATACAGATATTTCCTGTTCAACATTTAAGCACCTACTGTGTGCAAGGCGGAACTCTACGTCTGCATTCCTCTTTTCAACCAAAGTAGTCTGCTTACTTTCTTTTCTTTTCTTTTTTTTTTTTTTAACACTTTGTGGACTTCTGAATAATACTTTTTAGACAAAGAAATTTTCAACTGAAGAGTCTGAAAGAGCCAGTCTTGATGTCACCCCTAGATGAGTTCTACTAACGAAGACGCTCAAAGAGTCCCACAATGTGGGGGACTGAGGTAGAACCAGACCTTTCCATGGTTGGCCTCATTCCTTTGTCATGGAAACTACTAGATGCCCCACTAGAGCCTGGCCATGCATTCCTTGGGCCAAATGTCAGGAAGCATGTGACTGTTAGCATTCAAGACAAAAAGTATGCTTTCTTGAGTAAAATGGAAACTGTTCTAAATTCAAGAGCTGATAGGGTTAGTTTTCCATTTTCTGTGTCAAAGTTATAAAATAAACACACCATCACTGTGATGGCTGGTTTTGTGTGTCAGCTTGGCGAGGCTCTGGTTCCTAGAGTTTGACCAAACACTAATCTAGTTGCTGTTACAGAGTAGTTACAGGTGATTACTTCAGTTGGCCTTGGGTATGGAAGATTGCCTTCCATAATGTAATAGAATTACCTCATATCGAATATAATGTAATGTAAACACCTTCTATGGTATTGTTGTTGTTAGGTGCCATTGAGTCAGTTCCAACTCATAGCAGCCCCATGCACAAAAGAACAAAGCATTGCCTGGTCCTACACCATCATCACAATCTTTGCTATGTTTGAGCTCAGTGTTGCAGCCAGCGTGCAGTCCATCTCATTGAGGGCCGTCCTCTTTTTTGCTCACCCTCTACCAAGCATGATGTCTTTCTCCAGAAACTGGTCCCTCCTGATAACATGTCCAAAGTAAGTGAGACGTAGTCTCACTACCCTTGCTTCTAAAGAGTATCCTGACTGTACTTCTTCCAAGACAGATTTGTTCATTTTACTTGCAGTCCATGGTATGTTCAGTATTCTTCCTCAACATGGTAATTCACATGTGTCAATTCCCCTTCAGTCTTCCTTCTGCATTGTCCAGCTTTTGCATGCATATGAGCTGACTGAAAATACCATGGCTTGGGTCAGCCTCACCTTAGTCCCCAAAGTGACCATCTTTGCTTTTTAATATTTTAAAGAGGTCTTTTGCAGCAGATTCACCCAATGCAATGCATCGTTTGATTTCTTGACTGCTGCTTCCAAGGCATTGATTGTGGATACAAATACATTGAAATCCTTGACAACTTCAATCTTTTCTTCGTTTATCGTGATGTTGCTTATTGGTCCAGTTGTGAGAATTTTTGTTTTCTTTATGTTAAGGTGTAATCCATACTGAAGGCTGTGGTCTTTGATCTTCATCAGTGAGTGCTTCAAGTCCTCTTCACTTTCAGCATGTAAGGTTGTGTCATCTGCATATCTCAGGTTGTCAATGAGTCTTCCTCCAATCCTGATGCTGTATTCTTCGTCATATAGTCCAGCGTCATGGACTATTTGCACAGCATACAGATTGAATAATGATGGTGAAATGATACAACCCTGAGACACACATTTCCTGATTTTAAACCTTGCAGTATCCCCTCTTCTGTTTGAACGACTGCCTCTTACTCACACGTACCGGTTCCACATGAGCATAATTAAGTGTTCTGGCATTCCCATTCTTTGCAATGTTATCCATAATTTGTTATGACCCACACAGCTGAATGCCTTTGAATAGTCGGTAAAACACAGGTAAACATCTTTCTGGTATTCTCTGCTTTCAGCCAAGATCCATCTGACATCAGCAGCAATATCCCATGTTCCACGTACTCTTCTGAATCCAGCTTGAACTTTTGAAAGTTCCCTGTTGAAGTACTGCTGCAACCATTTTTGAATGACCTTCAGCAAAATTTTACTTGCATGTGATATTAATGATATTGTTCAGTAATTTCCACATTCTGTTTTTGCCCATAGAACCCTTCAATATTGGAACTTAGGGCTTGAATTTTTTCTTCAGTTCTTTCAGCTTGAGAAATGCCGAGTGTGTGTTCTTCCCTTTTGATTTTCTAACTGCAGGTCTTTGCATGTTTCATTATAATGCTTCACTTTGTCTTCTCAAGCCACTCTCTGAAATCTTTTTTTTTTTTTTCAATTCATCATTTCTTCCTTTCGCTTTAGCAAATTTCAGAGTCTTTTCTGGCATCCATTTTGGTCTTCTCTTTCCTTTCTGTCTTTTTCCTGGCCTCTTGCTTTCATATGTATGCTGTCCCTGATGTCGTCCCGCAACTTCTCTGGTCTTCAGTCATTAGTGTTCACTGTGTCAAATCTGTTCCTGAGATAGTCTCTAAATATAGGTGGGATATACTCAAGGTTGTACTTTGGCTCATGTGGACTTCTTTTAATTTTCTTCATCTTTAACTTGAACTTGCATCTGAGTATTTGATGGTCTATTCCATAGTCAGCCCCTGGCCTTGTTCTGACTCCATAATGTAATGTAATGTAATTAGTCAGTTAAGGGCCTTGGGACAAAAGGAGAAGTTTTCCTGCGTTGTGTTCTGCCTCCAAACTATACACATAAACATTTTGGCAGAACTCTGACACACACAGTGGAAGGCAGGAGATATGTGAGGATTGTCTACCAGCAAAGGAACACCAAGGATCACCGGCAGGCACCAGAAACTAGGAGAGAGGCTCACAGAAGGAATCAACATGGCCAACACCCGGATTTGGATTTTTAGCCTCCTGAACTGTGAGAAAATAAATTACTGTTCCTTAAAGCCACCCATTTGTGGTGTTCGTGTTACAGCAGCACTAGGAGACTAAGACAATCACTACAAATATAAGAAATAGCCACCTGCTCAGCAGGTATTTTCAGAATGAATGAATGCCTGAAATGTCATTTTTGGACCCATATTTAACCTCATCAATCCTCGATTTACCCCCTGACAAACAGAAATAATAATTATTTTGTTGTGAAAATCAAACATGGTAAAGCACTTTGTAAGCTATAAAGCATTCTACGCAGATAATTTTTCCTTTCTTTTCCATTCCTTGGACAAGAGTAGTTTAAAGATTTAAGTGTAAAATGTTAAAACTATAAAAGTACTAAAAGAAAACATAAGATGATTTTACTAAATAATGTCAGGGTAAAGAAGCCTTTCGAAGCACAACACAGAGTCTGGGAGGCATCAAGGGTAAGATTGACGGATTTGATGACAGAGAAGGTAAAAACTTCTGCGCAAGGAAAGCCAACTCATCCTAGATTTGCATCGTATTTTAGTTTCCTACGATGACATAACAAAATACCACAAAGTGAGTGGATTTAAAGAACAGGAAGTGATTTTCTCACAATTCTGGAGGCTAGGAGTCGGAACTGGCGTGGACAGGGCCATGCTTTCTCTGCGGCTCTAGGGAAAGATCCTTCCTTGTCTCTTTTAGCTTCTGTTGCCTGGGGTGATTCTTGGCGTTCCTTGGCTTGTAAACGGATCCTCACATGATGTCTTCTTCCTGTGTGTGACTCCCTGGCTGTGTCTGTTCTTCTATTTTATAAGACACCCCTCAAAAAGGATTAAAATCAGGACCTACCCTACTCCAGGATGACCTTGTTATCTTAACTGATAACACCTGCAAAGAAAAACCCTATTTCTCCAAAGTCATATTCGCACGTACAGGAGTTAGGACTTCAACATATCTTTTAGGGGGACACAAAGACAAATTGGGACAAAATAAATTCAACACATAAAATAGTAAAGGTTTAATGCCCCAAACACACAGAAAGCTCCTAGCATTAAATGAAGAACAAACAACCCAACAGGATCAGGCAATTCAGAGAAGAAGAAATACAGTCAAAACAAATGTAGAGATGATCTGCCTCGTTAATAATTAAATAATGTAATTAAAACCACACTGAGAGATGATCTCCAGTTTTTATGACATTCAGAGGAAGCGGGCCCTCTTGTTTACCCTTGACAAGAAGGCAAACAGGCTCACTGTTTTGGAAGATAATTTAACACTTTCTGTTAAGTGTGCCTTCCATTCAACCCCTAAACTCTACTTCTAGGAAGCTATCCCACGGAAATAGCAACACAGATGCTGTTGAAATAGTAAAAATTTGTAAAGAGTCTAAGTGTTCATCAGTAGGAGAACTGAAGGCTATACAGCATTTTTAAGAAAGGAGATATTCTTTTATTCTGCCTCTCACATAAAACACGCAAACACACTGCAGAACCAAATGAGCGCGTGACTGTTTTTATCCAACAGATGCTGTGTGCGTACACAAAAACACGTAGTAGGTTCTAGTAAAAGCATAGGAAAAGATTGGATGAACAGACACCTAACTGTAAAGAGTAACTATCTTTGGAGGTGGAGGGGACGGGTAGGGTGAGAGACTTGTATTCAATCAAAATGTGCCAAATGATGCTTTCACTTACAACAAGAAGCCAAAATACAATGACATTCAGTTCAACTCAAGCAGCACGTGTAAAGCATCGTCTCATTAGCCCCTTGATTTGGCTTTCCACCTTTAGCTGGGCTGGTTGACCTTGAGGCAGGGTGTAGAACCAGCACATGGGCTATCCGCTGAATACACAGCACCCCTCTAGATGACTCCTTCCATTTCTAATCATTTTACAGAACTAATTTCTGTGACATTTTATTTTTACACAGCGTTGAACCTGAGATTGTCGTCAGTATTTACGAGGGCATCTACAAAAGGAACAGAGCAAATGCAGTTGAGGCTGGTCGCAGTAACTCTCCCAGTCTTTCTGACACGCCGTGCTTCAAGCTTCACCTTTCTTCCACACATACTCAATTAAATTAAAATCTAGCATATAAAATGCCGGCAAAAGAATCCGAAAGGGCACTTTAGAGGTGAAAATGAAATAACTTCGTATCAACCATTCCTATTATGAGTGAATATATTTAGATTTTGTTGAAATAAAAACCAAGGCTAATTATCAACAGTAAATGGCACAGAGCACGCAGAGAGAGGAGGGAACCAAGGGTGGAGGCAGGTCAGCTGGCCTGCAGTGGTGCCCGCGTTGTTTATTTCTCTCTGCCCTGAGCGTGGGCCGGCGTTGACACGAGCGAGAGTCTGTCTATGCATCAGCAGTCCACGTGCTGGCTCACTGCTGAACACCGATCAAGTACAATGTCACTGAGCCTGGACCGCCTGGAGAATGTGCTCTTGAAGCCCATCAGCTCCTCCCCACCCCCACTTCTTAATCTCCAAGTGGCTGGGAACTTCCAGAAAAACCCCAGCCAGCTGCAGTTGAGTTGATTCTGACTCATGGTGTCCCCATGTGTGTCAGAGTAGACCTGTGCTCCATAGGGTTTGCAATGGCCGATTTTGGGGAAGTAGACTGCCAGATCTTTCTTCCCAGGTGCCTCTGAGTGGAATCAAATGCCAGCCTTTGGTTAGCAGCCAAGCGCATTTCATCAATTCCATCACTACCACGCTGAGTGATTTTCAGAGACTTTAACCATAATGGAGTCGCCGGGTGGTGCCAATGGTTAAACACTTTGCTACTAACCAAAATGTTAGTGGTTCAAGTCCCCCAGAGATGCCTCGGGAGAAAGGCCCGGTGAGCCACTTCTGAAAGGTTACAGCCACTGAAAACCCTGTGGGGCACAGGTCTACCCTAAAGTACATGGGGTTGCCATGAGTTGAAATAGACTCAATGGCTACTGGTAACCCTAATGGTGTCTTCCATTTTTTTGTGTGTGTAGAATGTGAAGATTAATACCAACAGAGGGGTAAGTGACACGGTCAACGCCATTTCTAACATTTAACAAAGGCAGCGTGCTTTCCAAACTCTTGACTGCGCTCTTTTTCCCAGGGGCTATGGAAAGAAAAATAGAAACTTTTATTGATGACATCACACTTCAGACAAATGTTTGTCAGTTATGATACTTGGTCAAATTGCGAAGTTTAAAGAATAGATTACCTCAGGCTACCCTACTTCTTCTCGAGCCTTTTTATGCCACTTTGAAAAATCCATTTACGCTTTTAATTAGCATTTGGGGTCAATTCTTGTTTCTGTGGAGAGAATACTGGGTGTAACTTGATTCGACTGAAGGGCGTAACCTCTGCGGGGGAGGGACTGGTCCTGTTCGCCGTATGCCCCCAGCCCCAGCTGCATCTAGTGGGTCCTCAATAAATAGTCGTTGCTGAATGACAAGTCTTCAGGTCCCCTTATGACTACCTATCCTCATTTGGACTAATTTTTATCAGTTTTATTTTCCACAGCTGTGGAATTCAGCCGGTCACGACGTTTAAGTAGCAGAAGGCACGACCACCTAAAGGAAAGTGTATGTCCGCTTTGTAATGCGTACAGACAGAGAAGCCATTCCCTTCAGAGATACTCACGGCAGTGTTGGAGTTTCACTGACGTCCCGTCCCTTGAAACGCCATGTGCTCGCGACCACAAAGCACACTTGGTATTTCAGACATTGGCTAGTGAAGCCTGAATACAGTGGGAGGATTAACTCGAAATTCACAGATCGCGTTTTAGTATTGCGTCTCTTGTTTTGCCAGATGTATGTATTTGAATGTCTCACTCGCTTTTACAACCCATCTCATAACATGGAGCTTAGCGTATGCGCCGCTGTGTGTGTGTGTGTTTAATATTTCTTTATTCCTCGATTGTGATTTATTATTTTTCAAGGAGCTTTGAAATTTCCAATTTCCAGAAGGTTTCTGAATTTAAAGTGTAATTGTCTTAAAATACCAAAATTGGTGAGATTATCTGAAGAAGATGATTGCATATACTCAGAAAAAGCCACTTAAAATTGGATGAAATTGAGGAATTAGAGCAAGAGCTTAATTCCCAGAATATTAATCTAAGCTTTCTCTGGAACAAGAAGCAGGGCTGAGAAATTGCCCTCTTTTGTAAATGGAGAATGCATTGAAACCTCCCCCGAAAGAATTATAATATAGTTCTAGTCAGGAACAGCTGAGCAAGAGAAAACTTGATTATTTAAAGGCAGTAAGTGTATTAGGAAAGGAAATATAAATACCTTCAACCAGGGGCCGCCACTGTGGCCTGGATGTTTAAGGCTTCATATTCTGATCGAAATTGATAGGCTCCATTATGGATGTCTGTCATGTACAAAATGAATTTACCATGCCTTTGTCATTTCTCTTGTCTGTAGACACAGCTTTGTTAAAAACCGGACTCTATTCGCGGAAGTTTTCAAACTTAATTTACTGCTGAAATGGGACGTAAAACGATTAGTGCCGTGGTGTTCTGCCGCTGAGGCCCTAAAACGCTGGCAGATTGTTTCCCTGAATTGTGAGAAGACTCGCACGCTACAGGCCGCTGGAGTAATCATACGCGCTCTCAGACTAGTATTTAGCCCGATCTGTGCATCTATTAGCCATTGAACTAAACCAAAACCAAAACTAAACCCATTGCCGTCCAGTCGATTCTGACTCACGGTGACCCTATAGGACAGGGTAGAACTGCCCCATAGGGTTTCCGAGGAGCGGCTGGTGGATCTAAACTGCCAACCTTTTAGTTAGCAGCTGAGCTCTTAACAGCTGTACCACCAGGGCTCTGTGCGTAGAACTGCTTGCCCAAAATCGATAACTAGTGGAAGAATTTTCAACTGAGTATGCATTTCTGATAAATTTTTCTACCCATAGGAAGCTGTTTTTTGCCCAGAACATCAAGTTTTCAGAAGTGATACTCTTAGGTATGTTTTAAAGAATTTAAAGACTGTTAAAAATAATTTTTTAAAAAATGACAGAATTTGATAGATATTATATCATCTGTTATGTTGCTAGAGGCCTAGATAAACCAAACCAAACCCTTTGCCATGTAGTTGATTCCGACTCATAGTGACCCTGTAGGACAGAGCAGAACTGGCCCATAGGGTTTCCAAGGAGCTCCTGGTGAATTCAAACTGCTGACCTTTTGGTTAGCAGCCTTAGCTCTTAACCACTGAGCCACCAGGGTTTCCAGAGACCTAGATGGTATATATTAAATGTGACATATAAAATAATTCTAAATAGTCTAAAAACAATTCAAAAGTATTGGGGAAAACGCCTAAAATCCATATATGATCCTGGTAGCTTCATCAGTTTGCTTGTGAGGATTAAATGTGTTTATATGTTCACAGAATGCCTAGAATAATGCATGGAAAATAGTAAATACTATATAAGTGCTTGTGGAAAAACAAAAAAATTCTAGAAAGGGCGGATCATCCCAGGAAATGAAAGAACAAAGAGGAAGATGGAAGAATTAGCATCAACCTGGAATTGGCATTATCCTCAGAAGAAAAGTGTATATTGTTGTCTCTTATAGCTCCTAGGGACACAGTGAAACTAAATAATTAAAAGGAGAAATTCAAACGACAACATAAGCATTGTCTTAGATTTAAAAAAAAAAAAAAGTGAATAATAAAAAATGGGGTAACATATACAGTTTTAGAACAATAATGTTACTTGATTCTGTACAAGTGATTATTTTGAGATTATTGGGATGAAGGGAGGTTGTATTTAACAAATTTGGGGGCTGGGGGATGCGAAACAAAGTTAACAAAGAAACTTGGACGTCATGCCCAATTCACCTATGTCTGTCAATACAGCCCTCACCTGCCCCTGATCTTCTGAGCTCAACATCTACGTATTTCCCTTTCTTTCTCTTCCTCCCTTGACCTTCAGATTAAGCCAGTAACTAATCTTTGCTCACTTTTTCTGTCCTATGTCATTCTTTGTTTTCTCATTTTCTCTTCCAACACTCTATTTCAAATTCTTATCACCTTTAGTCTCAGCTACCATAACAAGCTCCTGAAGTGTCTGCAAAAGTGTCTCACTGGCCACACACTTCCACCATTTTGCTGATCAAAACCTTCAATGACCCCCTTCCTGGTAATAAGGTCAAAATTTTCGTAAGTGGTTTTCAGAGCTTTTCCCACTCTGGTCACCACCTGCTGTTCTAGCATCCCCTCCCAGCACAGGTCCCTTCCCCACACCTGTGTCCTCACCCTGCACCCCGACAGGACTAGACTCAGCAAGCGTTCACCAGCACCCGCCTTTGCTCACAGCGGCTCTGGGCCCGGAATGCTCTTCTGACCAGGACGGAGGAGTTAGAGAAACTTTATAGAGCCAGAAACAGTTAGGTGGGGGCTGAACGTCAAGTGTCCTCACTATGAAATGGAGATCTGCCCCCTCTTACAACCAAAGTGCTTTGGGGATCAAATGAAATAGGAAATGTGAGTGTATTATTAGATGTGTAAAACTCTATGCAAGTGTAATGTAAAATGCTGACTGATTTTTTTAAAACCTAAGGAGCCCCGGTGGCGCAATGGTTAAGCACTCGGCTGCTAACTTGAAGGTTGCTGGTTCAAACCCACTCAACTTCTCTTCGAGAGAAATACCTGGTGATCTTCTCCCTTAAAGATTACAGCCTAGAAAACCCTGCAGGGCAGTTCTGCTCTGTCACATGGGGTCGCTGTGAGTTGAGAATTGATTGGGCTGCATCCAACAACAACAAGCTATTCCCTTGCATAACCCCTCCCCGACCACAACACTTTGTACACGGTATGTGCTTGTTGTACTGAATATTTTATTTTAATTTGTTCATTTAATACTTTGATTTTATCTTAAAAGACCCTAAACATACAGGGAACAAGGCTCATACTCAGATTACTATTTTACCGTTTATTTATAGCTTTCATTACATGTGGTGTTACGTCGGAAGGTGATGATTCAGTTTGTCTAGATGATTATGAGTAATACATTACAATACTATTCTGTTGTTGGTGTTGTTGGGTGTCACTGAGTCAGTTCCGACTCATAGCAACCCCATGTACAACAGAACAAAACGCTGCCCAGTTCTGCACCACCTCCCAAATGTTGTTATACTTGAGCCCATTGTGGCAGCCACTATGCCATCCATCTCATTGAGGGTCTTCTTTTTCATTGATACTCCATTTACCAAGCATGATGTCCTTCTCCAGGGACTGGTCCCTCCTGACAACACATCCAAAGTATATGAGACGTAGTAAGGAGCATTCTGGCTGTACTTCTTCCAAGACAGATTTGTTCATTCTTCTGCCAGTCCATGGTATATTCAATATTCTTCACCAGCACCATAATTCAAAGGCATCAATTCTTCTTTGGTCTTCTTTATTCATTGTCCAGCTTTCATATCCATATGAGGCAATTGAAAAAACTTTGGCTTGGGTCAGGCTCACCTGAGTCCTCAAACTGACATCTTTGTTTTTTAACTCTTTAAAGAGGTCTTTTGCAGCAGATTTGCCCAATGCAATGCGTCATTTGATTTCTTGACTGCTCCTTCCATGGGCTTTGATTGTGGATCCAAGTAAAATGAAATCCTTGACAACTTCAGTCTTTTCTCCATTTATTATGATATTGCTTATTGGTCCAGTTGTGAGGATTTTTGTTTTCTATATGTTACGGTATAATCCATACTGAAGTCTGTGGTCTTTGATCTTCATCAATAAGTGATTCAAGTCCTCTTCACTTTCGGCAAGCAAGGTGGTGTAATCTGCGTATCGCAGGTTGTTAATGAGTTTTCCTCCAATTTGCCCCCTTTTTCATATAGTCCAGCTTCTCAGATTGCTTGGTCAGCATACAGATCGAATAAGTATGGTGAAAGGATACAACCCTAACACACACCCTTCCTGATTTTAAACTGCGCAGTATCTCCTTGTTCTATTCAGAAGACTGCCTCTTGGTCTATGTAGTTTCCTCAAGAGCACAATTAAGTGTTCTGGAATTCCCATTGTCTGTAATGTTATCCGTGATTTGTTATGATCCTCACAGTTGAATTCCTTTGCGTAGTCAATAAAACACAGGTAAACATCTTTCTGGTATTCTCTGCTTTTAGCCAAGACCCATCTGACATCAGCAGTGGTATCCCTGGTTCCACATCCTCTCCTGAATCCAGCTTGAATTTCTGACAGTCCCCTGTTGAAGTACTGCTGCAACAACTTTTGAATGATCATTCAGCAAAATTTTACTTTTGTGTGATATTAGTGATACTGTGTGACAATTTCCACATTCTGTTGGATCATTTGGAATTGGCACAAATATGGATCTCTTCCAGTCAATTGGCCAGGGAGCTATCTTCCAAATTTCTTGGCATAGATGAGTGAGCATTTCCAGAGCTGCATCCGTTTGTTGAAACATCTTAATTGGTATTCCATCAATTCCTGGAGCCTAGTTTTTCACCAATGCCTTCAGTGCAGC
Organism: Trichechus manatus latirostris; assembly: GCF_000243295.1. Lineage (NCBI taxonomy): Eukaryota > Metazoa > Chordata > Mammalia > Sirenia > Trichechidae > Trichechus > Trichechus manatus. The sequence goes on along the minus strand of NW_004443938.1, from coordinate 7,905,054 downwards.
TTGGACTTCTTCCTTAACTACCATTGGTTCTTGATCATATTCTACCTCCTGAAATGGTTGAACATCAACCAATTCTTTTTAGTATAGTGACTATGGGTATTGCTTCCATCTTCTTCTGATGCTTCCTGCATCATTTAGTATTTTCCCCTCAGAATCCTTCAGTATTGCAACTCCAGGCTTGAGTTTTCTCTTCAGCTCTTTTAGCCTGAAAAATGCCAAGCATGTTCTTCCCTTTGGGTTTCTAACTCCAGGTCTTTGCACATTTCATTATAATACTTTACTTTGTCTTCTCGAGCTATCCTTTGAAATCTTCTGTTCAGCTCTTTTACTTCACCAATTCTTCCATTTGCTTTAGCTACTCGATGTTTAAGAGCAAGTTTCAGAGTCTCTTCTGACATCCATTTTTGTCTTTTCTTTCTGTCCTGTCATTAAAAGGAAATTTCCTGTCGTTTTAATGTTCTCTTGCTTTCATCATGTATGATGTCCTTGATGTCATTCCACAACTCGTCTGGTCTTCAGCCATTAGTGTTTAATGAGTCAAATCTATTCTTGAGATGGTCTCTAAATTCAAGTGGCGTATACTCAAGGTTATACTTTGGCTCTCATGGACATGTTCTAATTTTCTTCACCTTCAGCTTGAACTTGCGTATGAGCAATCAGTGGTCTATTCCACAGTCGGCCCCAGGCCTTGTTTTGACTGATGATATCATGCCTTTCCATTGTCTCTTTCCACAGATGTAGTCAATTTGATTCCTGTGTATTCCCTGTGTACTCCATCTGGCAATGTTGACATGTATAGTCGCCGTTTATGTTGGTGAAAAAAGATATTTTCAATGAAGAAGTCATTGGTCTTGCAAAATTCTATCATGCAATCTCCAGCATCATTTCTATCACCAACGCCATATTTTCCAACTACTGTTCCTATTTCTTTGTTTCCAACTTTCGCATTCCATTCGCTGGTAATTATCAATGCATGCTTGATCAGTTTCAGACTGCAGAAGTTGGGAAAAATCTTCAGTTTCTTCATCTTTGGCGTTAGTGATTTGTGCATATTAACTGGTCTTCCTTGTAGCCATTTGGATATTATCCTATCACTGACAGGGTTGTACTTCAGGATAGATCTTGAAATGTTCTTTTTGTTGATGAGTGGGACACCATTCATTCCCTTCATAGTAGACCATATGATTGTCTGATTCAGAATAGCCAATACCGGTCCATTTCAGCTCCACTAATGCCTAGTATATTGGTGTTTATGTATTCCATTTCATTTCTTATGACTTCCAGTTTTATGGTGGTGCAGTGGTTAAGGGCTCAGCTGCTTACCAAAAGGTAGGTAGTTCAAATACGCTAGCTGCTCCTTGGAAACCCTATGGCACAGTTCTACTCTGTTCTATAGGATTGCTGTGAGTCAGAATCCAATCAACAGCAACAGGTCGAATTTTTTCTAGATTTCCTATATTCATACTTCTTACATCCCATCTTCTGATTATTAATGGATATTTGCAGCTGTTTCTTATCATTTTGTGTTGTGCCATCTCAGCAAATGAAGGTCCTGAAAGCTTGACTCCATCCACATCATTAAAGTCAACTCTACTTTGAAGAGGCAGCTCTTCCCCAGTCATATTTTGAGTGCCTTCCAACCTGAGGAGCTCATCTTCCAGCACTATGTCAGATAATGTTCCACTGATATTCATAAGATTTTCCCTGGCTAATTTTTTCAGAAGTAGACCACCAGGTCTGCCTTAGTCTGGAAGCTCAACTGAAACCTGTCCACCATGGGTGACCCTGCTGGCATTTGAAATACCAGTGGCATAGCTTCCAGCATCACAGCAACACACAAGCCACCACAGTATGACAGACTGGCTGATGTGTGGGGAATATTATTCTACTGTATATTTTTAGCATACTGATGAAGTGAACTCTTTATAGATTTGACAATATTTTTTATTTAAGATTAAAAAATTTTTTGTTTGTTTTCACAAGTATGACTGGTTTTATTTATGCTACTTCGTAGAAATCTAATAAATGTATGTTTTATAAAAAATGGTTGTTTCAATAACATTCCTTTGAATGTGCTCATCGATAAATCTGATCAATTGCCTATTCAAGCAATAGAACAAACTTTCTAATCTTAGCACAGTAAAATAATTTCTTGCAAGAAAAATGCAATCTGAACACCAGGAATGATTACTTATAAAGTGAGTTAGAAAAAATTTCACTTACAATAACCAACTTTTTTAAAAAATAGAATAACCAGAATGTTATTCTCTTTATATTACTTTCTGTCTTAGAGTATTTAGTTTGCATGTGTCCCGTGGTTAATATCCCAAAAACCTATTCCCGTCAAGTTGATTCAAGTAGAACTGTCCCATAGGGTTTCCAAGGAGCAGCTGGTAGATTCAAACTGCCAACCTTTTGGTCAGCAGCTGAGCTCTTAACCACTGGGCCACCAGGGCTCCAGGGTTAATACAGCCTTGTAATAATCTAGTGAAACTTTTGCCACCATGCCTAAGAATAGAAGTTGACATGATATTCAACACCAGTAGGAAATACTTAGGTGTTTTCCTTCTGGGCTTAATGGATGCTATTAAGATCCCAGAAGTAATTCATTAACTGAGTATAGTTCCAAGTGAACTTCAAATAATAGTAATAAGATGCACACTAGTAAAATGTGATTTTGAAAGTTGTTCCCTGACTGTTGGTGAATAGCTATCAGTCTGTGCAACAAGAAAATGGTGCACTCAGTGCTCGTTAAGGAGGATGAGAAGAATTAACTGACTTTTTTTTAATCCTCAAGCAAAAGAAGTCTGATTCATGTTTGTTTCTAAAACAGAAGTAGATCATTCTGGGATATGCGATTAGTCAGAACAGCCTGGAGTGGAGCCTGGTATCCAGTTTCTTTTCCCTTCTTCACCGTGCTGTATAGGAGGTGTGTTGCTTCCCAGGCCCATCCACTGAGCCTGCACAGCCCACAGACAGGGCTGTACATCTGGCCTATAGAGCTGGGCCTGCCCAACGTGAAATGAAAGAGTGGGACCCCTTTTTGCAAAGCAGGAAAAACGTGCTGTGAACTAAGATGCAAAGCTTTCTCCTTTTTTTCCCCGCTGTCTCTCTCTTGACTTGCTGTGGTGTATTTAATTTGCTATTTAATGTTGTTCTAAGTAAAGAAAAATTATAATTTTAAATTTTAGATGAACTTCTCCATTCATCTTTATATTGTGCAATTCCAGTTTTAAATGCAAATGTAAGAGCATTTAACACCTGCGAGGAATCGCGGGAATTTTCACAGTTTGTGTTCCGTAGCTTGTGCTTGCATATGCGTTTCATTCTTGCAAGAACTGTGGAGACGCTGCACAGAACTGTTCCTGCTCCACTTCTTGATACCCACGTGTTCTACCAGCACTACCTTCAACTTACTGATGAGTAAGAAAGGCCTGAAAGGAAACAGAAATGTGGGCTTCCCTAAATCCCCCTTTCATTTTATGTGATCATTTTCGGCGTGTTTGGCTAGTACAGGGAAGTAACAGGAGAGAGACAGGCTATAATAATTCCTTGGTCACTGAGCTTCCTAGAATGCCATTGTCTCCTCTGTGTGTTCGGAGCAGGGTCTGGTTCTAACAGGAAGCGTGATCTTTGGGGGCTATAAGTGCCCTCTTAGTCAGGTGTAGACATGACAGGCTTAGCTTGAACTTGGGCCCACCAGAATTCTGTTTTCATGGCACATTAGGAACTCCATATAATGATGATGCTGGGCAGCAAGGAACAGCAAGAGGACACAAGGAATAGCAAGAGGACACAAGAATAGCAGGAGGACACAAGGAACAGCAGGAGGACACAGGAACAGCAGGAGGACACCAGTAACAGCAGGAGGACTCAGGAACAGCAGGAGGGCACAAGGAAGAGCAGGAGGACACGAAAAACAGCAGGAGGACACAAGGAACAGCAGGAGGACACAAGGAACAGCAGGAGGACAGAGGAACAGCAGGAGGACACGAGGAACAGCAAGAGGACACACACTTTGGCCTCTCTCCTCACTCATGCACATGCCCTGTTGTCCCATCAGACATTGTCCTCACAGAACATACATTAAAAGATAGAATTAACGGAGGCGGGGCAAGATGGCGGTCTAGGCAGAAACACCACGCCGTCCCTCCACAACAAAGATCCAAAAAACTAAGCCAAACAGAGAATCAACAATCCTGAAACCCTAGAACATCAAATGAAGAGATAAA
>NW_004443938.1:7884571-7894107 GCF_000243295.1 Trichechus manatus latirostris | reverse complement strand
AAGTACAATAAAATATTAAATAAATAAATAAATAAATAAATAAATAAAAAAGGTAGAATTAACAGTTTCAAGTTCATAGCCAAAAAAAAACCTGTTACTGTCGAGTCAGTTCCAATTGATAGCGACCCAATAGGACAGAGTAAAACTGCCCCATAGAGTTTCCAAGGAACAGCTGGTGGATTTGAACTGCCAAGCTTTTGGTTAGCAGCCAAGCTCTTAACCACTGTGCCACCGGGGCTCCATAGAGAGATTACATTACCCAAATTACAGCTAGTAAATAAAGAGGTGGGATTGGGACCCCGGCGGGGCTCGTAACCACTGCGCCACCAGGGCTCCACAAAGCCATCCCTTATCCTAAAGAACATCTATGCTCAGGTCAGGGAAATCATAGGCCAACACTAAAGTCAAAGGCACCAAGAAATGTAGGACATTCCATCAATTGTATAATAACGTTTAAGGGGAAAAGAGAAGTACTGTTAATCAATTCATAGTGATTGTAAGGTGCATCTCTAGTTCAGAAAATCTAAAATGAAGGGGGAGAACTTCAGTCCCTAAATTGCAGTGTAACATTCTCTTTCCTATTATGTAACAAACTAATAATAATGGATTGATACTGACTTTGAAATAATTCAAACATCCAGAAAAATACAGAGACTGAGCCATGAATAGCTGGGTACCCACCAATCAGTTTTTATCAACTCTTAACACTTTCTCATATGTGCATGATAACATTTTTAAGGAAAAAATCATTTCCGATAAAATTGACACAGCCATTGGATCTCTCCTCTGATTATGCTGCCCTTCCTCCTTCCTCAGATGCAATGAGAGTCTTGAAATTCATCTTTATCACTTACATGCATGCTTTTATACTTTCAGTGTATATACCCATAACCATAGACGATATGTTTTGCATGTTTTCAAATTTTATATACATGGTATAACACTGTACGTGGCATTCTGCAACATGCTTTCTGATATATAATTGTTATTTTGAGATCCATACTAGTACATGTGGCTCCAGTTGACTCATTTTAATTACTATAGAGGGTATATTTTATAAATGTACTTCAGTTTGTTTTTATTGATTTTCACTTACGGTGTTTCTAATTTTTCTTTATTATAAATAGTGACACATAAAATCTTCTTCCACATTTCTCTTGGTATACATGAGCAAGAGATTTTTAGGGTGTGTATCTAGAAGTAGAAATGGGGGGTTGAAATTGATGTGCATTGTGTCTTCTGCTTTTCTACAAATTGCCAGACGACTCTGTAGTCTACAGGCCCTTGAGTAACACGTGACAGCAGTATTCTCCACAGGCTGGCCACACTTGGGAATGGCAGTTTCATCTTTGCTAAACAAATGATCATAAAATGGTGTCTTTTAACTTGCATTTCCCTGATGGCTAGTAAAGTTGAACGTCTTCTATTAGCCGAGCAAGTTTCTCTTTGCTGAATCGCCCGTTTAAATGTTTTGCTTGTTTTTCCTTTGTGTTGGTCATCTATTTCGTATCCGTTGGTTGTATTTTATTTATTCTAAATACTCCTCCTTGTTGGTATGTGTTGCCAGGCTTTGGTTTTTAATTTTCACCCCTATTTATACAGTCTTTTGCAAAAATAAAATTATAATTTTACTATAATCGGAATTATCGATTTCCCTTTTGTGGTTTCAGAGTTTTGTCCTTGGATGACGACAACCCACCCCTTCCCTGAGTTCGCATCTTTCTATATTTTTTTCTAAAGATTTTAAGTCTTGTTTTGAATGTGTGGGTCTTTAATCCATTTCATATTTCTTTTTTTGTTTGTTTGTTTTTTTAATGTTGTGGCGTAGGAATGTAGTTGTCCCAGCGTCACTCACTGAGTGGCCCATCCTCAGCGCACTGGTTTGTTCCGGCGCCTCTGCCACGCGTGGAGTCTCCTCTCATGACGCATGGTTCTCGCCTCCCCTGTTTTAACCACTGTTGTTGTGTGCTGTCGAGTCAATTCCAATTCATAGCCAACCACTAAAGGTTTATAGGAAGTTTTCCTCTTTGGTTAGGCAAACCCTCCCACCTTCTTCTTGGTCAGAGTTATCTGACCTATTCTTGACCCTTTGTGCTTCTACTGGAATTCAAGGATCTGCTTGTTAGGACCCATGAAAAATCTTGCTGGAATTCTTCTTTTTTTTTTTTTTTTGAAATTGCCTCAGATTTATAGATAAATTTGTGGAAAACTGACATCTTTAGGAGAATGAATTTTCCCATTCATAAACAGATTACATATCTCTATGAATTTAGTTATGTTTGTACTTCATTCACATTTTTAAAATATTTTCCATAAAAGTCGTGCATAGGTTTTGTTAGTTTTAGGATTCATTTTTTAAATAAATGGATATTGACTATAATCCTTAGATTTCCTCTAAAATGTAATCCTTTAAATGTGTTAGTTGTTGTAGTTATAACGGAAACTGTTTGACTAGGCCTTGCTTTTTCACCCGTTTCGGGGTTACTGAATGAGCTAACACAAAATCTATTGTATGCCAATCTCTAGACTTGGTTTTGAATAATTTATTCAACTAAATACTTTTTTTAAGAGAATCATATGCAATAAATTTAAATATCTTGAATAGATTGAAAATTTTCTTGCTTTTCTTTCATTTGAAATGCATTCTAAATGCATTAACAACATAGAAAGATCCTGGGTTTTATTACTATTAGAGTCCTCAAATATGAAGCCTTCGGATGTATCACTGTTTCAAAAGATGAGTAGTTAAATGTTTTTCATGTTTACAACCATCTTCCCAAATGCAGGGAAGGAAATTCCTTACTTGAACTATTTTGAGACATAAAAATAAGCAGAGATTTCAAGATAGCTTTAAACAAGGAGTTGTTGTGCAATGTGAACTAAGGCAGTTCACCTGGAGAAACCTATCTTACCCCGGTACTTGTCTGTAATCGCCACTGAAATTGTTGTCATTTAATGAGTTCGGTTCCGTGGTATCTGCTCATGCCTTATCCCTGAGTCCCCTCATTCTCTGCCATGCTACACGTAATTTGGAGATGAATTTAAACTTTGCCATTATCCCTGACCTACAATGTGTGCGTGGACCACAGTCCAGTTTCCCTGTTTGAATATATTCCCCACATCGCACCTCCTGGTGTGCTCTGCCATTTGCATGCCAGTCCCGAGCATCATTCGTTCCTCTGGCGTTGTCCACACAAGAGAGGGTCGGTCTCGTTACAGGCAGCATCGAGTTAATCCACTGAGATTCTCACACATGCCACTGAGCGAACGCCCCCCTGAGATTCCACAGGTGGGAAATGTGTCTGCCTGACATACCCAGCCACAGAGAGCCCACAGGCACCTGCTCTTTGCAGGCTGCGCCTCCCGTCCTCCTCACGCCTCCCCTGACTTCTCAGGAGCCCGTCAGTCCTCTCTTAGATATGGATCCAGACTCACCTGTAGTCAGACGTTTACTCTCTGCCCCACCATCTCGTAGATAACAATAATATCAGCTAATAGTCATGTAGCGCTTACAGGATATGTAAGACTCACCAATCCTTGCAACAACCCTAGAGGGTAGGAGCGAATGGTCCAGGGGGGCAGGCTGCCTGGCGTCACGTTGCTGTACATGGCGGAGCCTGGATTCAGGCCCAGAGCCACCGTCACAACGCCCACCCTGTGGGCTGCTGAGGCACAGGCCCACGGTGGGGCGTGGCACGCAGGCTCTCCTTAAATTCCCACCCCAGCACGGTGGGTACTTGTTTCTTTACCATGTTATAGGTGAGGAAACTGTGGCTCTGATAAGTTCCTGCCCAGCCTGGGAACCTGATCCATCTTGTCAAAGCCTGACCCACAGCCCCGTCCAGAATGACTGAGGAGGACGGGTGAGTCTGGACACCAGAGTATAAGGGTTACAAAGACTGCAGGTTTCGAAAGAGCCTGCCATCTATTCCACATTAATTTTTTTTTATATAATTACATCTTATTAAATGGGCACGATCCTTTACTGCATTACAAGGCAATTTAAATATGCTCTTACCACCTCAGTTTGGATTTGAAAGTTTTTCCAACTTGAACATCAGAACCAGGGTCACAAATGGGATCCTGAAGAGTAAATGGAAAATAGTATAGTTACAACCGTGGTTGAATATCTGACAACTCTACCCAAAAATGAAAGAATCTGAGTCATCAGGATGATAATCAGTCTCCTGGGGAGGGCTTGGCTCTAGAGCATTTCTTCTTTGTACCTACCCGTGAGTTATACCACTGACTAAAAATTCAGCTGAAACATTAATGACAATTCACATACTCGGCTGTACTTGGATGATTGTCATAGTCTCCTAAAGGGTCTCGCTTCTCTTGCTCTGTCTTATTTTGTTCAGCTCCATCTATCATTTCCAGAATACCTGTTGCCATCGAGTCGATTCCAGCCCATAGCGACCCTATAGGACAGAGTAGAACTGCCCCATAGGGTTTCCAAGGAGTGGCTGGTGGATTCGAACTGCTGGCCTTTTGATTTGCAGCTATATCACTTAACCACTGCGCCACCAGGGCTCCATTTCCAGAATAGTCATCCAAAATTGGTGCTGTTTTATATAGTAGTGGTTAAAAACACAAGGCCTAGAATGGACACTGGGTATCAGGTAGAAAGGAGGAATGTGCTATCACAGCATAGGGAGAGCAATTAGGGTCACATAACAATGCGTGTATAAATTTTTGTATGAGAGGCCAACTTGAATTGTCAACTCTCACTTAAAGTACAATAAAATAAAATTAAAAAAGCACAAGGCCTAGAGTCAAATCCACCAGTCATCCTCTGACTCTACCTTGTATCACTGTATTCATTTCTTGTGACTGCAGTAACAAATTATTACAAACTTGGTGGCTTACAACACCAGAAGATTATTCTCTCCTAGCCCTGAAGGCCAGAAGTTCAACATCAGTTTCACTGAGACTAAATCAGGTGTCGTCAGGGCCACATACCCTCCAGAGGCTTGAGGGGAGACTCTGTTCTTGCCTGTTTCAGCTTCTGGTGGCTACCAGCATTCCTTGGTTTGTGGCCCCATCACTGCAGTGTCTGCCTGTCGTCATATGGCCTTCTCCTCTTCTACGTGTGCCTGTCTCCCTCTGCTTCTCTCTTATAAGGCCACTTGTGATGGCATTTAGGACCCACCCAGATAATCTATAATAACCCCCCCCCCCACATCTAGATGCTTGATCCAATCACATCTACAAAGACCCTTTTTCCTTGTAAGGTAACATTTTCAGGTTCCAGTAACTAGGACCTGATATCTTTAGGGACCGTTATTCAGCCTACTACACTGCCTATATGATTTCAGCCCAATTATTTAATCTCTCTAAATACAATTTTTTTTATCTAGCAAATGGATATAATAAACGTATCTATTTCATAGGGTTGTTTGAGGCTCCAAGAGGCAATTTATGCAAAGTTCTAAGCACAGTGATTGGCAGAAAATAAGCTTTCAATAAATAATAGGTATTTGTCCTGTTTCTTATTCAAAAATTCAGTATCATTCCATTTCTTTCAGTCTAAATCCCTTAGTCTGGAAATAAGGTATGTGTGTCATCTGGCCTGAGCAATCCCCCCAACCTTGCCTTTCACTACTTTCTTTACAGACTTCTGTTCCAGCCACATTTGTCTGCTAGCTACACCCTCAGCTTGGCCATCTTATTTCTCCCTTTTGTGCCTTCGTTCTTTGTTGCCCCTGTCTGCAGCACCTGGCCCCTTCCTCTTTGTCTACTACCCTGCCAGGACCAGCTCAGTTCTTATCTTCTCCCGGAAGCGGTCCTCAACCAAGCTAGCCCAGGCTAGTCCCCTCTGTGAGGACTGTGTGTGCTGCTCTTCAGCACATTTGAGCTTGTCATGCAGACTGATTTATACTCTGCTGCACTCTTCTCTGCTCCAAAGGCCCAGTGATGATGGATAAATCATAAAAAGAGAGTGTCCAAGGAAGCCAGACCTGGGCTCAGAGATTATATTAACATCTTATCTCCTTGGACCAGACACAGAGTAGAAACACTGTAAGTACTGAATGGAGCTGAAGCCACAGCCTCCGACCAAGGTCAGAAAACAGGGGGTGGTTGACAGCCTGGCTTCCATGGAGTAACAGGGAATAAAGCCTCCCTGTGGGATAAGAGGAAACCCTGGTAGTGTAGTGGTTAAGTGCTACGGCTGCTAACCAAAAGGTTGGCAGTTCAAATCCACCAGGCGCTCCTTAGAAACTCTATGGGGCAGTTCTGCTCCGCCCTATAGGGTTGCTATGAGACAGAGTCGACTCGATAGCAATGGTTTGGTGGGATGAGGGTCAGGACCAGGCTTCATGCTCAGACTTAGGGGTTTTCCACTATTTAAATAAAAATCTTTGCCAACTGCTGCCCGGTGCTGGCCTGGAGGCCCAGGCAGGAGAAGCGAGAACAGGTTAGAAAGAAGGGGAGAGATGGAAAGCACCTCTGCATTTAAAATAAGTCTGCAAATAAAAACTCCAAAACACACGACAAAACCAAACACTAGAAAAGACAGCCAACAAAATAAAAATTTGGAACATATATTCATTCCAGAGTAAACTAATTTTCTATAACAGTATGAGAGAGACTAACGTAAGTATATTCCGAATGTACAAAGTAATCAATGAGGTAATTACATTAAAAATAAAAATAAATTATTTTTAAAAAGGATAAGAAAGCTAGAACAGGTGGATATGAAGAAGAACAAATGGTCAATTTTGGTTAAAAAAGATGAAAAGCTGCATAAGGAAGATGAGCTTTAAAATGGAACAGTGAAGGAGAGATAGTGAGCCAAAAGATAGTCCTTAGGTTGGAAGTATATTCCAAATTGAGAAAGATTAAATATGTAAATATGCCTCCAAGACACATGGCAAATCTGGAGAACATTCAATAAATCAAGAAAATTTTTAGAACAGCCAGAGAGAAAAGACAGGTTACCACACGGCAACAATTAGATTCACAGTGGGATTATTAACAGTAAGAGACACAAGACCATTGATGGATATCTCAAACGTGCTAAGAAAAAATAAAACTGACAACCTAGAATTTTAGACACAGCTAAAAGATCATTCAAGAGTGAGGCAGAACAAAAACAATTTCAGAGATGCAATAACTCTGTATAAAATGACTGTTAACGTAAGTATATTAACAAGGACAGGAACCCAGAGCTGAAATTGAGATAACAGAAATAAGGACAAGCGCCAAAATTGATAAAATGTTGGTAAGATTCATTAACTATTGGCTGTTTGTAAAAAAAAAAGAAAAAGAAAGTGTTAAAAAAAAAAAAAAAAGCCAAACCTGAGACTCAAGACAGCAATGGCAGAATATTAGAGATGTTTTCAACCCTCAGGTAAAGCTTTGTTTTATTTGGGAGAAGGGTAAAAACTATTGAGTCATTTCAGACTTTCCATACGTAAAACCATGCCGAAAGATTGAAAACAAAGAGATGGAAACTATATGCTTATGTAGCAATAATAATATTAGTCAAAAACAGCACCGATAGAGAAAAGAGGATTACCACATGATAATAAGAAGCAAAACCCACCAAAATGACATAAAAATCATGATCTTGTAGTAACCTAACAATATAACCTGAAATATGTAAAGCAAAAATTGGGAGAATTACAAAAAAATCTGACAAATCTACAAAGAGGGAGATCATATTTCCAACAAGCCAATAGGTCAAGTAGAACAAAAAATTCTTGATGATATAGATGATTTAAAGCAATAAGATTAACAGGTTAGTTTTAATGTATGCCTCAGACAGATCAGACCCAACTGGCAGAGAATATATGTTCTTTTCTAGTATTCATAGAACATTTACAAACAACCATGTCAAAGAATCTGTGCTATCCAAACAATATTGCCTAAGTATAACATTATTAAAAAGATAGTTTTAAATTAATTCATAAGCTAAAGCAACTGAAAATAAATGTAAACTTTTCTACACAAGAATAAGTGAAAAGACAATAGAGTAAGCCAAAGAATGAAAGAAGGAAATAAAAGAGGAAAAATTAATGAATTGGACAGCAAATAAACAGTGGAGAGGATCTACAGAGCCAAAACACACTTATTTGAAATACTAATGGCTTTGAAATGACTAATAAAATAGACAGTTTCCACTAAGACTGGGCAGAGAGCAATAGACACAAGTAAACAATAATAGGGAAAAAAGGGGAACATAATAATTTTATCATAAATACATTATAAATAAATTTATACTAGTGAATTTGAAGCTAAGTTGAAAGGGATAATTTATTAGAAAAATATAAATGACAAAAATTATTTTAAAAAAATAGAAACCCTGAATAAACCAATAAGCATTAAAGAAACTAATAAAGCAATCAAAACTACCCCCCCAAGAAACAACATACCCAGTTGTTTAACAATTTTTTTCTAAATCTTCAAAGAAAATATTTTCCTTTTCTCTCGTATAGACTATTCCAGAGAATTGAAAAAGAGGGATTCAAAGAATATGCTCGTATAACCCTTGGTACCAAAATTAGAGCAAAACAGTACAAGAAAAAACTTACAGACCAGCCTCACATATGAACATAAATGCAAAAATCCTAAATAACATATTGCTGTCATTTTGCCCTCAAGTCGACTCTGACTCCTGGCGACCCCATGTGTGCAGAGTAGAACTGCTCCATTTGGTTTTCAAGGCTGTGACCTTTCAGAAGCAGATTGCCAGACCTTCCCACTAGGCACCTCTGGGTGGGTTTGAACCGCCAATTTTTCACTTAGTATTCTAGAGCTTACCCCGCTCAGGGACTCCTAAATAACATATTAGCAAATCAAATTTAGCAGTATATTTTTAAAAATAACAATGCATCATGATCGAGGAGGCTTATCCTTAGAATGGAAGTTTAGTTCAATATCAGAAAATTTATTATTGTCATTGAATATAGTAACTGTTTAAAACAGAAAAAAATATTTTAAGAGATGTCGAAAAATCTACATGTTATAACTATAGCGTCGCTCGGAGTCAGAATTGACTCCATAGCAGTGGGTTTGGGGTTTTTTGGTTTATGACCTAATACTCGTGTCCCTGACATGGTGCTTTGAAAGGGGCGCTTCATTGCTCTGGTATTCTCCCATAAAAATAGAACCCCAATCTCCTGACGGAAAAATCGTCAGATGAACCCCAGTTGAGGGTGTTCTGCAAAACACCTGACCAATCTCCTCAAAACTGTCAAGGTCATGAAAAATAAGGAAAGACTGAGAAACTGACCAGCACCGAGGAGACTAAACCCTTTAGCTACGATGACTTTGGGTCTGATGACTTCAGATATGATGACTAACTGCAGGACTGTTCTGTGTCCTGAGTGGGATCCTGGAACAGAGAAGGACTCTAGTGTGTAACTGCTGAAATCCAAATACGTTCTGCAGTAGAGTTAATGACCATGCATCGATGTTGGGTTATTAGTTTTTTTTGTTTTTTGTTTTTTTTATTGTACTTCAGGTGAAGGTTTACAGAACAAATAGTTTCTCATGAAACAGTAGTACATATACTGTTTTATGACATTGGT
>NW_004443938.1:7835607-7876531 GCF_000243295.1 Trichechus manatus latirostris | reverse complement strand
GCTTTCTTGTACCCCCTGTTTGCTGGTCTCTGATAGGAGTCCAAGATGGTGTATCCACACTGCTTTAGCTGGTAGGGGACCTCTGCATGAATCCCTCCTCGTTCTCCATTCTCTGTACTATCTTTGCAATGTCCTGTGAATCTAAAATTATTCAAAAATAGAAAGGTTATCTTAAAAAAATCTCATTACCCATTCATGAAGAAAAGTCCTAGCAAACTACAAACAGAAAAGATATTCCTCAACTTGATAATGGTACCTACCATTACTTCACGGTTTCCAAACCATAAGCAGGATTTTATCTTCTTCACACTGTAATAACAATTAAATGACCCCTTCTCAGAATGTTTACAAGTGCATAAAATAATAAAATAATATATATATACACATATATAGTTAATGTGTGGGTTTGAACCACCAACTTTTTGGCTAGTAGTCAAGCACTTAACTCTGCCATTGAGTCAATTCCAACTCATGGTGACCCTGTGTGTTACAGAGTAGAATTGCTCCGTAGGGTTTTCTTGTCTGTAATCTTTATGGAAGCAGATCATCAGGCCTTTTCTTCCTTGATGCTGCTGGGTGGGTTCGAACCACCAACCTTTAGGTTAGCAGCCAAGCGCAAACCTTTTGTGCCACCTAGGGACTAGTATATATATGTATGTATGTATGTAAGTACATACATATGTAAATATGTGTGTGTGTGTGTATATATATATTTTATATGGTAGAATAATGTACAGTGGAACTCATGAGAGCTGGAACTCGATGGGACTGCCTTGTTTTTTTCAGGTCTCTCAAATTTTCCACCTGTGACAGGGTACAGGCTTACCACTTTTCTATTGCTCTCTATTAGTGGAAAATTATTAAAGTTTTCCTTCTCTGACAGGGTTCCACCTTACACAGCTTCTGGCTTTCGCAGGCTTTACTGTATATGAAAGGGAGGAAGGGAAAGAGGGAAGTAAATTAGTTACTAGAAGTCAGTCACAGTGGTTTCAGCCTGGTCAGATTGCTCATTGATTCATTGGTTTGTTGATTCACTTATTCAGTCTCTCGCTTTCTCACACATTTGTTTTATATGCATTTATTGAGTGCCTGATCTTTTTTGGTAACACATGAGGTTCCAGATAACATAGAATCCCTCTTCTTAAGAGGTTCACAGTCTCATGGAAGAGTCAGACCATGGATAAATAATCGCTGCAGTGTGCATGCCAGTCCCTAAGCTAGCGTGCATAGATGCTGCCATGGGATAGGAGACAGGCTCCCCATTCTGGGGCGTGGGGCCCCTGATGAGCTAAGGCTGAGCTGAGCTCAAAAAGCCAGACAGAAGACAGGGGGCAGTGTGTGCTAAGACATAAGGGCCAAGAGGCCTGTGTTCAGCCTTGGCTGGTCACTCCTGGCACAGGGGGGTCGAGATGGGTTACCTCTGTACTGAGGAAAGAGAGGAGAGCCTTATGGCCACCAGAGCTCCTCCTGAGCACTGGGGAGCCCCTGAAGGGTCCTAAGCAGTGAGGGGCAACGGGATTGTATTTCCCTTCCAAGCAGATAATTTGGGCTGCCTTGCGGAGAAGGAATGGGAGGGGAACAGGACCTGAGGCCCAGGTCGCTTAGGCGGGTGTTGTAGACGGTGATGGGCCCTGAACCAGAGCAGGGTACTGGAGATGGAATGAAGGGACCACATTTGAGAGACACAGAGGAAGGATCAGCTGGCCTCGGTGACCTCTGCTTGTGGGAGACAAGGGAGAGAGAAGAGCTGACTTCCCTCTTGGATGGGTGAGGAATGCAGGGCACAGAGCTCCTGAGACGAGATGGGACTCAGAGGGTAAAAATCAGGTCAAGATATGTTGAGTTTGAGTTGACTGAGATTTCCAAATGAATGTTTCTAGTAAGTAATTTCGTCTTTTTTTAGAAAAATAGTTTTTGAATATTTTGGTTAATCATGTACCCCATCAGTTACGTAAAAATTGTGCATGACAAGCCAACATGTGTGTGTGTGTGTGTATGCATAAACAGATATACATATACATTACTGTACTGACATGTCTGCATTGTAAAACCCACAGAAATAAAAAATGTAAAGGATGATGTTAGAAGTAAATATGAATAAATGTATTTTTCTCCCTGTGCCCCACTGGTTTAGCAAGTTCAAGGCAATAAAGAGTATCAGGCACAGGTTTAAGATTTGAAAAAACAGGGTAGGTGGTCTTCGAAGGATCACCCACTGCCTGGGCTGGGGTCTGTCTCGTGATAAAAGGCTGGAGCAGGTACAAGATTGGCGATCCCCTCCCAACCTCTCTTTCTCTTCCCCTCCACATCCTGCCATGTTTCTGATGCCTCATGTCATCTCTGAGCTTTACTATTGCTGACGCTGCATCTCAGTGGCTTCTGACTTCTCTTGACTGCAGATCAAACCTCATCTCCTGTAAGAGACAATTTGTGAAGAAAACCCAAAGGTATCTGGACACCTTGGTTTGATTCTGGTCTCGATCTCTTTCTAGCTGTATGATATTGGACACTCAACCACTCCAAGCCCTGGTTTTCTAAGGCATAAACTAGAGATTATATATTTTTCACAGTGTAGTGGGGATTTAATGAGGTAACGTACATGAATATGTTTGTGAGTGAAAATTATGATTTTCTAGGATGCCAGCAACTACACCAAAATTTTTTGTTGTTCTTGCTTTTGTAGAACAAATCTTACCCATGCACTCTACATTTTCTGTCTACATCTCACATCAGCTACAAATACAATGTGTCACACTCGCCCAAATCCAGAATATGCACCGTTTACAATCATGAGATTCCCATTTCCTGTTTTGCTTAGAGCACTGGGTTTCATCGGGATGATTTTGACCCCCAGGGCACAATGTATGGAGACTTTTTTGGTTTCTACAAATGGGGAGGGATGTGGTATTGGCAGCCAGTGAGTGGAGGCCAAAGGTGCTGCATAGAACAGCCACCCCAACAAAGAATGATCTGTTCAAGACGTTAGTGATGCTGAGGTTGAGACCCTACCGGGCAGTATCAATCCACCTTCCAAACCTATGTTCCCCGGGAGGGTCTGAATGTACATGTATGAGATGTAGAAAGAATGTGACTGGGGAAAATGGCATGGCAGTTTTGGTTGTTGGATTCGATTTTCTCTAAGAGGTCAATTACCGATATTAGAAAAGTCCCACGTCTGGCCTTGGGTGTGTTAGGGGAGACACTGACACCTACTGGACAGGAAAGAGGAGAACGAGGGTGCAGGGTGAAATGACTGGGCATGAGAAATGGAAGGCAGCTCGCCGTCCCTCTTCACTTAGTATTGTTACCATTTTAATACGTATTAATTTTCTAGTGGTGGAAACCTTAAAATCGTTGGATTTCAACTTCATACAAATAACCAGTAACATTTTCCTGCTTTCCCTTCTATTCCCTTCCCGTCTTTCTTCTCCCTTCTGTTAGTTCTTTTGGCGCCTTAACATATTATATTGTTTGACATTTCTGTGAACACAGAGGTCTTTGTGTACCAGTCTATCATTGTTAGTTCTTCTTCTTCTCCTCCTTTATTTTACAAATCTGTGTGTGTGGCACCCATTCATAACCAGGACATGTCATTTATAGCCTTGTCTCCATTTCTGGAATCCCATCACTGCCATTTCTTGAGCACAGCAGGATAATCAGTTACCAGGGGCAACGGAGAGATGTTCCTCTCTCCCCTCGGTCACTCACCCTGATTGCTTCTGTTGTTTTCCAAAAACAGAAATCGAGTTGATCATCCGAATTGTGAATTATTCAGTCTGATGGCGTGGAAATTAATAAGGCAAAGTCGTGAAACTACCATCTGTCTCAAAGTTATCTACTTGTAGATGTTTATCAAGCTAAGAAACTTGCCATATGTGTAACATATTGTCTGAAAGAAAGGAAAATCTTTACTTTTTTCTAAAACATCCTGACATTGTATGCTATGTTTTTGTTCCAGCTTGTTAGACTGCTTCTCTTCTTGTCTCAGGTAAAGCAAATGGCTGCATCCCATCCGTCTATCTCTGTTAACTTTTCATAATGGTAATTCTCGGTTTACATAGGCTGTTCAACCTCATTCTGCAAAGGCTCTGATACCATCTTTTAAATCCAGTCTGTTCCTGTATTCTGCCTTACAGACAAACCTGTTTTTAAAATGTTTTTTCAGAAATGATGTTCTTGAATTTTCCCATAGTGGCTTTCGTCCAAATATCTCTAATTGCTTTGGAGATAATATCCCATCCATTTTCACAATATTCCTCTGAAAACATAGGCAATATTATGCCATCTTGCACATGGTCAAACAGCAACACATGGGAGTGGATTAATTCTCTTTCTGCCACATCTGGTCTCTAAATCATTTTTCCACCCTAATCCTCTTCTGACACTTGCATTTAGCTGAGTATCCCTGTGCAGCTTATTGCTTTCAGCTCTCTTCATGGTCACTCGAGAATGTCTTGTCTTCCTTCACTAGACTGTAGGTTTAGCGTCCTTTCCTTGTCCAATTGGTCTGTGGTCGCCTACTGGACTCCCCACATGGTGACCAACACAATCCAGTAGACAGAATTCCAAGAGTGTTTAAGGTCCAAAAAGAAAGCAATGTGAGCATTACAAATGGATGCATCGTTGACTATATTATATAAACACACTTGTATGTTTATTTCTTAAGTATAGAAAAATGAAAATTCAGCATTTCTGTAGAATGATGATAGTGTATTTGTTTTCATTGTACTTTCCTTTATTCATTTAATTCTCATGACAACCTCATTATATAGGCAGGGTTGTTGTTCCCAGTTTAAAGGTGAGTGAACTCAAGCTCAGAGAGGTTAACTTTCTATCCCAATGTCTTATATCTAATAAGGAATCAAGCATGTCCCACTACATTATAGTGATTATATGGAAATTCTTTCCACTGTCTCTTACATTTGTTTTTCTATTCACACTATAACATTATCGCTACAATCCTACTAACCAGTCTTTCCTCCAGTCACCTCCCATGTCCAGGGCAGCTAATTTCCCTATTGTGCTGCTGTGTGCCAGAGTTGATGCCAACTCTTGGTGACCCCATGAGACAGAGTAGAACTGCCCCGTGGGGTTTCCTAGGCTGTCATCTTTACGGGAGCAGATCGCCAGGTCTTTTCTCCCAAGGAGAAAACCACCAGCTTTCAGTTAGCAGCCAAGCAAGTAACCTTTGCACTACTAGGGCTCTAATTTCCCTAAGACCCAGCTTTTATCATATTTCTCCCTTACTTGAAGATTGTCAGCAGTTCTCAATTGCTTCTCAGGATAAAATAAAACTAAAAAAAAAATTCTCGGCATATCCAATAATGTCTTTCATAATATAATTTGAGTTTTATTTTCCTTGACTTACCTTTCATGTGGAATTCCTGCTTAGACACACTGGTCCACTCACTGTCCCCTCCCCACCTGGGCGTGCCATCACCCCCATCTGCAGTGCCCTACTCTGCCGGATAAAACCCAATGTGCTCTCTTCCACCCAACTACCACCCCGCTATCTCTCTAGAGTCTGTTTTCAACAACCAAAATAGAAACTATCTCATTTACTGTGTTCCTCTTCGGCATTTCATGCATCTTTCTGTACCCTGTGATGGCTAATACAACATCTTCTCCGTGGTAGAGATTTAGTTCATGGTCATTGCTTGGTTGGTACCATTAAACGTATAAAATGAATGCAGAAAACATACTCTTGGAGAGAAAAAGGATGTTTACTATGGTCACCTTGCAGAAATGCTAGAAATCTGAACTAAGTCACAGTCCAGGAATAGTACAAGAGTGTTTTCCCTTACCAGATTCTTTTTTTTAATGCTGCAGTTGGCAGCTGAGTTTTTGAGTATTTCTGGACACTAGAGACAGGCTTTTGAGGGCAGTGGTTATGTCGGTCACCTTTGTAGCCTTCAACTGTACCGAGGACAGTGTCTTGCATCTATCAAGTGCACTAAGAATATTTGTTGATTTTCTTTCATTATGCAATTGACTTAAATGTGACGTATGAAAGGACAGATCATTGCAAACCTTCCATGTGCTCATGGCGTAACATGTGTAAGCCTAACCAGGCGTTATGGGCATGTTACATAGGAAACGCCATCTTCTGCCCAGAGAGCTGTACCTCAGCCTGCCAGCCTTGTCCTGGAGACACACTGCTTTATGGAGCAATACGGTAATGGCGCCTCAACAACCTCCTAAGTCTCTTCTTTAGGATCAAATGGCAGCATGTCTACCATTTAGGCTAGCAGGAGGAGCCCTGGTGTGCCGGGGTTTAAACCCACCAGCCACTCCAGGGGAGAAAGATGTGGCAGTCTGCTTCTGTCAAGATTACAGCGTTGGAAACCCTATGGGGCCGTTCTACCCTGTCCTATAGGGTCGCTATGATTCAAATGGACTTGACAGTAGCAGGTAGCCTGTATGACACTTGGAGTATGGAAAATAAACTTCAAGGACACATCTCTCCCTTGGAAAGTAGCAATCTGGTCTCCACCTCTTCTACCTGGCTTCCGTTTTGCATGTTATTTGGGTCTAAGATGGACCATTAAAGACCATATAGCAGACAGACTCTAGGTGGTCCCTAACATCAGAATTCGTGGAAGCTTGCAGTGACTTGGTGTGTCTATGCATGGGCAGAAGGCCCCAAACTACACAGCTGCTCCCCTCTGACCGGTCATTTATGTGCAGAAGGCTGTGGGAGGAAGGAATGCTCGGTGCAAAACCTGTGACAGAGACAAGTGTCCCTGCTGTCACACTGAAAGAGGTCGAGCTGGAGGTAACTGTGGAAGTGGGTCCGTGAGGAAGGATGAAGCCACCCTCTGCCAGCCCTGCTTGCTTCCTTCCCCTTCTCCTAAAGGACCTGCTTCACCTCTCCCAGCTCTTTCAACTCTGCTGTTCCCTGACACCTCGTCGTCATCCCCTGCTCTCCAGTTTTCACAGCCCCTTTCTCCTCCCCCCTCCCAGTGCCAGTGCTTGCCCCGGACCCTCCGCCTCCCCCAAACCCCCCATCTTCTCACCGTCATTCCTCCAATTTCAGTTCCTGGTCTTATTTGCCTGGAATGTTCTCCCCCTGCCCCCTACCCGTTATACTTCAAGGGTCAGGTCAATATTCAGTTCAGTTCTTCAGAAATTGTTCCAGATTCAAGACACCTGCCTCCGCCTGCCAGAGTGGATAAACTGGCTCACTCTGTGATCCTACTAGCGTTTAGGTCCTGATCCTACCCCAGCTCTTCGAACAGTGTGTTATCATTCCTCCTGTTTGGCGGTGATCTCCTTGACTATTGAACTCGACTCAGCTGTCCCAAAATTCCCTAGCACTTCGCCCAGTGACCAGTATGTGGGAGGTGGTTGATAAATATTGACTGACTTCAGTTATTATTTTTAAGTTCTAAATGCTAGTGGAAGTTAAGGCCAAGGATAATACTCAGTACTAAGTTTTGATCATCATCATCATCATCAATTTGGGGTGTTTGTTTTGCCCTGACGCCTTAAAAACAAGTTTCAGATCTTCACAATAATGATTTTAAAATTAAATCTCTTTCTTAAGATTTGAATATATCAAATTTTATTTTCTATGAGGAATCTTAACTAAATAATATGTGGATTTTAAAAAGTCTACATCTTTTAAAAAAAAAAGACAGGAAACTGAAAAAATGCTCCATTTGCTTTAACAGGTCTGCAATTTGCTAAATATTTTGGACTTTTATTTGTAAAAGAACACAAAGAACCTTTATTTTAAAGACTTGTTTGGTTGAGCTGAAATATCACCATTGTACTCAACTAGAATGAAACGTTTGTTGTACTTTTTTAAAAAATTCCTTGCTCTTTAGACTGTTGTTTGAAATCTTGTGTTTTTTGATGTGTTACCAGGGAGAAAATGTGGTAGCGTAGAATGGTGTGCCCTCCTCCCTTCCCTCCCCACCAGCACACGCAGGATGATGTCTGCATATGTTGCAGTCCTCATCAACAGGTTTTTGCTCCAGACCTGAAAAAGACAGCCTCCCACTAAATAAATGCGCTTTCCAAAGGACGTGTTCTTCTTCGGCGTCCCCACTGATTTACATATGTATTTGTGTTATGTTGTATGGTATTTCAGAGAGGCGTTTTAGTATTTGTTGTAAGTAGGAAAATGTGCAAAAAAGTAAGGTTCGCTTAGTCCAGGTGGAATTCTTCAACCTTTATTTAAATCAGCGTCAGCAGGCATGAATCCAGTAACACCAATGAGTTGACTTTTAAAACCATTAATGAAAGGTGAGCTTACCTGTGGAAACTTACAATCAAATCCGAGGAAAATGATATCCATAGCCTTAATTTTTCTTTCTGTTTTTTTGGGAGAGGCGGAGGGGTGCAAGAAGGCGATCTCAGGAAGCACGTGAGGGAAGTGACACAGGAAAGTGGGTTACTGCTGCAGAACCCATGAGGGATAGTGTGCATGACTGTCCACCCAGAGGCCAGGACGCTGGGACATTTGTTTACCAACTAATGCCCTTACTGTCTGGGAGTCTCTCCTGGGGCTAGCTTTCCCATGTATAAGCCACCAGCCAGAGAACGCCCTTACCCAGGCTTCATTTTTAAAATGAACTTAAATATTATCCAAGCTATATTTCCAGGATGAATTATGAAATGTTATCAACACATTAGAAATGTACTGATTCATTATATAACAACAGTCTTTCTAATAAATGCTTAGAAAATCTCATGTTTCCATTTGAGCCCTTAAAATCGAGCACTGAATATGTCTTTTAAAATCTGTTTTCTTTTCTCTTTAATTTTGGTTTGTTTGGTTTAATGAGAGCTAAATCCATTGCCATTGAGTCAATTCCAACTCATAGCAACCCTGTAGGATAGAGTAGAACTGCCCCATAGGGTTTCCAAGGCTGTAATCTTTACGGAAGCAGACTGCCACATCTTTCTCTTGCAGAGTAGCTGGTGAGTTCGAACTGCCAACCTTTCAGTTAACAGCGGAGCCCTTAACCACTGTGCCACCGGGGCTCCTTAATGAGAGCTACTGAACATAAATGCCAAATTATGATGACGCTTTCCAGCTGTGTGCAGAACTTTGTGTTTAAGTACCAATTTGTGATAAAGAAAATGCTTCCAGCTCAATTCTCATCAGCGTTAGAGGGCTTAGCAATTGCCCATTATTTTTCTAAATTACCTATTTTAATTAAGTAAAATATTATGAATTTAAGATTATGAAGTCTTTGAGTATTATTTCATTTTTAGCTAATTAGTAAAAAAACAATATTTTAGGACACTAAGTGGCTATTTATAGAATAAAATGCGTAGTTTCAGTGTCTTAATTTAAGGGAAGAAGTGTAAGCTTTCTTGAAATCCTGTTTCATATGGCATCTTTACTGACGTATGTCCTGTACCCATCATTTGTTCTAATATGACATAAATTTGCCCAAACGTTCAGGTGTTCAGGATGACATCTCCCTTGACTATTTTAACACATTTAGATTACACACGTTGATGACGAAGATGCGCCTGACCCAAGCCATAGTCTTTTCAATTGCCTCATAAGTATGTGAAAACTGGACAGTGAAAAAAGAAGACAGAAGAATTGATGCATTTGAACTGTGGTGTTTTCAAAGAAAACTGAATATGCCGTGGACTATCAGAAGAATGAGCAAATTAGTCTTAGAAGAAATACAGCTAGAATGCTCTTAGAAGTGAGGATGGCAAGACTTGGGCTCACTTACTTTGGACACATCAATGGGAAAGACCAATGGCTAGAAAAAGACATCATCGTTGGTAAAGTAGAGGGTCGGTGAAAAGGAGGGAAACCCTCCCTGAGGTGGATTGCCACACTAGCCTCAACGATGGGCTCAAACGTACCAACAATCAGGAAGATGGCGCAAGACCAGGCAGCATTTCGTTCTGCTGTACATAAAGTCACCATGAGCCTGAGCCAGCTGGATGACACCTACGAAACAACAGATCCCTCAGCAACATATTCAAAGTACCTGTTTCTGTCTCCCACTCACTGGACTGGAACAAAGCCTGGAGCTTCTGAGGGACCCCGGTTCATCATGTTAGCTATGACTCGAATCCTTGGTCCAGTTTCAGAATTGCCATGCCTAATTGATCACGGGATCCACATGCTGTTCCTAGCGTGAGCTCGTTAAGAGATGTGTGTAGACCAAGGAAAATCAGCACCCAAGCCCATCTGCCCAGCAGGCACCAGAAGTCCTCCTGAGCAGACACAGCTGACACGGCACCATGATTTTGGAAAACCTTGCTTTGTATTGCAGTGCAGACTATGATAGCCCTTCCAAGCAGCGATCACAAACTATTTTTGCAACCGCATCTCCCACAGCTTGCTTTCTACCGAGCATGGCCCATTAGTGAATTATGAAATGACATCAACACATTAGAAATGTACTGATTGATTATATAACAATAGTCTTTCTAATAAATGCTTCGAAAAATCCCACGTTTCCATTTGAGCCCAGAGGGGCAAGGGCTGAGCAGGAGCTCTGCTTGTCTGCTCTGGGCCAGAGCTGATGTTTCGCAGTCCACTGCACTGATTATGCACTCTGGGTGAGCTCATTAGGGGACAATAAAGGAAAATGGAAACACTTTGCAATATGTGTGGACACATTGCCATATAGAATATGTTTTGCTTGTATTTAAATGTTGGGTAGAAACTTTCTACCATGGGAAAATATTGATTTTTTTTTTAGCTTCAGATTGAAACTTACCCTTTAAGCACACAAGTATAGCTAGGAATTTTTATTCTTTCTGATCAACATAGGTGATATTGGTAGTTCTGTGTTTTTAATCTGAGAGAAACACCTCCCTGGCTCTGCTACAGTGCTCCCGCTAGAAAAAGGGAAGAAAATTTAGATTTCCTCTGTGCGTTTTTTAGTGTCTGTTTCATTTCCCTACTTTCTTCTGGAAATTCAACTGGGAGGTTTATACTTTACATGCGTTTTTATTAAAATGCTACTTTCAGAATTTTTTCCAATTCATTCAACCTACAATCATAGGCAATATATTGTAAAATTAAAAAAATAATAATGAATTTTGTCTTTGCCTCCAATGTAATATGTAAATTCTTGGAGTTTCTAAAAGGGGAATTTTTACATCGGTTTGGATCCTGTATCCCTTGACAATCTGAAGCGTCCAGAATGATACAGGCAAGCTGGATGGATGGTGCAGTTAAACAAAATAGAAGTCAATAAAGACAAATGCAAACTACTGTCTTGAATGGTAATAATCCTACACATACAAAATAAGAAAAGAAAACCAATTAGATTTAGTGTGGGGGAAAGACGGAGAGATTTTGGCAAGTGAAAACTGAATACAATCAGAAGGTAGCCAACTGTTGTGTGACGGGTTGCTATGACCGCGGCTGTGTAAGATGCGTGGAGTAATCCCACCTCACAGCTACGACGCTGGTGGGGCAGTGGTTTCCAGCCATGGTCAGAAGCCACAGGCTGCACGGCCGGGCAGCCGAACTGCAGACTGTGCACCCCGGGCCATGCGTCTCTAAAGGAAGGGCGTCTTTGAGCTAGCAGGTGACTGACTCCTCTCCCTGGTGGGGTGTCCCAGAACACGGGGAGGCCAGTTCTTCAGCTTGTGACCCCTCCAGTGGATCCCACCTAGTGGTGGTGCCCCCAGCAAGCAGCTCACCCCAGCCTAAAGCTAACGCTGAACAAGCACCAGGGTTGCTCAGCCTAACCAGAGAAGTCCGGGGTCAAGGAACAGACGCCTCCAGCGCCCTTAGAAGAGGCAGTTATAGGTACTCTGTGGTCATTTGTCGGCCAGTGCCAATGAAGGAATGAGGAGGAAATGGTCAGCAACCTAGATACTGAGGTGAAGCACTGGAAAGACCACTTTGAGAGCTCAGGGAGGTACTCTGACGGTCGGTGTTAGAAGGTTCAGGACCCCCCTCGTTTGTAGTATGGAATACTAAGCGAGGCAGGCCTCTGAAGGAACTTTTCAGTTTTGAGGCAGACAAAAGGATCCTAGAACTATGGAGGGGGCGTGGGGGCATTAAGTAAGCCACACTCATTTGCCAGAAAGCACTATGCTCTGTGTCTGGGTATTGCTTCCTGCTCACATGCAATCTAGGCTTACTGGATTTAGCGAATAAAAATACGGTGCGCTCAATTAATTTGAATTTCAGAGAAACAATGAATATTTTTATAAGTATTTGTCATGCAGTGTTTGGGACATACTTATACTAAAAAATGTTGTTGCTGTGTATGTGGAATTTGCATTTAACTGGGCATCCTGCATTTTATCTGGCGGCTGTAGCAATGACCACACGTCCCGTACACACAGGACCCGTGTTCCATGGTCATCTCTGTCCTTCATGCCAAGACTGTCACATCAATAAAACCAATCCAGAGTTCTTACCTTTGAAACACTGGAGGGTTAAGTTACTGGCTGTAACAATTATCCTAAAAGAGACTAACATAAGTTAATCAAAAATTGTTAATATGAAAAGACATGGAATTAAATACATATATATCATACCCCTGAATGCAAAATGAGTTGCCCTTGGCCTCCAAAGCCTGGCCTTCATCACCTCACACCTAGATAGTTGAATTAATCTCCTAACCAGTCCTCCTGCTCTACTGCTTCTCCCCTCGCTTTTATTCTACACAAAATTCCCAAGTCAACTGCACGGAGCCTGCTTCCTTCCTTACTGTGTGACTTCCTGCTGAGAAACTTCAGTGACTTCTCCCTTCCATAACGTCCATGCTGGCATAAAAGACCTTTCCATTTCCTCCTTCCCAAAGATGTTTCTGCTTCCTTTGCCCAGAACTCCTGCCCCTGAATTGCGCCCTATGCTAGGAAGGGATGGATGAGTCTAGTGAAGAAAAGGCACGACCTGAAACAACCAGCAGCACAAGGTAGAGAAGGCAGGAGAGACCTATCAAGGGGAGAGGTAAGATTCCAACTCAAGAAACCAGGGAACACTTTCTGAGAGAAATTGCAGTAGAGCTGTGCTTTGGAGAACGGGTTGGAATTTGGACATGGGAAGATGGGGAGGGAGAAGGCTGGCAGGCTGAGCAAACAGCCTTGGCCATGGGGATGTGTCTTGTGTGTTCTAAGAACGATGGGTGGATGCCAGGTGTCAAGGAGACACTTACCTACTTTGTAATCTATCCAAACTTTTTGAGTGCCTGTTTATAATTAGGGCCATATGATAGAAGAAATTTAGCTGGTGGCTGTTTTAAGCATCAGAAACTAGGAAGCTAATTAAAAATATCTCTAATCTGTGCTTTCAAACTTCATCTTCAATATCACTGTAAATCCACTCAGCTGACTCTAAACCCCACGCCCCATTCAGAAATCCTTTCCGATTTTCTGTTGTCCTATCCCTACTCCAGGAGCCCTGGTGATGCACTGGTTAAGAGCTCGGCTGCTAACCAAAAGGTCAGCAGTTCGAATCCACCAGCCACTCCTTGGAAACCCTATGGGGCAGCAGTTCTACTCTGTTCTATAGGGTCGCTATGAGTCAGAATCAATTCGATGGCAACAGGTTTTGGGTTTTTTTGTTTTTTTTTTTAATCCCTACTTTAGTGGAAGAGGATATTCCAATGGCTCAACCCACCTTGTTGTCTGAGCACATTCTCTCATTTCACTTTCCAGACATATCAAGCTGTGGATTGTTCTCTGTGTAACCGTGTGTTTCAGGGCTTGAGAGAATGCCTTTCCTTCTGCTCTCCCCTCTGTCTGGAACGCCCTCTCCCCCCTTTCACTGAGTTCCTCCTCCAGGGTTCCATTTTAGTACTGCTTCCTTCCTTCAGGAAGCCTTTCTTGAGCCCTTGCGATAGGCCCCGGGTCCTTCTCGGCGCTCCTCTGTCATATCAGTAGTACATTGTGTGGGTATTCTTCTGCCTGAGCTCGCTTGGTTTACTCCGTGGATCTCATCTCACTCAGCTGCCTCTCCCTCAGCGTTTCCAGCACCTCTTCTGGCTTCAGCCACCACCAGCAGGCTCATAACTCCACAATTTCTCCTAAGCCACAGACTTACACGTCAAACTAACTGCCTTCCTAAAGGTCCGAAAGGCACTCCAAACTTAAAATGTTTAAAGCTAACACCCATCTTCCCCCAAACCGGCTCCTGCTCCTACGTTGCCTCTCTTGAGGAAAGGCATCTCCATCGACCCAGTCACACTGGGAGCCATTTTAGGCTCTTTTTCTCCTTTTTCCTAAACCCCCACCTCCAGTCCATCTAGTCGCACACCCTACCTGTGTGTCTCCTTCATGCCTCCTGAGTCTGTCGAATCACCTCCTTCCACTGCTGCTGCCTTGGGTCAGATGGGGGGCCTCTCCCTGTGGCTGCAATCTCTCCCACCTCAGTCCTTTTCCAAACCACTCATATTGACTTCCCATGGCTTTTACAGCAAATACCACAAACTCAGTGGCCTAGAACAACACATATTTATCATCTCATCGTTCTGTAGATCAGAAGTCCAACACAGGCCTTACTAGACTAAAATCAAGCTGCCAGCAGAGCTGCAGTCCTTTCTGGAGGCTCTAGGAGAAAATCTGTTTCCTTGCCTTTTCCAACTTCTAGAGGCCGCCCGCATTCTTTGGTCTGTGGTCTCCTTCTTCCATCTTCAAAGCTAGCCACGCTGCATCTTCCTGAACTTTCTTCTTTAGTCATATCTCCCTCTAACTCTCCTCTTCTGCCTCCCCCTTCCATTTTTTAAGGACCTTTGTAATAACATTGGGCCCACCCATATAATCCAGGATGATCTCCCTATTTCAAGGCTCTTAATTGATCTTCAAAGTCCCTTTTGTCGTGTAAGGTAGCGTATTCACAGGTTCTGGGGATTAGGACATGGACAGCTTTTGCAGGAGGAGGTGTTATTCTGCCTACCACACTGTTACTTGAGTGCTCTGTCTAAAGCCACAACTCTTCTTCTGCTTACAATTACTACTACCTGTGCCATGAGTAGCCCTGGTCGCGTAGTGGTGAAGAGCTACAGCTGCTAACCAAAAGGTTGTCAGTTCAAATCCCCCAGCCACTCCTTGGAAACCTTATAGGGCAGTTCTACCCTGTCCTAGAGGGTTACCGTAAGTTGGAATCGACGCAACAGATTTGGTTTTTTCTTACCTGTGCCATGAAGTCCCAACTTCCTAGTTGGACGTGTAAATGCTCTCCATCCTCTGCCCCATGTCAAGTAGCACCTACATTTAAGCAATCACTGACATTTTCTGTGTAACATTGTGATGTTATTTGCCTCTGTGCCTTTGCTAGTTCTGCTCTCCCAACCGTGAATGGCCTTCCTCTCCCCCAGCTTTCACAATTATTCTCAAGAGTCACTGCCTCTACAAAGCTTGCCCAAACCTACCATCCAAGGTAAAAATGCACACTCCTTCCTTTGGGTGCTCGCTCTACCCTATACCTACGTCACTCATGTTACCTCTACCACTTTATTGCACTTAATGGTTTACCTATTGAGCTCCCCCCTACTAGAAGGCAATCCCCTTGAGGGCAGGGAACTGGTCTGATTGGTTGTTTATTCCCCAGACTTTTAGCATGTTGTTGCTGTTAGTTGTTGTCAGGCTGGCTCCGACTCGTGATGACTCTATATACAACACAACAAAAGGTTGTCTGGTCCTGCGCCATTTTCATGATCATTGATATGTCCTAGTCTAGACTTAGCATAAAGCCGTTGCTGTTGAGTCAATTCCAACTCATAGCAACCCTATAGGACAGAGTAGAACTGCCCCCTAGGGTGTCCAAGGAGCAGTTGGTGGATCTGAACTGCCAACCTTTTGGTTAGTAGATGAGCTCTTAACCACTACGCCACCAGGGTCGGAATCGACTCGATGACAATAGACAGCATAGTGCAGTATAAGTGTTAGTGGAATGAATGAGTAATATACTGAAGGATGCCCTACTGATGATGTTCATGTTTGTTCTCAGCCAAATGTAAGTATATTTGTCAAATGGGTTTAGAATATAAACAGTTATCTTTCAAATAAAAAAGGAAACACACCATTTTCCCACGTTACTACACTAGTAGTGAATGAAACAAAGCCACAAGCACTCTGCTTTGAGGATTTTATCATTCCTTGGACTGCCAAAAGAATGAACAAATCTGTCTTGGAAGAAGTACAACCAGAATGCTCCTAGCAGCAAAGATGGCGAGACTACGTCTCACGTACTTTGAACATGTAATCAGGAGGGATCAGTCCCTAGGGAAGGATATCATGCTTGGTAAAGTAGAGGGTCAACTAAAAAGAGGAAGACCCTTGACGAGATGGACTGACACAGTGGCTGCAACAATGGGCTCAAGCATGACAACGATTGTGAGGATGCCACCAGACTGGGCAATGTTTTGTTCTCTTGTACATAGGGTCACTGTGAGTCGGAACTGACTTGACGGCACCTAACAACATCATTGCTTGTTTTCTGTTAGCCATAGTTTGGGCCACATAGTATTTTATTCAGTCAGCCCTTTCTGAGTGTTGAAGGACTCCGTGAAAATTGCCATTAGGCCAAGAACAAGTGGAGCATAATTCACTCCTGCGTTGATAGCTAATGAATATCAGCTAACTGATGGACTGTGACCCCAACATTTCTACTAGGATGTAAGAAGCCCTGGAAAAGATCTACAGTTCTTAGAAAAGGGGTTGGAAAATAAAACATTTATTGGTTCACCTACAGACCCTATGTGAATATCATTTCTTGTATGCCTCACTGTAATCATATGATGCACTAATATCATTACCATCCATTTCATGGAGGAGAAAACTGGAACCCTGAGACATGAAGAAACTCCCCCAGATTCTCCAGTAAGTGGAGAAGCCCAGCTTGGATCCCAGCCTGTGTTCTTTCTGCCTCTGTAGTAAAATGAGGCTGCTAACTGTGTTAAGCCCTGTACCTACAGGGAGTGGCCACCTCATTTCCATGTATAAGGTGGGGGAGATATTGAGATTGGCTCGGCTTGAGAATGAATTACAGTGAAAGCAGCCACAGTGAGATGGAGGAGGGAGAGATGTTTTTGTGATCCAGTTGGGCATGCCTGGTTGAACTAAACCACTAAACCTCTTCCACCCATTACTTGAGTCTTGGGATGGGGAGTGAGTATTTGAGCTGATGAACCCTTAAAGATCAAAGATTCCATTTTTATGCAAATAGCCAAGAGCAGTAAAACCTGGGAAAGAGAAGTCGGGAATGTAAATGAAGGGAGGATGAGTATCATTGAAAGGTTCAGTAAGCCACGCTGTTATTCAGAATTATACTCGTGGCAATGACAACTTTTTAAATTTGTGTTTTAAATTATTTTTTAAATGAGATGAGGTAGTAGCCAAATAAAACCCTGAATTTCATGGCTTCTATAATACATCAGAATCTTAAGATGACATAAATATGCAGTTCTGAATAACATATTATTAGAAAATAATATTGCAAACAGAAATGTGCCCAGTGCCACCTCACGCCACAGCAGGCCCTGCTCGTGGTGCCGAAAGCTGTTGGGATTCACCTTAAGAGCCAGTTTTAAACTAAGCCTGCCTTTTGCGGGTTTACCAACCCACCTCATAATCACAGCAGAGTAGTCCAACTGTTGGTTGTTCTGCTGCGTTGTGGATCTATAGCAGAAACCACGGCCAGCGCCTTCCTGAACTGACCGTCATCCTGTTGCTTGGAGGCAGAGCATCCCATTGAGAATAAGCTGCTATGGTGGCGTGAGCATGGGCTCTGGAATAATAGAGATCTAGGTCCACCCAGGAGCCCTGGTGGCGTAGTGGTTAAGAGCTCCGGCTGCTAACCAAAAGGTCGGCAGTTTGGATACACTAGGCGCTCCTTGGAAACCCTATGGGGCAGTTCTACTCTGTCCTGTAGGATCTACTAAGCACTTGGCTGCTAACTGAAACGTTGGTGGTTCGAACCTACTGGCCGCTCTGTGACAGTCTACTTCTGTAAAGATTCCAGCCTTGGAAACCCTGTGGGGAAGCTCTACTCTGTCCTATAGGGACAATTTGAGTTGGAATCAACTCAATGGTAACAGTTTAGGTCCGCTCATGGGTCTTCCACTTGCTGACTGTGTGACCTTAGGCAAGTTAGTTAACTTCTCTGATCCTGTTTCTTCATCGCACACAGTTGTTGAAAAATCACATGATATATCATGTTTTAAGAAATTTAAATGTTACATCTCTCTGGCACTTGGTAAGATTTAAAAAGTCATTATTATTTTTAGTTAAAATGAAGGAAATTGATCTGCTCTAAAGGAAGAGTTAGTCTATGCTTACTATAACTGCATTTGTATGATATTAAAAATGTGTTGTATGTCTAGTGGAAAGAGTAGTAGGCTGAGTCCCAACCTGTGGGTTTTAGTGCTGGCTCTCCACTCCCTACTGTTTTCTTCCTTCCTCAGCCACCATATTAAGTCTTTAGTATAATCAGCATCCTGCTGGGTTCTTCCCAGGTGTTATCTACTCTTACAAAAGGTCATGTGTGACCTTGGCCAACTTACTTATTCTTTCTGGTTTCCTCTTCTGCAAAATAATAACGTTGGGCACTCTTAGGTCCCTTTAACAAGAGTATTCCGAAGGAGTTCCTCAATTTTTTTTAAAATTTAATTTGGAGAATTCCAGAGATGACAATTCTAGAGCTGTTGTGACCTTATCAGACATGCCCCTTCCCCATCCTGGTGGCCCTGGGCTTCGTTGTGTTTCCACTACTGGACTTCCACTCCTGCCTTCTTTGGAGATCAATAAGCCTGTGCTCAGCCCTGCTGTCTCCTCGCCATGTCACCTTCTCAGGCAGAGCCTGGCTTTCTCCTCCAGGGTGCTGGGAAATCTTCATTTTTGTAATGTGTCTAAGGAGTGTTATTAGACATGAAACCCAACTCAAAGAAAGTACTCTATATGTAGCTGTCCTCTGTCAGGTCCAAGAGATGGGACAATTACATTGTCTGGTATTTTGTGGACACTGTAGTTTGAGGAGATTTTTTAAAATTTTGACAGAGTTAATGCTTCCAGGAAACTTTATTCTGAAGCCATTTTAATAATCAGGAAACTACAGTTAAAATATAACTGTTAGGAGCAAAAGTGCATCTACTTCAAAGCTGTCACCGAAGACTAAAAAACAGTGTTCCCTATTCAGCAACCTTTCTGTACCTTGAGATATCCTGTCACGTGTATTTAATATCCAGGATATTTAATTTACCACAGAGTTAACTCAAATGTATTTGTATTACTTTTCACAAGTTACCAAGACTTAAACTAATGGAGGTTTTGACCTGTAGGTGAATAATTACTTTTTTCCTTTTCATGCACTGTACTCACAAAATATATTGATGAATTAATAAATGGCATACCTTTTGTATTAAATTTTAACAAAATAGCTGCTTTCGAGAAGCCTGAATTACAGTGTGGCACAGTGTTGACATCACTATAGGAAAGTTAGGCATTTTAGTAATCAAGTTAAACAGTTATTTTTGCCCCCACGACTCAATTTTCTTTCCATTTTCCCAACTTCAACTCAGAATTACTGAACCTGAAACTTGCTGAGAATATACATACTCAGCTTAATTTCCACCTGTAATATGCTTAAGGGAACAAAACCTTCGCTTCTTGGAGAAATTCCCATTGCATTCCCAATGTTTTTCTTCCCTCCTCAGCTGCCATGTTAAGCACTTATAATCTTGAGTGTTCTGCTGGACTCTTTCTAAGTATTGTCTGATTCCCTCTTACAGGCACTTTCTGTGGACCTGAGGCCACTGAAGCCCACAGCCATGACATGGCTTCCCAGGTTACAGTTAGGAAGCAGCAAAGCCAGGGTTCTAACCTCGGTGCCCACTCTGACGCCCCTCCCCTTCCCTGCCCCACTAGGAAGCACCTTCCATGCTGTCTCATCAACACCGCAGATGGCTGACTCCCTGTTAGCTTTTGCACCTTGTTGCAGTCCCATGAGCCTGGGGTTCGAGGCCCTCCGTACATCATCCTTTCTTTACAGGGTCTACTTTGTCGTTACGCCTGCGTTTGAATCCTCTCCATCAGCAAGGTCACTCTTCCTATTCTCCCGGACAGGCCACGTTAGCATTCTTCTTGATGAAAGTCTTCTGCAGGATGATTCACTTGCAGATGTTCAGGAAGTGGTTACACTTTTTTTTGGCTTTGCTTTTTTGTTTTTTTTCCCCATTTAAGTTAATACCTTGCAGAACATTCCATATCTGGACGTTTAGATCTACTCATTTATTCAAAAACTGACTGGATTCCTTTGATGACTCAACATGTATGTATAACCAGTTCTTCTTTGATAGACTTTAAGGTTATTTCCAGGATTTTGCTAATCAAAGAAATATTTTAACTTGTATTTTGTATATGTCCATATATAGATTCATATCTGTGTCTGTGCACTTATGTGAATATATCTAAAAAAATCTTAAGAATCAGATTTGCATATTTCATTTAGATAGATAGCAACCTCAACCCCTTTTGGACAAGTGAATTCCTGAGCCAGAAAAACATCTGCAATCCCCATGAACTTTTGATTTTGCAGTGAGTGGTAGGCTTAGTTTGGGGAACTCGGATACCCAAGTCCTCAAGAAGTCTAAAGGATTGTTTGGCAAAGACTGGGGTTTTGCCTTTGGGTGTCCTCTAATGCCCAGGTTGGGAATTGAGCTCGTTCCATAGATGAACAGCTTGTACTACACAGCACCCAACAGTATTGTTAAGAGCTGCATGGACCTCTCAGAATCCAGGGGCTACTTGTTTAGTTTTAGAAAGGAACTTGTGTTCAGTGTAGCCATACTAATAATATCTTCTCAAATGGATTTGCATGACATTTTAAATCAGTCTAGAACTTTTGAGTGAATAGGCTAGATGTCTACCTGCCCAAGAGCACTTTGACTGGAGGATTAAGGAAATACTTAACTCCATCTGCAGTTAACACCTCCCGGCGCCCGTGGGCGTGGACGCTGGAGCCTCCACAGCCCAGCCTCTGCTGGAAGGAAAAGCTGAGAGTGACCAGCCAGCTGCTGAGACCCACCCCATCAGGAGGTCCTGGCCGGGCAAAGGCGACCTGCCAAGACGACCATGCTGCTCTGTGGGGGCAACCAGGGAGGGGTGGCAGCGTGATCTGCAAGTCAGGCGGCCTCATCAGCATGGCCCCAGGGATTGTTAGCCCTGGTGGGACTCCGGTTCTCAATCTTGGCTGCACACTGAGATTGCTTGGGAAATTTTGAGGAAAGTCTTGATGCTGATGTCCATTCCCGCTTGTTCTGCAATAACCTCAACCCATCTCCAATTCTTCCAAAGAATCAGAGTTACATGTGTCCATGTCAGTCCTTCCAGCTTCCATTTGGTTTCTGCCAGTTTCTCCCTTGCCTGCTCTACCCGGTTCAACAAGACACTCTCCCCTGCATGTGCTGGCGCCGATGACCAGAGTGGCACGTGCCTGCCCGCCAAACTGTCCAAGGTGGATTTCCTCCAACTTCCAGGTCCCACAGAGATCCAGGTGGAAGGGCTGGGGCTTAGCTGACCGTGGGCATTTTGAAAAGCTTCCCAGGTGGTACTAACACACAGCTGAGGCAGTAGTACGACAGCCATGGGAGGCCCATTGGATCAGGCCCCTGGATCTGGTGAGAACTAGTCCAGGGCCAAGGCCCTGGCAGCGTAGGCCATAGCAAGTCTGCAGTCCTAAGTGTGAAACTGGACTTGTGTTGTGAGTGCCATCGAGTGAGCTCTGACTCCTGGAGACTCCTATACAACAGCATGAAATATTGCCTGGTCCTGGGCCATCTTTACCATCATTGGCATTTGAATTCATGATTGTAGTCTTTGTATATTGTGAGTGCATTCCAACACAGGGGGCTCATCTTTCAGCACTGTATTGGACAGTATTGTATTGTGATCCATAGAGTTTTCATTGGTCAATTTTCATAAGTCAGTCACCAGGCCTTTCTTTCTAGTCTCTTAGTCTGGAAGCTCAGCTGAAACCTGGCCACCGTGGGTGACCTGCTGGTATTTGAAATACCAGTGGCATAGCTTCCAGGATCCTAGCAACATGCGAACTACCAGAGTACAACAGACAGACAGGCGGTAGCGAACTGGAGTAACAGGCAAAGAAATGGGGACAGAAAGCCAATGGTAGACAATGGATCAGGTCAGCTGGGGTATAAAGAGCTGCATTTCTGGGGGAAGTGAGACCACCACACAAGAAGTTGAAATCCAGATCTTGCCAGTTCAGGCTGCTGATGCCATTCTGCTCTGAGTAAGTTTCACTAGGAAGTGAGAGAAGCTCTGCATCAGTAACCACAGCAGGAAGAGACTGGAGGAGCTAGCACCTGAGTTTATGCTTCTGAGGTAACTGGATAACCCTCTATGTACTGTATACTGTCCAGTATGGTGGACTGGACTCCCACATGGGATTTTCAACCATTTCCACATCACATCTCGTTGCCAATTCAACTACTTCCTCGTCAACCCCATTTTTTAGCTAGGTTTAAGTGGTGAGAATTTTGATCTTATAAAGAATACTGTTGTCCATATTTCTATATGATTTTATACTCAATGGTAACTCTCTTAGTTATCTAGTGCTGCTATAACAGAAATACTACAAGTGGATGTCTTTAACAAACAGAAATTTATTCTTTCGTAGTTTGTTATTGTTATTGTTAGGTGCCATTGAGTCGCTTCTGACTCATAGTGACCCTGTGTACAACAGAAAGAAACACCTCCCGGTCCTGCGCCTTCCACACAGTCCTTGTTATGCTTGAGCCCATTATTGCAGCCACTGTGTCAATCCATCTTGTGGAGGGTCTTCCTATTTTTCTCTGGCCCTGTACTTTACCAAGCATAATGTCCTTCTCCAGGAACTGATCCCTCCTGACAACATGTTCAAAGTATGTTTGTTGAAACATCTCAGTTGGTATTCCATCAATTCCTGGAGCCTTGTTTTTTGTCAATGACTTCAGTGAAGCTTGGACTTCTTCCTTCAGTACCACCGGTTCCTGATCATATGCTACCTCCTGAAATGGTTGAATGTGGACCAATTCTTTTTGGTATAGTGACTCTGTGTATTCCTTCCATCTTCTTTGGATGCTTCCTGTGTCCTTTAATATTTTCCCCATAGAATCCTTCAATATTGCAACTGGAGGCTTGAATTTTTTCTTAAGTTCTTTCAGCTTTGACAAATGCCCAGCATGTTCTTCCCTTTTGGTTTTCTGCCTCCAGGTCTTTGCACATCTCATTAAAATACTTTACTTTGTCTTCTGGGGCTGCTCTTTGAAATCTTCTGTTCAGCTCTTTCACTTCATCATTTCTTCCTTTCGTTTTAGCTACCCGACGTTCAAGAGCCAGTTTTCAGAGTCTCTTCTGACGTCCATTTTGGTCTTTTCTTTCTTTCCTGTCTTTTTAATGACCTCTTGCTTTCTTCATGTATGATATCCTCGATGTCATTTCACAACTTGTCTGGTCTTTGGTCATTAGTGTTCAATGAGTCAATCTGTTCTTGAGATGGTCTCTAAATTCAGGTGGGATATGCTCAAGGTCATACTTTGGCTTTTGTGGACTTGTTTTAATTTTCTTCAGAGCAGTTGATGGTCTGTTCCACAGGAAGCCCCTGGTGTTGTTCTGACTGGTGATATTGAGCTTTTCCATCATCTCTTTCCACAGATGTAGTCGATTTGATTGTTCTGTATTCCATCTGGTGAGATCCATGTGTATAGTCACCGTTTTTGTTGGTGGAAAAAGATATTTGCAATGAAGAAGTCATTGGTCTTGCAAAATTCTATCGTGTGCTCTTCAGCATCATTTCTATCACCAAGGCCATATTTTCCAACTACCAATCCTTCTGCTTTGTCTCCAACTTTTGCATTCCAATCATCAGTAATTATCAATGCATCCTGATTGCATGTTTGATCAATTTCAGGCTGCAGAAGTTGGTAACAATCTTCAATTTGTTCATCTTTGGCCTTAGTAGTTGGTGCACAAATGTGAATAATAGCCGTATTAACTTGTCTTCCTTGTAGGCATATGGATATTATCCTATCACTTACAGCATTGTACTTCAGGATAGATCTTGAAATGTTCTTTTTGACGATGAATGCAAGGCCATTCCTCTTCAATTTATCATTGCCAGAATAGTAGACCATATGGTTGCCCGATTCATAGTGACCAGTGCCAGTCCATTTCAGCTCACTAACAGCCTAGGATATTGATGTTTATGCATTCCATTTTATTTTTGATGATTTCCAATTTTCCTAGATTCATACTTCGTACATTCAAGGTTCCTATTACGAATGGATGTTTGCAGCTGTTTATTCTTATTTTGAGTCGTGCCATATCAGCAAATGAAGGTCCCAAGAGCTTGACTCCATCCACGTCATTAAGGTCGACTCTATTTTGAGGAGGTAGCTCTTCCCCAGTTGTATTTTGAGTGCCTTCCAACCTGAGGGGCTCATCTTCTAGCACTACATCAGACAATGTTCCACTGCTATTCATAAGGTTTCCACTGGCTAATTCTTTTCAGAAGTAGACGCTGGGTCCTTCTTCCTTGTCTGTCTTAGTCTGGAAGCTCAGCTGAAACCTGTCTGCCATGGGTGACCCTCCTGATATTTGAATACTGGTGGCAGAGCTTCCAGCATCACAGCAACACACAAGCCCCCACAGTGCAATAAACTGATAGATGCATGGGGTATCTCACAGCTTAGGAGGCTAGAAGTCTGAATTTAGGATGCCAGCTCCAGGGAAAGGCTTTCTGTCTCTGTTGGCTCTGGGGGAAGGTCCTTGCCATCAGTCTTCCCCTGGTCTAGGAGTTTCTGAGCGCAGGGACCCCAGGTCCAAAGGACGCACATGCTCCGGCTCTTTTTGCTTGGTGGTAATGAGGTTCCCTCTCCTCTCTGCTCAATTCTCTCTTTTATATCTCAAAAGAGATTGACTCAAGATACAACCTAATCCTGTAGATTGAGTCCTTGCTTATTAACATAACTGCCTCTAATCCTGCCTCATCAACATCACAGAAGTCAGGGTTCACAGCATGTAAGATAATCACATCAGACCACAAAATGGTGGACAATCACACAACTCTGGGAATCACCGCCCAGCCAAGTCGACACATACTTTTGGGAGACACAATTCAATCCATAACACTAACCTCATAATTATATTTTATAAATTAAGAAATTGTCTAAGAGTAGTTCCAAAAAGTTATGAGTAGTATATTAAACATGACTATTTCTAATAGAGTTTATAGTAAAATAGATTTGGAACTTCAGCCTAAATTCTTTTGGGTACAGTGATAAATTTTATTGTACATATCTAAATGTTGTTGTTGTTAGGTGCCATCAAGTCAGTTCTAACTCATAGCAACTGTACGTACAACAGAACGAAACATTTCTGGTCCTGCACCGTCCTCATAATCATTGTTGTGCTTGAGCCCATGGTTGCAGCCACTGTGTCAATCCATCTCATTGAGGGTCTTCCTCTTTGTTAATGATGCTCTACTTTACCAAGCATGATGTCCTTCTCCAGGGACTGGTGTCTCCTGATAACATGTCCAAAGTATGTGAGATGAAGTCTTGCCATCCTTGCTTCTAATGAACATTCTGGCTGTACTTCTTCCAAGACAGATTTGTTCATTCTTCTGGCAGTTCATGATATATTCAATATTCTTCACCAACACCATAATTCAAAGGCATCAATTCTTCTTTGATCTTTCTTATTCATTGTCCAGCTTTTACATGCATATGAGGCAATTAAAGACACCATGGCTTGGGTCAAGCGCATCTTAGTCCTTAAAGTGACATCTTTGCTTTTTAACACTTTAAAGAGTTCTTTTGCAGCAGATTTGCCTAATGCAATCATCATTTATGCATATCTAAATAGGTAGGTAGATAATTGCAAATGGTAAAAGAATTTGTAAATCTGGACTGTTGATTTTAAACCTATGGATACTATATTTCAGCGGTAAATAAGTTTTGCGGTTAATTCTTTAAGTGTTTGGGAATCAGAGTAGCTTTTCTCAGATAAGCAGAAATTACTTAAATAGACGTTATTTCAGAATTTTCTTTCTTATTTTTCTGTTCTCATGCACAGTTGTGAAGTCCCAAATTAGGAGGAAAAAAAAAATGTTTGACTGAAAAAAAAAAACACACAAAATATTTGTTTTAGAAAATACTGTGTCCTTATTGGTGGAGGATAATTGGAAGATAAAAATCGGGTCACAGTAAAATTAACAAAATAGTATTTGTTTTAATTCCCACTTGTTCCGCAACAACCCTAATCCTCCTCACATTCCTCCGAATATCTGAGTCACATGTGCGCACAACACAGTCCTTCAGCTTCCCTTGGTTTCTGCCAGTCTCTCCCTCTCCTGCTCCACATGGCTCAGCACGAGAGTCGCCTCTGAATCTGCCAGGGCGGCCATCCCAGCCCCGGCCCACACTCTGGGCGGCTACTGAACCAAGGTCCCCGGTCATGCTGCTGAAGTGTGGATTTTCTCCTGGGTCTGGACAAGTCCTCACAACTTCCTGGTCCCGCCTCAGGTCCATCTGGACTCTGTGAGGCTGCCATGCTCCCCTCTCACCCTCGCCTGGTTAACAAGGCTCCTAGGCCAGAACGCAGAGCTGCTTGACCATCTTCCTAAACCTTTCACTACAGCAGGGATCCAGGGCTGGGTTGCAAAGTTATCAGGTTAGCAAACATTGCAGGGCTCAAATTTGTTCCGTCTCTCACCCGCTGGCCCGTTGGCGATGGACCTTCAACTCTGGTGAAATAGGCTTAGAGACAGAACCCAGACTTAAATCCCAGTTATTCACGTTAGCTGAGTGGCCTCAGACAAGTCACGTAACCGTTCTGAGCCTCTCTATGTTGACCCTGTTGACTTGTAGAGCTCTTGTGATTTGACA
Source organism: Trichechus manatus latirostris (assembly GCF_000243295.1). Classification (NCBI taxonomy): domain Eukaryota; kingdom Metazoa; phylum Chordata; class Mammalia; order Sirenia; family Trichechidae; genus Trichechus; species Trichechus manatus. The sequence continues at coordinate 7,849,697 of NW_004443938.1, read as the reverse complement.
GGATAATGCATGCTCAGGTCATGTAGGTGTGTGCGCGTGCATGCACTGTGTGTATGTGGGGGGGTATATACGTACGTATGCAAACTGACAAATACTGACAAAGTTTGCTATTGAGTTGGTAACAGAAGTTTGACACCAAAAGCACTTATTGTGCATCCATTGGGTGCCTTGCACATCTGTTCCATTCTACTGGAGTTTAAACACTGCTAAGACCTAATCCCTGTCCCCAGGGACATGCAGTCCACCACGGGGTCAGCCTTCCATCAGCACAGTGTGTGAAGAGGGCCCCCGTTGCTGTCGAGTCAATTCCAGCTCGAAGCTACCCTGTAGGACAGAGTAGAACTGCCCCATAAGATTTCTAAGGCTGTCATCTTTGTGGAAGCAGACTGCCAAATCTTTCTCCTAAGGAGTGGCTGGTGGGTTAGCACCATGACCCTTCAGTTAGCAGCCAAGCACTTAACCACTGGGCCACTGCGGTTCCGTTTTACAAAGTTGTTCGAAACGGGAGTCTTCAGCAGGGCTGATGAAGGAAAGCCTGCAGAGGGACGAGGGTTCCTTTAGATGGCCATGAAGCACACACCCAACAGAGGGACAACACAGCACAGCTACAGGGAGTAAGCATGTGGCGCATAATCAGAATGCGCTCAGTGGTGTTTTATGCCCAGAGCGTCTGCCGGCAGGGCCTGGGAATGGATGAGGAGGGGAAGGCTCTTGGCAGCTACTGAACCAAGGCCCCTGTTCGTGCTGCCTAAGTGGGAGTTTTCTCCTGGGTCTGGACAAGTCCCCGAGACTTTCTGGTCCCGCCTCAGGTCCATGCATCCTCCGTGGGGCTACTCTGCTCCCCCCCTTGATAAGGCTCAACCGGATGTGAGTGAACACCAAGCCGAGGAGTCTGGATTTCATACTAACTCCAGGGAGGAACAGCAACGGGACTGGTTCACTCATTCCATCAACCTCCACGTGGCAGTGACTGCCTGGGGCACCAGTGCTGGGAAGGCTCTGGAAGCAGGAGACTGCTGTCCTGGGGAAGAACAGACACACGTGCCAGAGATGCCCGCCTCCCGGTAATGCTGTTATGGGGGTGAGCATGGAGTGTCAGGCCACCCAGCACAGAGGTGGCGATCAGGAAGGCAGTAAGCATCCCAGCCTTGGAGACATACCCCGTGAAGCTTGCAGGATGAGAACTGATGGGAGAGAGAGCAAGGGACGGGGGGAAACCGGAAAGAAAACATCAGTCAGAGACCTCAGAAAGAGTCCGGAGAAGGGCAGGAAGGCGTCACGTAGGCCAGGCAGGTGGGGGTGAGGAGAAAGGGTGACTAGAAGGCAACATTACATCTGCAGCACCGTTCACTTTCTTTTTCTGTTTTTTACACACTTCATTAAATACAGAATATCTTGAAATAACTTTATTACTCGAATATGATTAAACTTTTCATATTTTTTTCACTGCTCTTGCCCATGTTATGTTCTTGTTGTTAAGTCCCATTGAGTCAGTACTGACTGATAGTGACCCCATGCACAGCAGAACGAAACACTGCCTGGTCCTGCATCACGTCATCCTCACAACCGCTGATATGCTTCAGCCCATGATTGCAGCCGCTGTGCCAATCCATCTCATCAAGGGTCTTCCTCTTTTTCACTGACCCTCTAATTTACCAAGCATGATGTCCTTCTCTAAGGACTGGTGCCTCCTGATAACATGTCCAAAATATGTGAGATGTAGTCTCGCCATCCTCGCTTCTAAGGAGCATTCTGGCTGTACTTCTTCCAAGACAGATTTGTTTGTTCTTCTGGGAGTCCATGGTATATTCAATATTCTTCGCCAGCACCATAATTCAAAGGCGTCAATTCTTCTTTGGTCTTCCTTATTCATCATCCAGCTTTCACATGCATATGAGGTGATTGAAAACACTATGGCTTGGGTCAGGTGCACCTTAGTCCACAAGGTGACATCTTTGTTTTCTAACACTTTCAAGAGATCTTTTACAGCAGATTTGCCCAATGCAATACATTGTTTGATTTCTTTCTTGACTGTTACTTCCATGGGCATTTAGTGTGGATCCAAATAAAATGAAATCCTTGACAACTTCTATCTTTTCTCCATTTATCATGATGTTGCTTATTGGTCCAGTTGTGAGGATTTTTGTTTTCTTTATTTTGAGATGTAATCCCTACTGAAGACTGTGGTCTTTGATCTTCATCAGTAAGAGCTTCAAGTCCTCTTCACTTTCAGACAGCAAAGTTGCGTCATCTGCATATCGCAGGTAGCTAGTGATTCTTCTGCCAGTCCTGATGCCACGTTCTTCTTAAGATAGTCCAACTTCTCAGATTATTTGCTCAGCAAACCCTGGTGCCATAGTGGTTAAGAGCTGGGCTGCTAACCAAAAGGTTGGCAGTTCAAATCCACCAGGTGCTCCTTGGAAACTCTATGGGGCAGTTCTACTCTGTCCTATAGGGTCACTATGAGTTGGAATCGACTCGACGGTAGTGGGTTTTTTTTGTTTTTTTTTTGGTGTACAGATTTAGTAAGTATGGAGAAAGGATACACCCCTGACTCACACCTTTCCTGATTTTAAACCACACAATATCACCTTGTTCTGTTTGAACGACTGCCTCTTGGTCTATGTACAGGTTCCTCGTGAACACAATTAAGTTTTCTGGAATTCCCATTCTTCACAATGTTATCCATAATATGTTATGATCCACCAATCAGATGCCTTTGCATAGTCAATAAAATACAGGAACATCTTTCTGGGAGTCTCTGCTTTCAGCCAGGAACCATTTGACATGAGCAATGATATCCCTCATTCCAAGTCCTCTTCTGACTTGAATTTCTGGCAGTTCCCGGTTGATGCCCTGCTGCAACCATTCTGGAATTATCTTCAACCCATGGGCTCCCTTAATTCCATCCAAATTCAGATTTAACATGAAACAGATGCATTGTTTTTAGTAACACATACGCTCAGACTCCTTGGCTGCAGTGGGCTGGAGTGGGCTCTGAGCAGTGCCTTTCCTCGCCAGCCCTCCACGTCTGTGACAGCCACACAGAATCTGCCTTCTCCCCCACTTTCCTCTGTGACTGCTGTGTGTGTTTCATTTGCCCTGAACAACAAAAAATGTAGATTCGAATCCACCTTTTATTTCAGCAGCAGCGACAGAATTATTTCATTAATTGGTATATTGATATCCCAGGAACTGCTTACTGTGCCAAGTTATTAAGAATAAGTAGACAAGGGGCAAATTAAACTTTGAATCACCTGTTCCTTTGGGCAGAATACATAAACCAAATTGACTGCAACCAAATGTCATATTATTTACACGGCGTGCACAATTTATTTTCTAAAAATGTACTCAACAAAAGGTCTGAATTTGCTCTTAAGCATATAATGGGTACCACTTAATAGTGAAGCCCTCTGATATGCCCTTCTCTCTATCATTAAATCATATGGGAAAATGTCACAAAGCAAAATAAAATGTATTTATTTCAGCTATATCTTCCCACGGCATGACATGAAGTCTAAAAAAAAAAAAAAATCATTTAGCATTTTTATGCCATCTGTGCTGGATAGGGGATGCGTTTACCAAGATTGTCACTGGAAAATATTCCGTTTTGAATTAAGCATAGTCTACTCATTACTATAGAGCATCAACTGGATGAGCACAAAGTCGGACAAAATTCTGAACCTCACACAATATTTGCTTTCTTATACTCTGTATTGTGGCCAAACTGGTCTACCATAAGGTCTTTTGATGAATTTCAAGAAGCCCAAAAGAGAGGGATCATAAATAAATCATATTCATCTTAAAATCCCCATGCTTTTTCATCTGAATAAAGTTCTGAAAATATTTTCGAGCAATGGAAATGATAGCATCTCATAGGCAGAATATGTATCATTGTGACAGCCTGGATAATGATGCTATCCGGGCCTGAGAGTGCCTTGTTGCAGATGAACAGCTAAAATGTCTGTATAATCAAAAACCCTCTTGTTTCAGTTAGCTTATGAAGCATAGTTACACGCATTAAAACTTCTACCTTTCAAACAAAATAAAGCTAAGGCTTATACGTTGCCATTATTGTGACTAAATTCTATGAATGCTTATAGAAAATTTTATTTCCTATATTCAGTGAAAGGAAGCCTAGCGTGCAGTGGTTAAGGACTAGGTGGCTAACTGAAAGATCGGTGGTTTGAACCCCACCAGCTGCTCCGGGCAAGAAAGATGCGGCAGTCTGCCTTCTGTAAAAGATTTACAGCCCTGGAAACCCTATGGGGCAGTTCCACTGTGTCCTACAGGGTCACTATGAGTCAGAATCAACTCAGTGACATTGTTTTGTCTTTTTTTTTTTTTTAAATATTCAATGAGGCCTTTTCATATTTTGTTTAAGAGATGTGAAAATCCAATTAATTTGCCGGAGGGGCCCTTGATCGACACCAGAGGGTCATAGTTTAATTAAACACTTGTTCAATAAATATCTCTGGTCTATATTATCCTTATGAGTTTTTTTTTTTTTTCCAAGTTGATATACACTGTGGCATTGTTTAGAGACACGTATGAATAATAAAATGTAGCATACTTTACAAATGAAAAGTACTTTCTAAATAGGTTCTACTGCTTCTAGTTATACATCTTCCTGGGTCAATAATATTCATTATTCATATTAAAATTTTTAAACCTAGCTACATTAAGAAGATACAATTTACCTGAAAATAATATAACGTGATTGTTATATAACGCCTCGAGCATGATTATACAGAAAAGCCATGATTTTCCTGAAATGCAAAAAAATATATACAAATTCGCTCAGTTTGCCATAAAACCCAAGGACTAGATTTACTTCATTATCTAGATTCTTCTCAACTCTGAAAATATTTAAAGTTCCATTGATTTTTGAAGTCCCACTTCCTTTAGAAACTAACCCCACCATTCCTCTGAAGCCATTTTTGACAAGGACAATTTATGTGAAAGTGATGTAAAACTATTCAATGAAACACAAAACTTAGTCATTGTCACTAAGTATACTATTATCATAAAAATTGTGGTAGTTACTCTTTCCGATATTGATCCCATGCGTTTCTAATTGAGCATAGTACTTTTTCCTTTGTCATTTATTTTATTTAAGCATTCTTTTGTACATTGTCTTTGAAATTGACCTTAAACATTTTCTGTTTATTAATCAAACCATGTGATTTATGGCAAGGTTTTCATCATAGATGTCTGGTGGATCCTACAGGAAAATTGAATGGACACCCCAACAAACATTGATTAAAGTACTGGATGAACCCTGCTTTAACCCCTATTCTAATTTAAAAAAAAAACAAAAACCTGACAATGCCTTTGACTGCAATTAATTAAAATGTTGCTTTCCTTTGGCCTGGCTCTAATTCCTTATCATCCTGTGCTCTCTGAGACTGAGCTCTGGTTTTCAATATACTCAAAGGAGAGACTACCTCTACCAAAAGAACAAATTAATCCATCTCAGAGTTCTAACTTTGAGCTATACTCTCTGGTCATCCATGCTGAATATTTTAAAATGGAAATTTTTGAAGTATTAAATATTTATGACTGTGTTTTGCCTTTCTAAGTTATATGGGGCACCTGGAGGTTGTAGCCATGATATGATGATAGGATACGATACACGTGATATAACAGAATATGAATTTACTTTCAGTCTGAAAGTTTGAAAGTTAATGAACTGATTTTAAGGATGTCGACATTGAAATAAGAGCCGCCAGAACGAATGCTAATACAAGTCAGTAGTTGTCGTTGTTGTAGTTGCCATGGAGCCGGCTCCGACTCATGGCACGCTCATGCGTAACAGAAGGAAACATTGTCCGGTCCTGCTCCATCTTCATGATCATTGCTGTGTCTGAGCCCATTGCTGGAGCTATTGTGTCAACCCATCTCACTGAGAGTGTCCCTTGTTCTCCCTGGCCCTCTGTTTTACCAACCATGATGTCCTCTTCTAGCGATTAGTCTTTCCTGATGATATGTCCCAAGTAAGCGAGCTGGAGTCTCTCCCTCCTCACTACTAAGGAGCGTTCTGGTTGTATTTCTTCTAAGACTGATTTGTTCAGTCTTACGGCGCTCCACAGTATATTCAGTATTCTTCGCCAACACTATAATTCAAATGTTATCAATTCTTTTCCTGTCTTCCTTATTCATTGTCCAGCTGAAAGCTGGACATGTATATGAGGCAATTGAAAAGACCATAGCTTGGGTCAGGCACACCTTAGTCCTCAAAGTGACATCTTTGCTTTTTAATAGTTTAAAGAGGTCTTTGCAGCAGATTTGCCCAATGCAATATTGTCTTAATAGTACATGCATTTATTTCCTCTTTCTTTGGAAATCCAGAAGGGAAGGGGGGTTTATATGGTCCTAGTTGTTATTAGTTATCAATTTTTCCTTTTTCCTAGGTACTCTGCTGAACCTTCTTTTAGGCAAATATGGTGGAAAGTCCAAACTATGAAGTAATACTGATTTGAATGAAAGGTTAATTCTAGTTGTAGAATTTTTTTAACTACTAAAAACAACGATGATCAGGACACAATTGCGCTCTAACGTATTACGGAAAAAGTAACCACGGTCATAGATTCACATTGGATGTTCAGGAATGTCATCTAGAAAAGGAAAGGAAGCCCCATTCCTCTGAGCCTGGAGAAGATGAGGCAACGGTGGGTGCAGAGATGGCTGCAGTTGTGAGTTGTGAGTGTGAGAGGTTGATGCCTGATTTTCCAAATGAAGTAAGAAATAAGGTCAACCACTGAGCAAAAGAGCAGGGGGACAATTGGTGGCTTCAGCTGAGCAGTGCAGGTTTGGAATAGCCATGGAGCTTACACAGTGGTAGCTGATCAGGGACAGGTGAAGATTGTTGGGGGCACTGGGTGTCTAGGTCTGGAGACCTTGAGTTGGCACCACTTTACGTGGCTGTGTGCAGCGCCCAGCAACGGCCTGGGTGTAAAGCAGAAATGATCATGCCATCACCAGGTTGATTGGCCCACATTAAGAGAGGGTGTGGCCAAAAAAGACAAAGGGTCTAGAGCATGTTAGAAGGAGCTGGTGAGAGTTAGGAAGACATACGCCATTAGGCAGATGGCTGAGGACGGATATAAGGCCATGATAGACTTGATGAGAAGGGTGGTCACCGGTGGGTGAAAAGTGATGTGGGGGAAGAGTGCTGGAGAAGAGAGCTGTATTTGCACACTAGAAAGTGAGAGCTGAGGACTTCACTTGTGGCTTAGTTATACGTCATGACAAGGGCCAACTGGGGGCCATTGAAAGTGGAGATGACGTCATGAGACTAAGAAGCTCGTCTTGCAAAAGTGTGTGCCCTCCAGGATAGTGTTCTCAGAGTATGCATTGAGATGGTCTGTCCCCGTACCGCTCTCACCTTGTAAAATCCTCATGGGCAGGAATCACCTGTCTGTGTCTCTGATTGCCTGGCACGTAGTCAGCCTTGGATGGTTAAACTGAAAGGACGCATCCCTACTGAACGTCATAGAGTGAAGGGTCATGTGCCTGCAGTTTTCTCAAAATACCACTAGATGGTAACCTTCCATTTAGGGTAACATCCTCACATCCGGGGTTCCAGGACTGACCTTACCCATCGCAAGGATAAACCACACTTTGTTGCGCTATGCAATCTTCTGCCAGTGAGTTGGCGCATCCTTTTGCTTTTGCTTCTTGTACCTCATAACTGAAAATACCCTTGCGTCTTATTAAACTACCCCTTAAGGGGCACAGCCTCCCCCACTACGAACCTTTGTTCCCCACCTTGCATTACAGGGCCAGTCTTTACTTACTGTCCATCACAAACATGCCCCACAGTATCTGTTTCTTTTTTTTTTTACCACTTAGACCTTTCTTTTTATTTCTTCTCTAATTCTCTCATTCCTTTTCATCTGTAACCTATAGGAATCTGGAAATCTCCGTATTACTTTATAGCACAGCTCCTAAATGTCAATTCACCAAATGAGCTATAGAAGTTAAAGAACTTTACCTTGTGCTGGATTGTTGCAAAATTCTCAAATTGTGAGACTTGCTTTTCTGTGAAACATGAGCAAGAAGACTTTTGCATCGAGTATTAATATTGCTAATTTAATTTGGTTTTGATATTTTAAAAGATGAAAAATAGAAGTTACACCATAATTTTAAAAGCAAAAAGAATGTTTTGGTGGCTATATTAAGAGTTCATTCAATGACAAGTAGTTTTATTGAAGAAATGGTCAGCATGTTGACTGGGAAGAATCTTGAAGAAACAGAAACAAACTTAGCAGCTAGTAGCCAAGTTGAGAGAAAAATGCAAATGGAAGAGTGGGAAGTCCCTAAGGAGTATAGCCATAATTCCAATAGCTAATAATAGCTAACATTTATTTAATGCCAGGTTGTGTGCTAAGCCATTTATCTGTGGTATCTCATTTAATCCTCGCCACCCTAGAAGTAGGTATTGTTATTCCCCATTTACAGATGAGGAAACTGAGGCCCAGAGAGGTGAAGCAGTCTATCCAAGATTATACAGTGTTGGAGATGGGACTCCAAGCTCAGCTTGTCTGCTCTAAAGCACAGGATCTTATCTACTCCCAATAATCTATCAATAATAGCGCAGTAATTACGGCTATTCTCAAATGCAGAAGAGTTCAAAACAGATCTAGAAATAAAATAATTTTTTCACTCAGCTTCTTAAGTGCAGTGGCTAAGCCCATTCTGGTTGGCCATGGCCAGCCGGGCAGTGATAAAGCAATGGATGCATACTTACGGGTAAGAAGAGGAGAAAGAAAGCATACAGATTGAGAAAGAACTCTTTCCTTCCTTGGTGCAATGTGAGAGGGGCAATCCCTCCTGAGCAGTGTAGAAAAGCTAGCACTCCCCTGTGAGGGCACGTGGGTGGAGTGGGGCATTTTCCATCATAGACTTTACCACAGATTTAGTTTTACAAAAATAAATAAGAAGTTCATCAACTTGGCACACGAAGTTAATGGGGCTGCCCTGAGTTAGGCCCTGCCTGGCCTTGGTCTTCTCCTCAGCAAGAGCCCCAGTAAACATGCAAATTACAATACTGCCCTCTAAACATGGAAATGCATACCATTACAATTCCAGGCAGCTCTCAGCTTCTACATTTTGTTAAGCCACAGTTAGGATTTTAGAACAAGACGGCGTGTCTTGGTATAAACTTAAATTTGTAGCCAGCATTGAAAATTTGCGGGTACCCTATCTTGATCAACTCAGAAGACACCATCTCGTCAACCAAAATAAGCCAACCTTAACTTCACATACAGTTCCCTAAGTGGAAGTTATCAACAATACAAGAAAGATAACTGAGTGTTTTACTTCAGTTATTTTAATTGTCAGGAGCTATATTTGGCTTAGGCATCGGGGTGAAGAGTAATCTGCCCCAGAGAATGCCTTTTTGACCCAGGTCATTGAATAATTTTCATTAGTATACACACACACACACACACACACACACACACACACACACACACACACAATCCGAGAATACATAAACATTTCTGCGGATATTTTTTCTGGGAAAAAGAATGTAGGTTGCAATTTCTTGCTTCCTTCACTTTTGCTGGATCCTGAAACACAGGTGAGAGGACTTGCACGGGGAAGATGGGAGAGCTGGTTCCTGGCACGTTTCTGGCACTAAATCACCGTGTGACCTCGAGAAACCGCCATACTTCTTTGGCCTCCATTGCTCATCTCTAAAACAATTGGTATGCCCTTGGATTTTTACAGTATTCATAAACCTAATCATCCTAAGAATTAAGCCTCAAGAACCAATTAAAGATGGAAACACAGATTGAAACACCTAGATATTTTAATCTGTTGTTTATAATAGTGAAAATCTGGAAATAAGTTATCTTCTAACATGGGAATGGTTAAGAAGATTATGTCTCATTCCTGGGATGGGATATTTTGCTGCCATTGAAATAAATTTTTGGAGAATTTTTAAGGACATGATAAAATAATCATGATATAACATTAAGTAAAAAGCCAACGTGAAAAATCCTACAGAATATTAAAAAAATGTTAAATACACGTGCATAAGTTAAGAAGGAAATACGCTTAAGTGGCCACGATAGCTATTTCTTGGTAGGGAGATTATAAATGATTTTTTTTTTTCTTCTTTATCCTTTTCTTTGTTTACCACCTCTTCAAAATGAACTATAAGGTCAGAAAAAAAAGTTATTTTAAAAATAATATTGGAGTGGACTAGATTATTTCTAAATTTCTTTACGATTCTCAACATCTATTCAATTTACGAACCAGTGGAACAGAAATCGAAAGGTAATAGGTAGGGTTTGATATTTCCAGAAGCAACTGGTCCTCAGAATAAAAACATTTTGTACCCTGATCTCATTCCAACCAGTGCCAGACTGTAGGAGATTGGCATACATGAGCTATAAAAATATAATAAGCCATTTTAGAAACCAAAGCATTACCGTTGTCCTTAGTGGCACGGGTAAATTTCACCTGTTTGCTCTATGTTTACGCTTTTGAATGCTGTAGTAAGCGAGGTGGGATCATCCTAGCTTATCTAAGAATCATCAAGAGTTGTGCCCTCATATCTCCGCACACATCTCAAGTGATTTTTGCCTTGAGACCAGAGAACAGAGAAAATCTATTCTCTAGAGACAACACGGGGTTTGTAATTCAAGTCACTATTTTCCTGCTTGTAGAAAATATTCCCAAGATCACTCTCTACAAAAACAAGCAAACAAAAAAACAGGAGGGTACTTCAAATGTGTTTCTGCAAGTCCCCCATCAGGAATTTCCACCCTTACTTCACGAGGACTGGAAAGGGTCCTAATTAAAAAGTTTGAGATAGATTGTGGATGTCTACACTGCTTCTGGGCTACAGGTGTTAAAACCAAAACCAAACCCATTGCCGTCAAGTTGATTCTGACTCTTAGTCACCCTGTAGGACAGGGTGGAACTGCCCCATAGGGTTTCCAAGGCTGTAATCTTTACCGAAGCAGACTGCCACATCTTTCTCCTGCTGAGCGGCTAGTGGATTCAAACTACCAGCCTTTGGATTAGCAGCCAAGCACTTAACCACTGTGCCACCAGAGCCCCTTACAGATGTTAAGGAGACTTAAATATATAAAGGATCATATCCACTCTCTTGAGTGCGTACCAGCTGAACATTGATGACTCAAGGCAAAAAGTCCTAAGTAACAGAGTAGTTCTTTCACTACTGTTTGCTCAAGAACATATGGCTCGGAAAAGTGCTGCCATCCACAGCTCCTTTCAACTAATTCTACTTACTGGAAGGGATTCTTCTGTCAACCTGCCTTTAACGGTTACCTTAGAGAGTCCTGTTGCCTTCCAGTCTGAGTACAGGACAGAGAAATGAGAAGTTCGGAGTCATAGATGCCTTAAACTAGTATTCGTTACATACATTTTTTGCCATAGAGAGAATGAATATAATTATAGTACAAGAAAGGACCTTAAGAAGCCAACCAGCCTATCTAATTGTCTTCAAGCAACACCATGCCAGAGCCATCACTAATAATAAAAAGGACTCTCTATTGGAGGAACTGTTACTGGAGAATCCCGGACTCCTCCAGAATTCTTCAGTTCTCCTTTTCAGGAAATCATTCCATGTATTCAGCTTGGACCTCTCATGAGGGTTTATCAGTTTCTTCTTATTCAGTTCTTATTCAGCGTAGAGAGTAGCCAGGCACTATCTCCATTATCATCATCATCATCACTTCTGTTACTACTACTGTGCTCCAGGTGCCATTTGGGGTACCCACTATGGTGGACACTTTATATCCATCACTTGGTTTACTCCTGCAGCAGACATAAGAGGGAGGCTTTAGTTGTACATTTGTATACACAGGGAAACGAAGGCTTAGAAAGATGAACAAGCTTGTCCAAAATACAGCTAGTTGGTAGCAGAGCTGAAATATTAACCCAGGCCTTTTCTACAATGCAATGTTGCTGCAGCATGTATTTTTGTATAACCGAAAATGGTTCCTTTTCCCCTTTCTCAGTCTTCATCAGGTGAAATTATCCCAGCCTCGTCCTATTTTCTGACCTAGAACACTATCCTCTTGGAATCGTTGTTGATGTCTGACTGTTGGGGAGAAGGGGTACTAGACTACTATTTCTGCCTGACTGAGATCTGCCCATTTGAGATCACTGGTTTGGGGGAAGGAGAAAGCCTTGGGGGAACATGCTGGCTCCCACATCTCTTAGGGGAGGCTATCTGGTTGGAAGGGGGCTTAGGAGACATCTCTAGAAGCTGTGTTTGATAGCAAGCATACATTTTTTACTTAGATTATGCATTTATTTGAGTTGGCTTAGGGGAGAGACTTATAAAGCCTGTGGGGAGTGGTTAAAGAACATTCTCCCTACCCCCTTGATGCTATCACTCAAGAGGAATTTCAGTGGCAATTAATTTTACGGGAATGCCTCAACTGATTTCTCTGGTAGCTCTGGTAACCCCAAGGTTACATGAAAGCGCTAGGTCTTAGGAATTCATGTAAGCACCTTCTGGGGGTTTGTAATGGGGAGTGATAAAGAGCCAAATGGAACACAGCGTGTAAGTTGCAAGTTTTCTAACCCCGTGGCCCATTATACTGTGGAACATAAAGGAATATTAAGCCAGACGAGATCTGAGCAGCACCCATCCTAAGAGGAGGGATATCTCTGCTTCCTCTAGGCACTATTTCCACCAATGGATCCAGCATTTTTCACTTAAAACCCAATACTGTGCTGCTAGGTCACAGTGGATTGGAAGATAAATGGGCCTTTTCAATTTGGATTTCCAGTCTCAGATACTAGGATCACTCCTGATTTAAAGCACAGTTTGTGTTGCAGTTCTCCTGTGCATATCCCAGGTGAAAAGTCTCTTCTGTTTATTTCTGAGCACTTATCTGATTTAGAGATTTGAGCCTCCAAGTCAAAACAGCTTGACTCAAGGAAATAACAAAACACAAGTAGACTGGTTAAGAGCGATTGTAACGTGTGAGTCCTCCCTCTTCTTCCCTACTCATGGAGGCTTTTTTATCAGTCCCCACAATCTCACTTGTTCATTTTAATGGCTCCTTCATTTCTTCAGGCAGCCATGACTGTTCTCGGACACAGAGCATAGTCAGAACAAATGTACAAGCTCTTTACTCCACTTGCAGTTGCCCCAACAACAGTTGTGCAATCTCTAGTCAAAGCCACAGAGAGGTAGAACCTTCCTAAACAGTGACTCTTTGTCCCATTAATGGAAGACAAAGAAACTAACAACCAGTCCCCCTTCCCCTCCCCCCCCAAAAAATGCTAACCTTCACAGGCATCAGACCAGCCTGGCCATGATCTTGGCCATGACCTTGACTCATTTTATTTTGATTTTCACTTGTTTATTCATTTTGTAAATATTTATTGAACACCAACATGTAGGCACTATGTTATATACTGGAAACGAGGAGAAGAGGAGAAAGAAAGAGAGGAAGAAAGAGGAGATAAAGAGATAAAATGAGAAAAGGGAGGGAGGGGGAGAGAGGAATAGAGGAAGGAAGAAAGGGAGAGAGAAACTCAGAGAATATTCTTGTCCTTAGAGACTGCAGTCAAGTTCTGGAGATAACGTATACAAGGGCCATAGGAACAATTCAGATGACATGCCATTGGAACTTGGCATTAGAGATGAGGGAAGATTTGGTAAAGCATTTCACTTAGACTTCAGGCTGGGTAGGTGGGAGAAACATAGGCTAAAGAAATGGTGTAAGCACAGGTTTGAACATAAACAACAAATTTGCAGCAGATGTTGCATGGAAAAGGCTAGAGGGAGAGAAAGTAAGGAAGTGGATTGGTTCCAAACAATGGCAAGCTGGGAATCTGGACTTGATGTCACAAGCAGTAAGTTGCCACTGAATGTGTGTAAATAGGTGAGTGACATCCCTGTGCTTCAGATAGCTTCTTGTAAGATGGGCAGTAAGAAGTTGGGGCTGGAGTTGGGTAAGCTGGCTTGGAGTACATCAGCTTCTTGTAAGACGGGCAGTAAGGAGTGGGGGCTGGAGTTGGGTAAGCCAGCTTAGAGCACAGGAGCTCCTCGTAAAATAGGCTGTAAGGAGTGGGGGCTGGAGTTGGGTAAG
>NW_004443938.1:7821710-7835507 GCF_000243295.1 Trichechus manatus latirostris | reverse complement strand
GAGCACAGGAGCTCCTCGTAAAATGGGCTGTAAGGAGTGGGGGCTGGAGTTGGGTAAGCCGGCTTGGAGGCGATTGCTGCAACCAGGACAAAGGACAGGGGACTGGCCTAGTGGAAACTAAGAGAAGCAGACATGCAAGAGAGAGTGCACAGGGATCACACGGTACTTCGATACTCCCCAGGGATCACAGTGTAACTTAGCCATTAATTATCTGTAAGGTTGGGAGAGAGAGAGAGACATTGGGAAGTGTCCACATGAAACTGACAACTGAAATGTTAAACTGAACAAAGTGACAAGGTAAATCCTGTGGGGTAAGAGGGAAAGCCAACCAAGAAGAGTTCTCTATTTAAGAACACCTGTGTTTGAACTTCGAGGGACAGAGTGGCAGGGGCAGGGGTCTGGGGACCATGCTTTCAGGGGACATCTAGGTCAATTGGCATAACAAAGTTTATTAAGAAAATCTTCTGTATCCTATTTTGGTGAGTGGCGTCTGGGGTCTTAAAAGCTAGCAAGTGGCCATGTAAGATGCATCAATTGGTCCCAACCACCTGGAGTAGAGGAGAATGAAGAACACCAAAGACACAAGGAAAGTATTAGCCCAAGAGACAGAAAGGGCCACACAGACCAGAAATTTCATCAGCCTGAGACCAAAAGAACTGTACGGTGCCCAGCTACCACCAATGACCGCCCTGACAGGGAACACAACAGGTAGTCCCTGATGCAGTGGGGGAAGGGTGGGATGCAGAACTCAAATTCTAGTAAAAAGACCAGACTTAATGGTCTGACTGAGACTGGAGGAATCCCAGAAAGCATGGCCCCCAGACTCTCTGTCAACCCAGAACTAAAACAATTCCCGAGGCCGACTCTTCAGACAAAGTTTGGACTGGACTGTGGGACATAAAATGATACTCATGAAGAGTGTGCTTCTTAGCTCAGGTAAATATATGAGACTAAATGGGCAGCTTCTGTCTGGAGGTGAGATGAGAAGGCAGAGAGGTTTAGAAGCTGGTTGAATGGACATGGGAAATCAGGGGTGGAAAGGAGGAGTGTGCTGTCACAGTATAGGAAGAGCAATTAGGGTCACATAACGGTATGTGTATAAATTTTTATATAAGAGACTAACTTGAATCGTAAACTTTCACTTAAACTTCAACAATAAATAAAAAAGAACACTTGTGTTTGAGAGGTGGACAGAGGCAGAAGATAAGCCAGAGGGTGACTCAGGAAGTCAGAACTGGGTTAAGAAAACCAGACGAGCCTTGCTTCAGAGAAACCTACAGAGAAGGGAGTTTTCCAAGGCCAAGGCCTGGAAGCAACATGGAAAGCTATAGAGAGGAAAGGAAATGAACACAGACTGAGGGATGGCTCTGGGCCGTGGTGGCTTGGAGGGTTTGGTGGCCTTCCAGAGAGAAGTTAGAGTGGTGAGGGCAGAGCCAGCCTGCAAAGGTGAGGAATGGACTGGCTAGGAGTGACTTCTCTCTTTTGAGAAACTGTGATCAAGGAAGAGCGTGAACGAGCGTTAGGGAGGAAATTAGGACAGGGATTTTTTGTGGGAGATCCAATCGTGTTTTTATGGTGAGAAGAAGAGTCCAGTCAACACACCTTGGGCCAGCGTAGGTCCCACCA
The DNA here is from genome assembly GCF_000243295.1 of Trichechus manatus latirostris. NCBI lineage: Eukaryota > Metazoa > Chordata > Mammalia > Sirenia > Trichechidae > Trichechus > Trichechus manatus. Next base: position 7,833,881 of record NW_004443938.1, on the reverse strand, counting down.
CAGCACATGCGCACGTACATGCAGTGCTTCTTGCTCTGCTCATTCACCAGGGGCATGAGCCTAGTCCATCCTGTTCACCACCAGCCTCTTAGAAGATGCTCAGACCATGTCATTGATTGAATGCCTGAACACTAAGACAGAGCAGGGGGTCATTCAGGTTACAAGGTTCCAGAACAGGGAAGAAAACAGGACCAAGAGCAGAAGGCGCTGGACCAGGAGAAATAAGAGAGAAAGAAAAGAAGGCTATGAAGTTATTTTGAGAGGAGGGCCCGTTTAAGAAATTTCGGCAGAAAAGTAGGAGAGGTCAAGTTCTACTGGGACGTCATGGAGCCCGTAGACTTCAAGTAGCCAGATTGCCTTTGTCACAGGAGTGACAAAGCCAGCAGGGGGTTGAGTTTCCTGTTATATACACCTAAGCTCGATCTTTACTGCTGGACACATTCATGCATGTGTGTGTGGTCACAGGACAGGCTGCGTCCCTAGGCTTCCACTGGGGCCACACAGAAGGGCCATGTTCCAATTCCATTAAGGCCTTGTCGTGTATGTTAAGACCTCCTTGAGTGCCATAACAGCCAAATGGCCAGCCTTTCAGTCTTCCCCATACACACACCCCACAGATGCAACACATGGAGAAAAGGAAGATTTTCAGCACTCTATAGTCATCGACAGTTTTCTGGAACTCGTTGTCTCTGGTGTGTTCCAAATTGCCATGCAAAAAGAAAGCGCCCGTGTAACACAAGCAAATTTTGATACAATTACATGTGACAATTCCTATTTGAGTTGATTGAGCTCTCTCTTTAAAAAGACCGTGTCTCTTCTGTTCTTCTAGAATTAAAGGTTTTACTTCTCATGTGTTATGAGTTGAATTTTTAGGTTGATGAAATAAGTCATGGAGACTTACCACTTGGGACTTAATAAAAAAGCTTACGTTTTAAATTGTGGGGTTCTTTCTCTAAGAACGGAAAGATTTTTTTTATGGTAAAAAGCTTTGTAGCTTGGTTTGCATTGATCTGGTATTTTTTGCCATGTGTTTCGTCTTTGGAGGCTGGGCTAATGAACCGAGACGAAAAGGAAAGAAGCAGCTGCAGGCGTTGACTCTGTTCTTATTGCCTCTGACATCGACATCTCGCTGAGCGCTCTTAACAAAGTGAGGCCCAGAAGCTTCAAAGCCACCCAGGTTCATTTAGTGTTCTAAACCACCCATCTAGTGTTCTTTTTAAAAAAATCTTATATTGCTAGCTATTCTTACATGTCATATGTTTATGGCTAATTTCCATCCAGACTATAAGCTCCTTGAGGGCAGGAACCCTATGTGATAGTTCTTTATAACTGTCATAAAAAAAACTAGTTGCCATTGAGTCAAGCCCGACTCAGGGTGATCCCATGTGTGTCAGAGTAGAACTATAATCCATAGGGTTTGCAACAGCTGATTTTTTTGGAGATAGATCACCAGGCCTTTCTTCTGAGGTACCCCTGGGTGGACTCGAACCTCTAACCTTTTGGTTAGCAGCCAAGCACATTAACCGTTTGCACCACCCAAAAAAAAAACCCGTTGCCGTTGAGTCGATTCTGACTCATAGTGACCCTATAGGACAGAGTAGAACTGCCCCATAGAGTTTCCAAGGAGCGTCTGGTGGATTCGAACTGCTGACCCTTTGGTTAGCAGCCATAGCACTTAACCACTACACCATCAGGGTTTCCTTGCACCACTCAGGGACTCCATAACTGTCATTAAAAAAAAAAAAAAAACCCCAAACCTGTTGCCATCGAGCCGATTCTGACTCATTGTGACTCTAGTGGACAGAGTAGAACTGCCCGTAAAGTTTCCAAGGAGTGGCTGGTGGATTCAAACTGCCAACCTTTTGGTTAGCAGCTGAACTCTTAACCACGTGCCATCAGGGCTTCATAACTATCATAGCAGTATCCAAAATGTAAGCCCTGAAATAGTATCTAATTTTACCCGATCCATTTACAAATGAAATACCTGGAGCCCGGGTGAGTGAGTCTACTTGCCCAGGGTCAGAGGCAGGAACTGCCACACGTGGAGCTGGAACACAGCTCTCCCGTCTCCCAGTCTTGTGGTGGTTGTTAGTTGCTGTCAAGTTGGTTCCGACTCACGGCAACCCATGTACAACGGCAGGAAATGTTGCCTGGTTCTGCGCCATCTTCATGATTACTGGCATGCTCTACTTCATCGTTGTGGCCATTGTGCCAATCCCTCTCACCCGGGGTCTCCCTCACCCTTGCTGAACCTCTACTTCACCAAACATAATGACCTTCTCTAGTGATTGATCCCTCCTGATGACATGTCCAAAGCAAGTGAATTGGGCAATGTTCTGTTGTGATCCATAAGGTTTCCACCTTCCCCAGACGTCAGAGCGCACTGAATCCTTATAGTCTTTATGAGGCTCCTGTGAGGGAGAGGCTGAGGCCCATAGATGCTGGCTAACTTGCCTAGAGCCACATTGCTAGTGAAGGCTGGGACTGGAACTGAGTCAGGCTGGCTCTACACCTGTGCATCCAACCATTTTACTGCCCTCTACTGGGCTGTTTTGTAAATGAAGGATTAGATAAAGACTACATGCTGGGACCTTTGGAAGCAGGAAGCACTAGAATGCTTACATACTCACAGAGCATCTCGACAGCCAGACCAGCCAGCCCTCAGTGATCCAGATGGCCACTTGGGGACAGCAGAGGCTCAGGGCAGCTAAAGGCAGAGCGGAGGACAGAGAAGAAAGAACCAATTCTCAATTATTCTGTGGGTCCCTAGAGAGGAACACTGTGAACTTGTTCCCAGTCTGCGTCTCTCATGCCAGCTGTCCCCTCCTCCCCTTCCCTAACCACAACCCAAGAACTTGCTCCCTGGAAACGCATCCTCATGCACAGGGGAGACAGAGTTGGAGATTATCTGCTTGAGGTGGCAAAAAATGCGTAGATACATCTCTAGCCAACCACTGTTATTGGTGTATTTTTATTTTACAAAGTGGACATGGGCCTTTCATTGTTAGTCGTCTGAGTTTGTCATCGTTGTCATTGTTGCTCTCATCAGTAACCACCCAGTCACCATAAACTCGTTTGTAACTCACTAAAGAACAGTAATGTGCATGCCATCATCACCTGAGTCCCACCTGGTCAGGACTGAAGGAAGGCTTCCAGGGACAGAGGGCAGGTACTACAGGCTCCCAGGGTGCTGATGCAGGAGGTTGCACTGAACCAGGACTCAGCCAGAGCACCTTTGTTGTAGACAATTCTCCCTCTTGCCTGCAGTCTAGAACAAAGCTTCTAACCCTTCCGATCCTCATAGCTTTACTGCTCTTAGGTAAGGTTTAAGGATTCTTGGTCAAATTTCAGCTCAAATAGGTTGCCCAGGAACATTCTTAGGGCTTAACTTGCTTAATTCCTCTTGGTGTTTCCATTGAAAGGGATAGCCTTTTCTAGGCCCTTTATATCCCACTGTTTATAGTGAAATACTGCTGCCTCTCACTTGTTAGAGAACCAGCAGCTTCCCACCAAGAAGGAAGAGCTTCCACCCATTTCTGAAAATCCATGTTCACAAAATCAGCTGATGGATGAATGTTGCTGAAGAAATTTCTAACACTTTTAATGATTTGCTTAAATTAATAGTTTATTGTACTTTATCCAGGTTCTCAGTTTAAAATCCAATACAAGAAGGGTCTTTGGAATTTTCTTCAGTCTGCAAAATCAATCCAAAAGAGACTACTGATGGTTTTCTTTGTCTTCCTTCATAATAATGTTATTGTTGGTGTTAGGTGCTGTCCAGTCAATTTCAAGTCATAGTGACCTCATGTGACAGAGTAGAACTGCCCCATAGGGTTTTCTAGGCTATAATCTTTACTGGAGCAGATACCTTCTGCGGAGCAGATAGGTGGATTCGAACCGCCAATGTTTTGGTTAGCAGCCAAGCCCTAGACAGTAAATGCTGTGAGTCTGGAGGAGGGCGAGACTCTGCTGGTCCTTAGCAGTGAGGAAGCTTCATGTGAGAAGCATGTCTTGAAGAATGAGCAGGATTTCAGTAGTTGAGAGAATGCAGCCATGTAACGCTGTGGCTGGTCCATATTGCATGCCCAGTAAATATGGGTTGTATGAGGGAGGAATGAATGAATGAGGCCAGAAGACATCTATCTGAGGTCAGGCAAAGAATCTAACAAAGGTATGAAGGCAGAATTCCCCATGGCATATGCAAGGATAATGAGCAGGGCACCTGGCTCCAGGAGAGGCTCCACCCTGGGAGGTAGAGGGGATGAAGCAGGAGGCCCTCTGGGACTGTGGAGGGCACTGGACGTCAGCCTGAACAGTGTTGACCTTACCTTGCAGATTAGAGCAGAAGGTCACTGCCTTTGACCAAGACCTCTATCCTGAAGACAGTGGGAAATCATTGACAACCTGTAGGGAAACACCTAGTGTTTCAGGAAGAAGAGCAAGCTTCTGGTGGTCCTGGTTCAGAGAGGTCCCCACGCCTCAGCAGGAAGCAGCTGACTTAAAGGTCAATCTAGCTGGAAGGGGTGGAATAAAGGAAAGAAAGGAAGGAGGCAGGGGGAGGAAAAGAGGGAGGGATGGAGGGAGGGAGGGCGGAGAAAGACAAAAACCCCACACACACCCCTTTAAAACTTCCCATCCTTGATTGTACCCAAGAGATCCGTTACATGGTTACTCTTTCCATTAGGGTTTTTAATCTAATCAGTGGGCCTTATGAAAGACTCACAAAGCTTTCGCTACAAGAATAATTAAATGAAGCAATTTCCTATGTCTGAAATGATCAAATATGCTTCTGAAATTAGGAGAATGCAGGCTTCTGATAAAAATATAGCTGTAATAAAACTGTATATCCTTTATTGATTTCATTAGATGGTATTTCCATTTTGCATTCTTAATTCAAAGCAATGAATTACTGATTTGGTTTAAAATAAAATATGGAAAGATCCTGGGGTTGTAGGAAGCTCGTCACTGTAATGGGGGCCTAACTCACTAGGCCAGTGTTTGGGCTGCATGTGAGCACAGTGAAAGGAGTTAGATTTCGCTTTGCCAAAATTTCACTGCGAAAGAGTTTGTTATCACAGTGTTTTATTATATTCTTATTGAACTTCAGCCAGATGAAAATAGAATCTCCTCACCATCCTTTTAAATTAGCCTTAAACTGCAGACAAAAGACAAAAATCAATGTCCAAATTTAGCTCCTTGCTCTGGGCTCCCTAAGAAATTGACCCTGGTGCTAATATGCAAGGCTCAGAGATAATAGAACATAGAGTAATTGAGAATTTTAGAGTAGCATTTCTCATTCAATTTAGGTCTATTTAAGTGTCTGGTAAATTCTGTATATAAATCGTTTCTCTAAGGCTCCAGGCTTTTCTGAGTCTATGTGTTCCCCTCCTTGTAGTTCAATAGAACTGTCCCCAAGACATTTCCTTTTCATGACAAATTATGGTCATATTTTGAGTGTCAAACAATAGTGAAAACTCTCTTCGCAAAGAGTGGTGCCTAAATAATGCTACAGTCTACTCAAATATAATATTAATAATTACGAAGAGCTTTGAGTACTGCCTAAGTAATGCTACAATCTATTTAAATGTTATATTTCATCAGTAATTGCAAAGAGCATGAGTACCTACACAGGAAGAACAGTTTTTAGAAAGGTATTATTCCCATCGGCCACACCAGGTTTAACGTCTCTAATCTTTCTAAGTGGGACAGATGCTCTGAGCGCCTGATCTCCTCTTAGGAAAAGGTAATTACGAATTCCTTCTACAAATCCTGTTAAGTCCGAGTCTCACGGTCCTCTGTATCCGGGAGACCTGGGCAGGACAGGTCAGCAAGATGAGGAAAGCACCGCTCTGCCTGCCTTGGGGCACTGATGTCCAGAAACCCATGTTGAGGCACCCAAAGACCCAAGGAGCGGAAGGATGGGGACAAAGACCGTCCTGCAGGCTCCATAAACAAGTGCACCGGTGTACACAGTCGGGCTTAGCTCAAAGGGCTGCTGGGCAAATGGTGGCAGTCAGGCCAGATCACGAAAGATCTGTTGTGTTATCATGGCATGAGCTCTGCAAGGCTGCGAAGGCCAGAGAAACAAGGCAATTGTCAGAAGCCAAAGAAGTCGTTGACCTAGCCTGCCGTCTGTCTGTAAGGCAGAAGTGAAGACCGGCGATGCCAGAGGTGGCGTGAAGGGACCCTACTAGATGCCACGCCACTCCGAGCATGGCCCCGTAGCGGCGGAGATCAAGGAAGAAGAGACCTTGGTCCTGGGAGTTGTCACATCGATTTTTACTGGAAAAAGTGAGTGAGAACAATTGGCTATAAAAGGCCCGGATTGTGATAGGGAATGAAACCGAGACAGAAGGGTCAGGCGACCTTGCTATAAAGCAACCCACATAACTCTTTTAACACGGGTCCCACTTAAGAGAGTGTTCTGAAGCCAGGACCTTAAGCTCAGCCCTGTCAAGTTCAAGGATAGTTTAGGATTGTCACAGGGAATCCAGCTATTTCAAATAACCAGGGCTTAATGACGCTAAATGCTGCTACTTTAATCATCGGTAGATTTCACTGCAGAGATTTAGGCACTTTTTTAAAAGAAAATGTTAGATGATCAAAGAATTCCTTAATAAAAAGAACAAATTGAGTGCCCACAATTTAAACTGGGGACCTAATTGCAGATTCCTTATCTTTCCATTAACACCTGGGAAGATATACTAAGCGAACCTGATTCTCACCTTAATCCTGCCTAAAATAGCACAGAAAATTCAAAGCAACCACCTTAGCTTTCGGAAAACCCAGTGGCAGTTGTAGTGGGAATGAATTTCACGGTCATAAAGTAGGAGGGCAAGATTAAATGTTCTCGATTTTTATGAATCTCGCTTGAATTTCCTGATTCTGAGCCCTAGGCTGCCTCATTAGGTCCAGGCCAGGTGTCTCTCAGTCTGGTGTGTGGTTTCGTCCCATTTGGGTTGAAAGCTGCTTCCCCAGTTTTTCCTCTCCCACTTCTTCCATTCCCATTCGATCCCGACCCATGGCGATCCTGTGTGTATCAGAGTAGAACTGTGCTCCGTAGGGTTTTCATGGCCGTGGCCTAGCAGAAGCAGATCACCAGGCCTTTCTTCCAAAGCGCCCCTGAACGAACTCAAACTTCCAACCTTGTGGTTAGCATCAGCCAACCCACCTGTTAACCATGGCCACCACCCCGGGCCTCCTCCTCTGCTCTAAGCTCCAGCAAAATACCCTGCATTTCCAGGTGGGAGGGGTAGGGCCGTTCCCCCTCTGTTTCCATCCAGCCTGGACAGCACAAGGGCTCCCCTGATCGGTGACCAGACCATCCTGCTGGCTTACCTAGCTTCTTAGCGCTCACCTCAGCTGCCAGGCCTGGGTGTCTCCTGAACGTGCCTGTACCTACGACCTCTTAGATCCCTGTAACGAATTGCCTAGCCGTAAGCTCTGACAGTGTCTCCCTTCCCAGGAGAACTTTCAGATCCCCCTATTCTGCAAGAGTGGAGCCCCAGGACTCAATTCTAGTCCTCTGGGCTGACACAGGCTGCCCGCCATCTGTATGCCCCTCCATCCTCCCCGCCGGGGGCATGGGGTGCACACATCTGTAGAGCTGCTGTTCTGAAGGCAATGTTCAAGTTGTCTCCACTCTCAGATCCCCTCAAACTTCTAAGGAAATTCTCTCATGAGCCCCCTTCTTTTACAGACACACACACAGACACACAACGCAGACACACACACACGCACGCACACACAGCACAGACACACATGCCCACGTATGCACACACACAGGTGTGCACACACACACACGGACGAAGGCACACATGCACTGCAGCCCTCAAACTTCCCGCCTCTCTGCCCAGCATGGAGCTGGTGTGGTGGTCAGGTCGGCTTTGTACATCAGTCCACCAATCCAGTCTCTCCTGTCTATATTCTTACTAAGAATGTGGGGTTTGGATCCCACTGGTCCGTCTCTAGCAGCCGTTACCCGGGCGCATCCTGTCTCCTGGTCCCAGTGGAGATGATCCCAGAGAGAACGTGTACAGGTTCCCATTTCAAATTCTCGTGCAGGCTGACTGCACTCGGCACCCACCCCCCGCCCCCGCTCTGAGCCTCATGTACTAAAAAATCAAGTTCCTTTGCTTCAACTGAGTTTGATTTATTTCAGTGCAATTCAGCAAATATTTACTGACCAGCGGCTCCAGTCCCCACCTGGGGGTGCCATTCTGCTCCCATCCCTGGGTGGAACGGACAGGAAGTACTTGTCCAGCCTCAGCCCTCCAGCCCCACTCAGCAGATACACGATTATTCTGGTTGTTATGATTAGGCATTTGCTTCTTGAAATCTTCAAATTTCCTCCTTTGATTCTTCGTCATCATTCCTGCTTCTCTTTTTCTCCTCATTTTGCGCCCTCTACGGGGCGGAGCCCTGGTGGCACAGTAGTTCAGAGCTCAGCTGCTAACCAAAAGGTCGAATGTTGAGTTGATTCACTGCTGCATGAACTGTTTGGATGACAGCTGATTTCAAAAACCTGTGCCTAATCAAAATGTTTGATTAATAACTCTGAATCAAGGAATATATGTTTAAGTCCCCCAAATCTGCAATAAGACAGCTAATGTTTTCTCCTAGAGGTGAAAAAATACGAATTTGCTGCCATTTGGGAGTCCACTGCCACTCCTTTATAAGACTGAGGGGTTATAGACTGAATTTGTCCCCCCAAAAAATGTGTTGTACATCCTAAGCCCTATACCTGTGGTTACAATACCATTTGGGAATGGATTTTCTTTGTTATGTTAAGAGGCCATATCAATTTAAGGCGTGTTTTAAGCCAGTCACCTTTGAGATATAAAAAGAGCAGATTAGGCACAGAGAAGCAAGCAAAGATGGGGAAGATAGATGCCAGGCCACATGGAGATCACCAAGGAGCCAAGCAAAGGAAGCAGTAAAAAGACAAGGACCTTCCCCCAGAGCCAACAGAGGGAAAGCCTTCCTCTAGAGCGCCGCCCTGAATTTGGACTTCTAGCCTCCTAACTGTGAGAAAATAAATGTGTGTTAGTTAAAGCCACCCACTTGTGCTATTTCTGTTACAGCAGCACTAGATAACTCAGACATGGGGATACTAGTCCCCAGGTCTGAAGGCCTCCTCACTCGGGAAGTAGGGGCCATGCCAAGGGGTTGGCTTTTGAGCACCTGGACTCTGCTCTAGCTGGGAATGTGTGATGCGTCTTTGATTCCGATTCTGAAGGAGAAGCCTAACCATTCTTTTTAGGTGACCTTATTGCACTTTGTCTAGTTTTATTTTGTTACACTTTCTGCACCAAAATTTCCTCCGTAGTTGCAACTGAGTTCACATCTGGCTCTGTGTGTTCCTCTTGTATTATGTCTGAGATCTGAGAACAGCTGTCGTTGCCCATCTGGATAGCGCACTTCAATCGAGAAAGGATGCCTTTCTACAAAGCAGGCGCGAGACTTAGGGTCTTTCCAAGTGCTATGCATCTTAGATATTTACTGAGAACAATTAAGGAATGTATACGAGGACTGAAAAACATCTCTAACATTTTTATTCATCTTTTGAGCCATCGACATACTTGCCTTTGAAATAGCAGAGACCATATATTTTTAGCCTAACAAGACATGAGAGGATAATTGTAAAAAATGTCAAAGATGTTTGTAGAGTGGTGAAATTGAATGATACTGCAGAACACATTTCTCAAAAATAAAGTGGAGATTTATAATTCACGCACAAAGCCTGTTTGGATGATCAAAGAAAGCATCGTGTGTACCACAGTTCTGCTGAAGAAAAGTCAGGGACGAGATAAACTGATAAGAGGTGGACTCACAAATGCATGATAGCTGTAATGACGGGTTCTGGTTTTTGATAATGCAATTCCATAAGTGGACATTTAGCCAGTTTATTAACACAGTGTTTTTAGAATCTCTTATAGATCAATGGAACAAAGAGGAGACTCTGGCTGACTGAGCACTTATTACATAACATACTGAAGAATAACAGAATGGAACTAGGTGTTGTATGCCCTGCTTATATTATCTGATACCTTTAAAGGCTGAATGCCATCGCCAGTTATTTACTGTAGCAAGTGCTTCTATGAACACTTTAAAAGTTGCTGGTTCCTTCCATGTTCCCTTTTACCCGAAAGAGCAGCACATTCCATTTCATTTTCTATTAGACAGTTTTACTTCATAGCCTCTCAGCAAGCTAACTCCATTAGAGTTCCTGCAGCTGAGCTTTTTGAAAGAGTGTCTAAATGAGCCGTGAAGCCATTGCATCCAAAGGAAGTCGTGGACCCCAGTGCAGTGGGCCCCGTGCCCGCGGCCCTACAAGGTAGTCAAGCGCTGAGACCCAGGTATCCCCAGGACATGCTGCTTGTTGGGGCTCGGTTAGTGCTCGTGTGCTGCGACCCCCCAGTGACCTGTCATTGAATGTCATGAAACAGATCTGGGACCCCTGTAAAAGCACTATAATCCACCCATAAAGTGGAAGTTGCGGAATCCACAAATAAGAACAATTACTCCAAGAGGGACTTCCAGCAAAATGGCACTCTAGGCAGAAGCACCATGCCGTCCCTCCACAGCAAAGATCCTAAAAACAAAGCCGAACAGAGAAAACAACAATCCTGAAACCCTAAAACATCAAATGAAGAGATAAAGAACTCAGCCAAGCACCAAATGGAGTGAGAAAACTGACAGAATGGAGAGTGAGGAGAGATTCATGCAGAGGTCCCCTATCAGCTAACGCAGCACGGATCCGCCATCTTGGACTCCTATCGGCGACCAGCAAACAGGGGGTGCAAGAAAGCAGCTTCATGGAGCTTCCAGCGGGAGACAAAACAACCGGTAATTTGCAATACACGCTTTCCCACCCCCCACCCTTCTTCACCCCGACTCGGCCTCCTCTGCTTCCCGTGGCCACAATCTCTTGTCCGGGAAGCACCGGCTGCTTGGATCCCACCCACCCGAATCGGCCAGCTCCCTGAGTGCCATTTGTTGGCTGCTGGTGTTGCTTTTTTCTGCTTCTTTTGATTTCTTCCTTACCTCTCACCACCTCCCACTCCTTTCGTTCAAATACCTGGCTCCATGTGCCATCTTTGCTTCTTCCTGAGGGGCTGCGGAGCTCCGTTCAAGTGTGGAACTGCTTCCCGGTCTGGCCTGCCACACTGGTGGGATCCCGGGGTTTTGTTCATTTGTCTGTTTTGAATTGTTTGTTTGTTTTCTTTTCCTTTTCTTGAGTTGGGAGCCCATTCTGGCCAGGTGGTGCTGCGTGGCTTCGAACCTACACCCTCGGCTTGCACAGAAGTGCAGAGGGATCCCAGAGGGCATTTCTTTTCTCGTTATTTTTTATTTTTTTCCTTTTGTTTTTTGGGGGGCTTTTCTTGTTCTTTTTTTTAAAATTTACTTTGTTTTCTTTCCCTCTTTTTCCCTTTTTGTCTTTCTTTTTTACTCAGTTTATCGTCTCGCTATATCATCCTTCTCTTTCTGTTCCCTGAATACCTGGCGTTGTATACCTCTATGCCTTCTAGCCAGGCTGTACTGAACACATGAGAACAACTTCCCCAGACCTCATAGCCACACCAGTGGGATCCCTGGGAACTTTGCTGTTCTTTTCCCTTTCCGATTTTTATTTATTCATTCTTTTCTTTTCTTCCTCTTCCCCTTTTTGTTTTTCTCCGTTTCATAGTCTCTCATCTCTCCACTCCAAAGGCAAGCTCCCCTAGCATTCTTTTTTGTTTGTTTGTATGTTTTTGGCTCCTATTCCTCTCTCCTCTCTCCCGTATACATCTTAGCTCCACACATAACAATCTCCCCGCTACATCCTGCCTACCTGCACCGTGTGCTTAACATCACACCACCAAGCAGCACAGGTACAGCCTACTGGAACCTGCCCTGCACTGATTAGCGACCTGCCCTGGTGGCTGTAGTAAGTGCCACAAACAACACATCCGAGGAACTCCTCTCCAGCTAGACCTGCCTTGCCGTACCATATCTGAGTGACTGACCCTGCTAATTGGAGAAGGAGATGAAAAGTATTGTGCCCACAGACGAGCAAACAACAAAGAAAACACAGCCCACCTGCTAGGATATAACCAAATTAAAAACAAAATGTGACGAAACAAACAAATCTACCATCAATAAATGAGAAAAATAACTACTGAATGCCCC
>NW_004443938.1:7686303-7814840 GCF_000243295.1 Trichechus manatus latirostris | reverse complement strand
GCGTCTGGGGTCTTAAAAGCCTGTGAGCAGCCATCTAAGATACTCCACTGGTCTCATCCCTTCGGGAGCAAGGGAGAATGAAGATAACAGGAGACAAGGAAAAGATTAGTCCGAAGGACTAATGGACCACAGCTACCAAGGCTTCCAGCAGACTGAGTCCAGTGTGGCTAGATGGTGCCTGGCTACCACCACTGACTGCTCTGACCAGGATCACAACACAGGGTTCTGGACGGAGCTGGAGAAGGATGTAGAACAAAATTCTAACTCGCAAAAAAAAGACCAGATTTACTGGCCTACAGGAGACTAGAGAAACCCCAAGAGTATGGTCCCCGTACACCCTTTTAGCTCAGGGGTGAAGTCATTTCCGAGGCTTACCGTTCAGCCGGGGAGTGGACAGCCCCATAAAACCAAATGGGACTAATGAGGCACAGCAGTCCCGGGACAAGGGCCAAAAGGCAGAAGGGGACAGGAAGGCTGGTGATAGGGAACCCAAGGTTGAGTAAGGATAGTGTTGATGTGTTGTGAGGTTGTTAACCATTGTCATAGGGCAACGTGGACTAACTGTTAAATGAGAAACTATTTTTTTCTGTAAGCCTTCATCTAAAGTGAGAATAGCAGCAAATTGGAAGAGCGTAGTCAATGTCACTGAACTGCGCATGTAGAAATTTTTGAAATGGTGTATCTCTGGCTATGTATATTTTCACCAAAAAAAAAAAAAAAGTTTGAGAAGGGAGAGGGTTGACATGTTGTGGGGTTGTTAACCAATGTCATAAAACAATATGTGTACTACTGTTTCGTGAGAAACTATTTGTTCTGTAAGCCTTTACCTGAAGTACAATATAAAAAAAAAAAAAAGAACAATTACTCCCAGAAGATAAGCCTTCCTCAGAAAGATCAGTCAACAACAGAAGAATGTAGGTTTTTAATGCAAGTCTTAATAAGACAACTGTGTCCGGATTGCATTAAATCAGCTTTCCCTCCTAAATAATTGGCAAATGAGGAAAAACAGCTCATTGCCATCCGAACAGCAGCCTATTAGGAGGCAGAAAACTTGCTTAAATATTGTATAAATACGATTTCAAATGAATGTATAACATTCTTGAATGAAACTCAGTGTCCCGGTCATCTAGATGTTTGTTCTTCATAAACACAGTCAGAAAAACAGGCCCATTCAGCAGACGTCTGTCCTGAGCCAACATTTAAATATAAAGTTTCTGGAGCTAGAATACAATCTGGTTGGTGCAAAGGCCCGCACTAGACTCAAGTGTTCACACAGACCCCTGGGAAGGGACTCGGGCCCAAGGCACAGAAGTAATTCTGATGGTTAAAAATCTATCTGAAAATTACCTAAAGGCCCCGCAGACCGGCACAAGAGACTTTGAAAGAATGTTCTTTTCTTGTGAAATTTAAATTTCTCTTCTTAGAGAAGATAAAAAACGATCTATTTTCTACTTTTCTTCTGACTGAACTTCAAAGGTCAAAAATGTTTATGAGAATAAAAGTTAATAAAAACAAATTAACTCCCCAGCTTAGAGCCTCAGCCAAATTCGTTGTAGAGCCGGGACCTAGGATTGGGCAAATGTGTATGTTTGTATGTTTCTTTCTTTTACATTATCGAGTTCACTTATCTGTTCTGTCAGCCTGCCCAAAAGAAAAAGTCAAAACGATTTTCATCTTTTTTCTCTGATTATTATCATCTTATTGCCTTTTGTTAATGATGCCCACTCCAAGTATGCCAACTATTTATGATCCAAACTGTATTTCTTTGTGTTTCTGAATCAACCACAGGCAGAGATCACTTATTTATCCATTTATTAAAATATTGCAGTTAAAATATTATTTACATATTATCATTTCAATGGCTTGAAAAAAATATTACTTGAATTCAAGTTAGAAAAAAGAGTATTAATTAATCCTTAGTCCAGGAGAACATCATTGTGTGCATGCCCTTTTCCTAAACATCCCTCCATATCTTGAACTGCCTGTTAAGCCATTCCACCTGGAGGGACACTCATGCCTCGAATGTAATAGCAAGCTAACAAAATTCATCGTCACTCCTTCCTATCCTCCAAACCAAATTCCCTCCCATCCTCCAAATCAAAGCTGAGTTGAAGACCCGGCCAGTCTCAGCGAGGAGTAGAATCTGTGTCAGACTTGACCCTTGCCTGTCTTTGACCTCCCACCTTCTTGCTCCAGCCCCTCACGCCCTCCAAGGTCTTGCCCTAACACCCTCCAGGTCTTGCCCTCACTCCACATTTCTCTTCTGGGTCTACTGTCCAAATCAGCGCCTGCATCCTTGCCCTGACCTCTCTCTATTCCACGTGTCCTGCCCTCGGCCCTTGGCTTTGCACCATCGTGGATGGGCATCACGTCACCTCTCTGGGCCTGACTTCTCTAAGTGAAGGGGCTTCCTTAGGTCATCGGTAAGGAGTCTCCCAGCTCCAGGACTATGTGATTCTCTCTGTTCGCTCTAACAGCCTGCTGTAACAGCCTGTGACTCTCTCTTTACTTGTATTTTCCACTGCTCTCTCACTGGGGGCTCTTGCTCCATTCCAGCTGGACGTCTTGTTTGTGGACACACGCCACACCTGGCCACCTGGGCCTTTGCTGCTCTGCCCATCAGCTGAAATGCCATCTTCTTCCCCCTCCTCCAACCGCGAAGTCCCTGTTTGTGCTTCAAGGCTGTTCTACGACATATCCCTTCCTCTCTTTCCCTCGAAACCTACTCCGTTATTACCTCCCTCGTGAAATAGACATCCTGCCTTGTTTATGTCAAGCTTGTCTTGTACCCACCGTCGACGGTAAGCTTCTCAATGACGGCGTCTCACCCCTCTCCCTCTCTCAACACCCCCTCGCAAGCCAGCAGTGCCTTCAGCGCAGTAAGCACTGAGGGAGTATTTGTTGACTTGATTTCAATTAATTCTGTTTTTTTAACTGAATCAGGCAAAGGGTGTCACAAGCTGGCTTTTATAACGAAAGAAAGCACAGTTGTGCAGCTGTCTACAGAGGCTCTGGGGGTTGGAGGGAATCAAACAGGGAGGATCCGCAGAAGCCAGCTGACTGCTGGTCAAACCAGGTGCAAGCCTGGAAAAATTCTATAGTGAATAAAGGAAAATAGGACGCCCAGTGGGGAAGAATACCAACATTCTTGCTAATGAGCCCTAAAGTAGTATTTTTGCAAAGAATACCGGGATTATTTCAGTTCCCTTGTTGACTAATTTGTATGTTCTTCCTACAGATACTTTCAGAAAAAGCCCTATTGTTTGTTTTTCTCTGTACTGACACAGTGGCCATTGTTGAGAACTGTAATCATAGCACACATAGCTGAAGATGTGGGCCTAGGGACAAGCTGCATTTCCCCCTCGGGGTCTGCGGACACTGGAGACTGTGTTCTTTCTGTCTTATCACAGCTCCTTTGTCAAACAGTCAATCACTCCCCCGCCCCATACAAATTTGCAGTTTGTTATCAACCATAAAAATGTCTTCATTGGCCTTGTTTTTAAACATTTATACTTTGTATGTCTCATGATATACATGAATTATGCAGGTTTTTTTTGTTTTGTTTTGTTTTAAATATGGTTTTATGACGGTGTATCAGGCTTGATTTCTCCAATACGTGTGGCTTCCTTTTAGAATTGATGAAACTGCATCTTCTTTTAGTATGTTTCTGCTCTCCTAGGGGTATGGCTTCTCCAGCTGGCTCCTAGGTCGGGGGCGAGGGGGTTAAGAGCGTTTGTCGCGTGTGGACAGGTGCAGACATCTGTGACTTTCTGCAGCATGTGGCTGTCACTGGATCCCTGCCCTAGAAAGGATTGGACACACGTCTCGACTCCTGAAATCTCGTTTTTCCAAATGCCCAGGACTTCCTCCTGTTCACAGTAGAGAAACCCAATCCCCAAGCCCTTGAGAGATGAAACCTTTGTTTTTGTTTTTTTTTTTTCATCTAATAAATAGTAACTCTTTGTTTTTCCTGATTTAAAAAACTACAGTACGTTGCTTGGTATAGACATTTGAGGGCTTTAATTTGTCATAGGGGAAAAACATCACAAAGTTTAGTAAAGTAAAAAGAAAGTTTTATTTGGCATATATTCAAACGGACAAAAGTGGAAAGCAGACAAGCATGCTGCCACAGCCATGTCTGTCCGAGTCCAAGGAAGGTTACAGAATCATCAGTATATATCAACATTACAAAATGGGTAGGATCACTGAAAGCATCACTTTTTCACTGATTGGCTAGAAATTGTAATCTTACATTTTGAATCATCTTTCTTAACAATCATTGGTACGGGTTTCAGTTACGAAAGTCAGGAGGGTCTTCACTGGTCCAACAAATTCCTATTCACTAAGTGTTAATAGAAAAAGACAAAAGGTGAGAAGTCCTTTGGGTTAGGTTTTATTGCCCTTTTGTGAAAACTTCCTTAAGATAATTTCTGAGACTGTCCGATCTGTTGTCTTATCTCAGGGCCCAGTTGATGTGTCTCTCTGAGTCTGTGAGGGCCCAGCCCCAGCTGGGTCACAATTCTCCATGCTCAAGGAGATGGAATAATAACTCCAATATTATTTCCTAAATCAAATTCAAATGAATATTTATAACAAAGAAGTAAAATGAATTTCAAACATATGGGCGTGTAACCTCAGGGCATTTTAAAGCGTTCATTTTTAAGTTGGAGATGGAGTCTACAAAAAGTTTGAGTGTGCCACTTCATATTTTTATGAAAATCAGATTCTAAGGATCTGTTTTACTGCTCTCATCATTTCCATGAGGCGTCATTCCGACTGCAGGGGAAAAGATGATGAGCAATCTTTCAACATCCCTGAGAAAAAGCTTTTTAGCTTTGTTTTAAATTTGATTTTGAGGGTCAGTTTAGACTTTTTAAGACAATGTGTGGGGAGTTGAGACCAGGGTTAGTACTTCGACTGTTATTCAGCTTGGAAAAGTTGGAACAAGTTGCCAAAGTATGGAAAAGCGCTAACAAGACCGTCCTCTGAGGCACTGTCAGACCAGAAATTTGGAGGTGGACAGTTCTGAATCTAGGTATTTTGTAAGTACCATGGTGGTCTTCTCAGACGGCTGGGAGTGAGATGCTAACAAGGAGAAGACCCGAGTGCTTTCGGTGGAGGGTTTGTTTTCTTATTTTGTATGATTTAACTTGATGACTTTCCTCAAAGATAAGTTTTCATATTCAGCTTAAAGTTAAAAATTGTACCAGCACATCATATTTTGAAAGTATTCCTAAATGTATGTCAGATATAAATGTATTTTAAATGTTGTGCATATTTTAAATGTGTGAAAAATATAGATTAAGAGACTTCTTAAAATCTGCTGGAAAAGACCTCTTTAAAGTGTTAAAAAGCAAAGATGTCACCTTGAAGAGACTAAGGTACACCTGACCCAAGGCATGGTGTTTTCAATTGCCTCATATGCATGCGAAAGCTGGACGATGAATAAGGAAGATCGAAGAACTGACGACTTTGAATTGTGGCATTGGTGAAGAATATTGAATATACCAGGGCCTGCCAAAAGAACAAACAAATCTGTCTTGGAAGAAGTACAACCAGAATGCTCCTTAGAAGCAAGGATGGCAAGGCTATGTCTCACATCCTTTGGATGTGTTATCAGGAGGGATCAGTCCCTGGAGAAGGACATCATGCTTGGTAAAGTAGAGGGTCAGTGACAAAGAGGAAGACCCTCAAGGAGATGGATTGACACAGTGGCAGCAACAATGGGCTCAAGCATAACAGCGATTGTGAGGATGGCTCAGGACTGGGCAGTGTTTCGTTCTGTAGTACACAGGGTCACTATGAGTCAGAGCCAACTTGACAGCACCTAACAACAAATCCATGTCAGACTGGGATATTATTTTTTCATGCTAATCACATCTGACAATAAGGAGGCCCTCTGTGGTGGAGATCCTGCCTCCAATACCCTTTCAAGTCATCAGACTCCTTTCCAGAGAAGAGATTCCAGAGCCATCATCCCTGGTGGGCTGTATTTTCACCTTTGATGCCCCAGAACTTAATGTTAATTCTTCCTCTTAATCTCTTTGAGTGTCAGTCTGTCTTCCTGCCCCCCCCCCCCGTCTGTCTGTCTTTATCTCTTTCTTCTCTTCCTTCACATCCTTCTGTCTTTCTTTATTTCAGTCTTTCCTTCCTGAAGCAGGAACCCTGAGAACTCCCTGGCACCTCTAGGCTGGTGGCTCTCGGCTGCTGCTGGCCACACGCGGCCTCCGCGTCACATACAAAGTGCCTCACAGGCATCATCACTGCCAGCTGTTCTTCAGACTCGAAGGAGTGCAGCTGGCGTTTACAAAAAGTTTGGTGGTCTACGCTGAAGAGGATGGCTTTTTTTTTTTTTTTTTTTTAAAATGCCATGGTTACTTCACTCATCGCAATGCCCATTTGTAAGGGAATCAATGTCCAAGCATCCTGGAGCTCCTAAAACTGGTCATGGGAACGAGAGGCTAGTGCTGCTCGGCCAATGGGAGATTAGGCCACCCGATCAGAATCAAACACACTGCCTCACTTCAGCCTCCTTGCTGTTCTTTCTGCTTCTCCGCCCCCTGCCCTCCTTTCTCTCTCTCTCCACACTCTGGGTGCTTGCCCCTGCACTCGCAGGCACCACTCTTGGGGCTGCTCCGTGAGTTTTGTGTCTGGATTAATGTCAACAGGCTGGCAGAGCTGGGCTCCCAAGGCAGCCCTTCTCTTCTGGGCCGGGGCCTCCTCAGCTGCAACCATGGCAGGGAGTCGGCGCTCCCTCCTCCTGACCCTCAAAGGGGGCAGCTGAAGCGTCTCTGAGTGGGTGCTTCACAGGGACAGCACTTAGGGGCCCCTCAGTCCTCTTGGTGACGCACGGATGACTGGTACTTTGAGTGTTTTCATAGCTCATTATAAACCAAAAAACACCATTGCTGTGGAGTCAATTCTGACTCATAGTGACCTTGTAGGACAGAGTAGAACTGCCCTATAGGGTTCCCAAGTCTGTAGTCTTTATGGACGCAGACTGCCACGTCTTTCTCCCACGGAACAGCTGGTGGGTTCCAACCACCGACCTTTCACTTAGCAGCCCATCGCTTAACCACTGCGCCAGTTATAGTTGACTACTAATTATGTTGGCTCATTGTTTATTGGCTTCATAATTCCTTAAATCCCAATCTAACCTTGAAGCAACTGAATCCAGAGATAGGCCTGCTAAAGAAAAATTTTAACTACACATAGCCACATTTTTGAGACTGTCTCTTGATTTTGATCCTACTCACATTATAAATGTGACCATAAAATCTATTAAAGACATGTTCTCAATGAGGAAGAGCGTCACACAACCTCCTGCCTTCCCTTTCCATGTGTGCTGTGACTCAGCATATTCACTTTTGTGTAACTTCCTTTTACTAGTCACAGAATATTTCCTCCCTAATTCCTGGAAATATGCTTCAGGCTTTTTATGGGAAGGGAAAACAGTAAGGGAGCTTGCTTATACCAGTGCCCCATGTAGCCCCACACAGCCTAGGGAAATTCCTTTAGGAGACACCGCACTGTGGAACCATCTTAAACCTGCCTGCCCTTGGGAAAGACCTGGGCTCCATCTACTCTCATCTCGCCCCCACTATAAGCTTCACTGCCGTACTAGAAATGAATAGTACATGCCTGTAGATGTCATTTCACCTCCTCATGGTCACAGTTTCCTCCTGAAGTAAATTTCAGCCCCCACCACAATTCTAAATCTGCTGTCTTGCAGAGCCGTGACTTAGGTATTGTCAAGTTGGATCTTCTTTCTCTCCCTCGTGACCCCTCTGCCATTTGCCCCTGCCAGCCACCTTTCCTGGCCTTCTATCTGTCCTAGCCTGGCTGCTGAGACATCACACCTCAGCTCTACGGTTCCTCACCCGTTCTCTGCTCTTTCCCTTCTTCAGCCTCAAACCCACCAGCCACTCTGTGGAAGAAAGATGTGGCAGTCTGCTTCTGTAAAGACTACAGCCTTGGAAACCCTATAGGGCAGTTGTACTCTATACTATAGGGTTGCTATGAGTCAAAGTCGACTCGACGGCACAGGGTTTGGTTTCGGTTAATGACACCATCGGTGCTCTGGTCAACTAGGATCTACATCTTCAAGTGAACTTTGACTTTTTCCTCTCTTTCCCCCAACATCATCTCTATGCCAAGGCCTCTAGATTCCTGGGAACTTTACTGATAGCCTCACATCACTGTGTGACATAGGACACGTTCCTGAACTGCTCTAGGCCTTAGAGAAGTGAAATAGGAATAATGAAACCTACGTTAGCAAGACTGGGGGGAACATTAGGCAAAATAGTGTATGTCAGTAATCTAACAACATGCATGACACATAGTAAAAGCTCAATAAATTTTACCTGCCTTTGTTGTTACAACAATTAATGTGTCATTTTATATGAAACTCCAGTGGTATTTTCATGGCCTTTTATGTAGTCAACAATTATGTTGTACAATCAAAGAAGGAAGAGAAGCCGAGAAATAAGGTATAAACAAATATACCTGTACATAACACAACACTTGGGATGAGCAGACATTCAAAAGATAGACAGACAAGTAGGGAAACAGGAGGATGGATGGATGGATGGATGGAAGGATAGAAGGATGGAAGGAAGGAAGGATAGATGGATAGATGGATAGACAGATGAACAGACAGACGGCTAGACAGACAGATAGGTAGATGGTTTGGTAAATAGATGAAGGATGAAACAAATAGGAAAGGCCTGAGTGGGGGAGGAGACTGAATCATAAAGAATAAGTATAATTTGTGGTTATTTTACTGAACTTTAAAAAAAAAAAAACCTAAAATCTTTAAGATAATTTCCTTTCTACCAGAAAAAAGAAACACTTATTTAATTAGTAGGTATTTAACTTTTTTCACAGTAAGAAATGTTCCCTTTGAGTACAGTTATACCTGTTTTTTTTGTTATTGCTAATGCTCATCTATATGGACATTTTTTGGTGCTTTCAGCTGTTCCAGGAGTGTAAACCTATTTTGAAATTACCTTTAGCTATAAAAGAAGAAAAAATTTTTCATCTGTAAAGGTTTTGTCTAGAGATGTATCATGAAAATAGAGCCCCATGCACCTACTGTCCCTATAGAAACTGGTGGTCATTTTCTGTTCTTATTTAAATTTTCTCTCTCTACCTTCCATTTTAAGGGAATTGACAAGGGAAACATTAAGAGCAGAGGCAATCTCATCTTTCAAAGGGGCACAGAACTAGCCAGATCCAAATAGAAAAGAAAGAGAATACCACCTTTCCAGCCATTCCAGATGCACAAACGAAAAACGCAAAGCTGTGATGTCATAGGAAACATCTCCAAACTCATAAAGCGTTATACAAGTATATAGTGATTTTACCGTGATTGCAGAGGAAGAGGTTTCTAGATACGTATTTACCTGTGTGAGCCTCTCCCAATTCCATGCTAGTATGTGCTGATAATGTCTTGAGGGTCATTAGAATTACTATAAAAAATTTTATCCAGTAATATACTTTCCGTTTTGAAATGGCCATTTGAATCTGGTCTTTCAAAGTAGCACATTTTAACCAAATGAGTGAAACTATTTATTCACTGTTTCTCTCATCAAGCAAAATCAGAAGCTGGGACATAGGCACCTCCTCAGGACAAGACCCCCAGCCAGCACACACATCCCCCCAAACACACACAGGTGTGCATGTACACATACACACATAGAAATCCACATGCACATACATACACACACCTGCACACACATACACACTTCCACGCAAGCACAGACACGTACACACACATGCACACATACACGCACATGCACACATACACCCAGAGCTATCCCAATGTCTACATGATGTTTGTGCCATCATCTATAATGTGTGCTCTACCTCACTCTAAGGCAAAAGAGTTGTGCCCTTGGACTCTAAACGCCAGCCGTATGACTGGGCATGTGCCACGTACTTCCAAGTTCACGCATACATTCCAAACAACACATAACCATGAGCAGGAGAGGGGACGGGACTGGGTTTCACGGACAGCATTGCAGATGTATTGACAGAACTGAACTGCAGCAAGAGTCCTGTCCCTGAGGAAGACCAAGTTACAGCCTTTCCATGTGCCATGTGAGCCCCCCAGTAATGACAGCTGATAAACCAGCGAATACTGAAAGTCCACGTTATTTCCATTTTCTTTTGCAATCCCAGCTTGGATCTCTTTCAGAGCGTGGTCAGCCGCCCCAGTTTCCTCGGGCTGAGGGGTTTCTCAGGACATCTCATGCTAAAACGGGACAGTGAGTCACCCCGCTTTCACGTGTCACTGAGCTGAGGCAGGGGAAAATGCCACCGCTTCACCCGCATTCCCACTGCTGCCACCTGGGCCCGGTGCACCGAGGACCTCCCGCCCACAGGCCCGCGGTCTGGGCGGGGCCAGGAGATGTGGGCCTGCCTGTCAGTGGCTTCATCCTCCTGATGATCAGGGTTCCATGTGTTCTGGAGAGCATGATTTTTTCATGTATGATACTTCTTATCGTTTACCTTGTAATTTGTTGAACAATTTTAAGGAAAGTTAAAGAGATAGATACATATGGGAAAATAATATTGAAGCAGCGTTAAGAAAAAATGTGAATACTTTTAACAGAATACTGAAAAATTTTAATTTTCAGAAATGGTCTGTCACAAACCCATTTTTCCACTTCATTTGGGGTACTTTTTTTTTTTAATTCTTCATAATACAAATAAATTTTAAAAGGAACCAAAAAAAAAAAAACAAAACTCATTGCCTTTGAGTTGATTGCAACTCATAGTGACCCTATAGGACGGAGTAGACTGCCCCATAGGATTTCCAAGGAACGGCTGGTAGATTTGAACCACTGACCTTTGGGTTAGCAGCTGAGCTCTGAACCACTGCGCCACCAGAAAGTCGAAAATATTACTAGGTTCACAACCAGATCTTTCTTAATCCTGCCCTTGAGTGGTATACATTTATGTTGCAGTTTCTGTAAGAAAATTGTTGTTGTTGGGTGTCGTCCAGTTGACTCCGGCACATAGTCACCCCACGGGACAGAGGAGAGCTGCCCCACGGGTTTCCTAGACCGTAGTCTTTAGGGAGCAGATCACGAGGCCTTTCTCCCACGGGGCCACTGGTAGGTTCAAACTTCCAACCTTTTGGTTAGCAGCCGAGCGCTTAACCACCGTGCCACCAGGGCAACAGAGTCATAGAGAAATACGCTGCTCCCTGACCCAAGACAAGAGTCCTTTGTTGGAAGCCTCCTAAGAGATCTAGCTAAGTGAGGAGCATTTTCCTCGGATGTGGTGGCCCTCAGCCACAAGGTGGGATTAGGCGACAGCCACCCATCTCACTGTTGTTGTTAGTTGCCATGACGCCGGCTCCGGCTCACGGCGACCTCAGGTACGACAGAATGAAATGCTGCCCAGCTCTGTGCCCTCTTCATAATCGTTGCTATGTTGGAGTCCATGGTTGTTGCTGTGATGTCGATCCATCTCCCTGACAGTCTCCTTCTTTTTCATTAACCCTCTACCTTACCAAACATGATGCCTTTTTCTAGCAATGGTCTTTCTTGATGATGTGTTCAAAGTAAGCGAAACAAAGGAACTTGCTTCTAAGGAGCATCCTGCTTGGATTTCTTCTAAGACTGATTTGTTTGTTCTTTTGACAGTCCACCGTATATTCAATATTCTTTGCCAACACAGCAGTTCAAACACATCAGTTCTTCTGTCTTCCCTTTCATTATTCCTAACCCCTTTCTTATCCACCTCCTATCCCAACTCTGGAGCCCTGGTGGTGCCGTGGTTAAGAGCTCAGCTACTAACCGAAAGGTCAGCTGCTAACCAAAATGTTAGCAGTTCAAATCCACCAACTGCTCCTTAGAAACCCTATGGGGCAGTTCTACTCTGAACTATAGAGGCACTATGAGTCAGGATTGACTCAACGGCTATGGGTTTGGTTTTTGGTTTTGGTCCCAGTTCTACTCAGCAGATATTTATTGGAAGGGCACAGGCTCGTGGGGGGAGCCAAAAAGGAACATGCTGTGGAACCTGTGCTCAGAGGGGGCCATGGTGCCTCATAAAGGCCTGAGCTTGAGAGCCGGAATCCCTCAGGCTCAGCTCCACCTTATCAGCTGCATGCTTTGGGAAAAGTAACTTTACCCGTTCTGTTTCCCCACACGTTAAATATGGACATTAACCTCGAGGGGTTGCATATACGCAAAGGCTTCTTATAAACCCAAAGCACGTTTTGCAAAGATGAGTTGCTGTTTCCACTCCTCTGAAATGAGAGAGCAGCCTGTCGAGTGGGGTAGACAAGCGTGCCGACAGAGTTGTCACACCGGGAAGAAGCTTCAGAACACGGAAGTTCAGAGGACGCAGCCATGCTCTCAGAAGGTGGACTCTGAGCTGCAGGAGAAGGGTCACAGTCGTGAGCAGAGGGAAGGGGCATCTGAGGCAGAGGAGCAACATTGTGAGCAAGCAAGGGAGGAGGCTCCTGGAGGTGAAGGAGCCGTGGGGGACCCGTGCCTACGGAGCCCAGTGCCAGGGGAGGGGATGAGGGGGACAAAGAGCAAACAGGGAGAGGCCAGTGCTTCCTCTGTCGTCCCCCCGCCACTTGGGTAATTAGAAACTCATTAGAGACTTAACAATTGAGGTTCTCTCTGCGCGGAAGTCACCGACGCCAACACTGTTCTCAAGCGGTCCTGTCTGGTTCCGATTCGCTGCGATTTCTGTCTTCTACTGCTGTTAAACTTTTATGTAAGTGTGCATGTGTGTGGTATATAAATTTAGATTTTCATTCCTATGTTTTCACACGTTCTGCCAACAGTACAGTCATCCCAGGCGGCACTCTTGGGGGTTCAGGACCCCCCCCAGATACCAAAATCCACAGATTGTTAAGCCCCTTATATAAAATGGTGTATAGTATTTGTATATAAACTAGGCGCATCATCCTGTACACTTTAAATCATCTCTAGATTATAATCCCTACTATAACGTAAATGCTCTGTAAATAGTTGTTATACTGTATGGTTTAGGGAATAAGGATAAGAAGAAAAAAAACCTCTTTGTTTCCCCTGAATATTTTTGAATATTTGTTTAGGGAATAACGATAAGGAAAAGAAAAACTCCTTTTTCTTCCGAATATTTTCAGTCGGTGGATGCAGAACCCATGGATAGCCAACTGTAATAGAACAAGTTACATAAATTGCCACCAACTGTCAAATTTTCAGAATCCTCCGTTTTCCAAGTTCAGAGTAGCTGCAACGATGGTTTTTATATTGAAATGAGAAATAATAAGCTAAGCTAACCTCGAGAGGCTCCTAGCTAATACCATATTTTTACGCAAGTAACGTACACCTTCTACATTTGTTTGCCAACTGCTCCCTAACCCTGTAAGGTATTTTTGTAAACGCACTACGCTAGTTTTTTCACAGCAAACTAGCATAGTGCGTTTACAAAAATACCTCGAGGGAAGGCAGGAGAACAGTCAGCAAACAAACATAGGTGTACGTTGTTTGTGTAAAAATATGGTAGCTCTTAGATTGATTCCTTGCTTGCAATTTACCTAAGCAGTTCATACCAAAAAATGAAATAAAACTATGCAACTTGGCCTAAACCACATGAATGACTGAGAAAAAGCCAAATCAATCTGGGCTTTAGTAAGTACTTTCCCACAGGGTTATGAACAAAGACTATTAAGGGAATAGTTAAGACAAGACAGGTCCCTGGGAGGCGTAAACGGTTTGCACTCATCTACTAACCTGAAGATTGGCAGTTCAATCCCCCTGTAGTACCATGGAAGAAAGGCCTGGCAATCTGCTTCCGTAAAGATCACAGCCAAGAAAACCCTATAAAGCACAGTTCTACTCTGTAACGCATAGGGTTGCTATGAGTCGGAATCGACTCAACAGCAATGGGTTTGGTTTTCGGTTTAGTTAAGAGACTGAGACCGAGCTCTGAAGTCAGAAGGGAGCATTCAAGCCATGGGTGCTTTTTTATCACTAATCTGTCCGACAGGCTGTGGAGAGAAGCATTGAAAAGTCATAGTTCTGGGGGGCCAGAAAGTCTTAAAGTGACCACAGGGGAGAACACCAATGCTTGCTGGCACTGCTGAGATCCAGGGGGAGAATAAATCACTGTCGTTTTTCTTCTGCACCTCACCCTTCCTTCCCTGCTTCCCACAGTTGTCATCCCTCAAAAACTTTGGACTTAAAGAGATTTGAGATGAAAGAGACATATTCTGTGCCAGCCCAATGCATCCTTTCTGAAGGTTTATTTTGATGAAGAAAGAAACTTTGCTTGCCTCGTCTTTTTGGTTGATGTTGTTCTCCCTCTTTCAGTTCATTAGCTCAGATGACAACTGTTTTAGGGTGCCTCACACTTGCAGTGCCCTCAAGGAAAAGATAACTGTGTTCTTTCTGAATCCATAGGAGGATAACGGCAAGTGCGGGGCTTGCTAAAATACACGGTGTCACCAGCTCATCAGAACGGCCCACAGGCAGTGTACCAAAGCTTGCTGGCCTGGTAGCTTCTTCAGACTAATTACTTTTAAAAGGAATGAAGAGAAGTTCCCTGTCAATTAGTGGACACGTGTAAGAGCCCCTCCTAGGTAATGGAAGTTGCCGCAAATGAATCGGTGAACGTTTCCTGCGTTGCTTCGCAAATCGTATGTGGGTGCAGTTATTCACAATATTTCATACCTGAGCGATGTGTGATCAGGTTTTAAGTAGTCCCCCATACGGTGAAAACAGATTGTACATACAGGTAATTTAATGGAGTGTATATTTTCATGATAGTGAT
Source organism: Trichechus manatus latirostris (assembly GCF_000243295.1). Classification (NCBI taxonomy): domain Eukaryota; kingdom Metazoa; phylum Chordata; class Mammalia; order Sirenia; family Trichechidae; genus Trichechus; species Trichechus manatus. The sequence goes on along the minus strand of NW_004443938.1, from coordinate 7,800,056 downwards.
TTCTAAGAAAACCACGATTAAGTTTTAGACCAACTAAAACCATTAAACGGTATCCAGCTTAAGTTCTGTGGCAGCGTTTGAGAGTTTCTTCCTTGTTTCCCTCACAGACCCTCATGAGCATACACCATAGTGTCTGGGGACATTTGTAGAAAGGTCTGAGATAGAATGGTTAACGTTAGCTTGGCCTGAAGATAATTTTCTTCTGGAATTATTTACATATTTTAATAGATAATTGATAGATTATCAGGGTTCCATATTCCTTCATTATGATTCCTAATTCACCTTTAAAGTATTATCGTATTGAATTTTCTCCAAATTATATGTGTCAATACCAAATGCCAACAATTCCCCCCTTGGATTAATATTTTCCTCCATGAGCATATTTATATGCGGACGTGAAAACACTGACAGAGATGAACAACCCATCCGTTGTTCCACTTCCCCTTTTCTCTCCCCAGCCCCCACCACCCACGTGGGATCCTGGAGAACTAGGGCCCAGATGCAGGAAGGGTCTAGAAACTAGGAGATCCAGAAGCAGGTAACAGGAAGGCCCCACGGCGAGACCACCACAGCGAGCTCGCAGGAGCTACAAGAAGAGGAAAAGCAAAGAGAATTATTGTAAACTTCTGAGCAAATGAAGCCGCTCCTAGTTGGGTCAAGGGGAGGGATGGAGGAATGTATAAGAAAAACGTAGAGAAGTATTTTTTAGACTTCGGAGAGGTATACAAGCCTTAAAGGGCAGGGGAAGGGCAGGGGAAGAGAGGAGAAATAAACTATAGTAAAAGGGTTATGTTTTTTTGCTGTTCCTCAAGTTTTCCAAAGAGAAGCTACATCCCAAATAAACTCAAATCCAGATCTGGTTGAACTCCTTTAGGGAGAAGGAAATACAAAATAAATTCTTAACTTAGGACGTTTGGTTGAGAGAAGGTAATAATATTTGGTTTTTGTTCTCTTTTTTTCCAACTCTTGAAATTGCACAGTCTGTGTTTTTTCTTTTACCAATGTTATTAGCTAATTTTAGTTTATCATCAGCTTAGTTTGGTTTGTGTCGAAACCAGTTTGGTATTTCCTCTAGAATGCCATTTTTTCTTTCATAAATTGTAAACATTTGTTAATGTATCCATGTTCTGATTTTCTGTTTTTTAAAAAAAGCTTACAGAAAGTGAGAAAATTCTTTAAATAAAATGATTTTAGTAAGAGAAGCATACACACATCTTTGTAATCTGTTGTCCCAGGAGTTTTTACCTCTTACTGGGAAAGCAGTCCCTCCTTTTAGAAAGTGTTCTACGCTCTCATCTACACTCTTATCGTGTTCTTTGTAACTTAGATGAAGTTTAGTCTCTCTCTCTTGAAACGAAAATAGTGACCCACCACACCCAAAACCAAACTCATTGCCATCAAGTCAATTCGGACTCATAGAGACCCTATAGGACAGAGTAAAACTGCCCCATAGGGTTTCCAAAGCTGTATGTAGGTCTTTACAGAAGCAGACTGCCACAGCTTCCTCCCACGGAGCGGCTGGCGGATTCGAACCACCCACCTTTCCGTTAGCAGCTGAGTGCTGAACCACTGCACCACCAGATCCCCTTGAAAATAGCGACCACTTTCTATTAAATCTTTGCCAAAAGGAGCAGGTGATGCCCCATGTTTCAAAAGTCTGAGACAGCAGATGCTCAAACTAACAAATCAATGAATGTGTAAGGCCTGCAGTGTACCACGTAGAAACACATCCTCAAGAGAACAGTGAAATCAGTTGTCATTTGCAGAAAAATCTTTTGTTCACACTGTTCCTCATTATGTGTCTGATGTTGCCATTAGTCCAACTCCCTTGTCTGCTTAGATGTGAGAAGAGCACATCCAAACAAATGACTTTCTAGCCCAGTTTTATTTTCCCGTTATTTTCTGGCTCCGTACTAACCAATGGGCTGCTTGAGAGTGGTCTCTTTTCGTGTCTAGATCCCACGGCACCCAGAACATACTGGAGGCCTACATGATAGCCTGGACCATTTTGATATTAGAATCAAATGCATGTAACTAATTTCCTTCTACAAAATTAAAATCTAAGACTCTCAGGATCCATAACTATCTCTCTGGATGAATCTAGTATCCATAATCTTATTTTTTTTGCAAGAAAATTATGAATTAGTGTCACAAATACCCAGTGCAAGAAAATACCGAATGTGACTGTGCGTGTTTCAGAAGAGGCAAGCTGTAAAGCTGTGGATACCAGATGGATGCCACTGAGGAGGAGTCGGGACTGGGACGGCAAAGCTGTCAGGCACTCGAGAGCATATGGAAGTGTCCTGTCTGGGGCCACAGACTCTCGGAGGCGCTTCCTTCTTTCTTCACAGTTGTCTAACATATTGCCACTGTCTACACGAGCATAACTTAATAGCCCATCTGATTCGCACTGTAGAGAACCTGGTGTTATCCTGTTAGGAAGCTAGCTTGTATCGCATAATGTAGCCCAAAATTAATTTTTGCTTTATTTTATTTATTTTACTAAGGAAAGCAAACATTCTATAAAGAATTGAAGCGATTTCTAGCAAAATAGCAGAGTGGCACACAAAATAAGGGATATTACCGTAAGTACGGTGCTCTACTAAAAAACCATCCGCATGAGATCAAAAGGTCAACATTTACTCCAAAGAAAGATGGGAAGGTAAGGGGGCAGGGGAACTAGAGTACAGTCATGTGCCGCGTAACGCCCCTTTGGGCAACATCCAAACACATCTACAGTCTGTGGTCCCGTAAGGTTGTAATAGAGTTCAGAAATCCCAATCAGAGAACGGGACATACAGGACGTAACTGGACGTAGCAAGCGCAACAGCTTCCTACACGCAACACGTGCATCTCAGGTCTCTTGTATACTAAGCGGTTGCTCTGCCAGGCATGCAGTGGTGTGGTGCATGTATAACCTATAATACAGACATCTTGATAATAATAATCATCATAATAAACGCCTGTGTTACTGACTTATGTATGTACTGTACTACACTTTCCATCACTATTTTAATGTGCACTTTCCCTACTTACAAATTAAAAGTTTACCGTATAACAGTGGATGCTTCCACTCGTAGGCAGCAGCATCCAATCTCGTGTATCGCACATCTCTTGAATTTTGTAGCGTTATCTCAGTGTTTAATTTTCTTTTGAAAATATTACCGTGAAGTGCATCATGGCCCCCAAATGCAGCAAAACCAGTGCTAGTCAGAGCAGCAGCAAGAGGCAAAGGAGAAGTATCCACTTGGAAGTGAAACGAAAGGTATCCCATATAGCTTCGCTAAGCGTGCAATACGGTGTTTACACAACGTCCAAATCACATAATCACATAACCTCCTATTTCATAGAACGTATCGTGGACTGTTCTGGACACGGAACACCAGAATGCAATTACAGAGAATGTCGATGCACCGGGGAGGACGGAACAAGGCCACTGAACGATTTGTGTGGAAACTGTCAAATGGGAACCTAACTTGCTGTGTAACCTTCCACCAAAAACATAATTAAATATATATTAAAAAAGAATTGACACAATTTGTATTCACAGATAGCATCAGAACTTCTCCTTCCTTATTTTTTTGTTCCTATTCTTTTTTTTTTTCCAGAGACTTAATGCGTTCCATTCCACCAAAACAAGATGAAGGTGATGGTGATAGTAGTGGTTTTTAAAAGTATACAAATTGTTGTTGTTAGCCCTCAAGTCGGTTCCGACTCACAGGGACCCCGTGTACAACAGAACAAAACAGTGCCCGGTCCTGCGCCATCCTCACAGCGACCCCGTGTACAACAGAATGAAACACTGCCCGGTCCTGCGCCGTCCTCACAATCGTTGTTATGCTTGAGCCCATTGTTGCAGCCACTGTGTCAGTATGTCTCGTAGAGGGTCTTCCTCTCTTTCCCTGACCCTCTACTTTACCAAGCATGATGTCCTTCTCCAGAGACTGGTCCCTCCTGATAACATGTCCAAAGTATGTGAGATGAAGTCTCACCATCCTTGCTTCTAAGGAGCATTCTGTCTGTACTTCTTCCAAGACAGATTTGTTCATTCTTCCGGCAGGCCATGGTATACTCAATAGTCTTCACCAACACCATAATTCAAAGGCATGTATACAAATTAAAAAAAAAAAAAAAATTAACCTGATAACCTGACCATCCTTTTTATTTTAAAGCAACATCTATCTTGAATTTTGACCTCTGTTATTTTCTTTTTTCGTATACAAATTAGAAAAAGGAAAATAGCAGAGGTCAGAAGTCAAGCTAGATGGTGCTTTAAACTCACAAACCAAAAGTATGGTCAGGTTATCACGTTAAAAATTAGCATCTTCTCTTTGTTAATTAGTCAGTTTTGTCAAGAGAAGCTTAGAAATAAAATAACAAATGAATATGCATTTTATCTAACTGGGGTATGTCGCTAGGCAGCTTTAGCTGATCACACAATGGGATTTCAGTATTTCTGGTGCGGCTTCCTAGCACTTTGCTGCAGTGACACCCCCCCCCCCCCAAAAAAAAAGGATACTGAAATATTATGCCTGATCCAAAAAGTATCTTCTTTGTGTGGAATAACATATGAACTGATTAGTATAAAGGAACAGTTCTAAACGTGTATTTCATTATGATAAATATCCACCTCAAACTGTGTGAATTAGCGTCTCTTAGAATTGGTTTTATACGGCCAGTGAGAGGAAAAGAAACAAAATACACCGTTCTACCAAAAGTATGTGCCTAATGTCCAACGTTAGATTACTGAGCAGAAGATCACGTTAGCTGATATGAGGAGCTACCATCCTCCGAATTTATTGCGTTTTCTCCCCTTTCGTGTTAGACTTGGTGTGAAAGAAGCCCTGATACGAGTGGGAAGGCAAGCTGTGTCCTTGAGTCGCTACAAATAGAAGCACAAGGCAAAGTAGCCCATTGCCTAGTGTGCAAATTCGTTTACTAAATATGGTTCTGAGCAGGGCTAGGTCCATTTTCCTGACACTTTCTCCTGTTGACAAAGAGCTGGGTAGATGCAGTCAAGGAAGTACAGAGTGAGCTATTGTTAGCGTGTATCAGAAAATGTGATGAGTGGCCTTGAAATAGAGCATCTTATCACCCAGACTTCCCAGTGGCGTTAGTAAAGAGAAGTCAAAGCAGATCTAAACAGTATTAATGTGACAACCAGCCTCACTATGAAAGTGAGACTTTGTGAAGGAGCCAGAAGATGGATTTGGGTGGGTAAGGTTGTAAGTTGATCTAGCATTTTGTGTTTCATTAATCAATCTCGAAATCTATTTAAAAAAAAAAAGAAACTGTTGTGAGTGACTGGGTATAAAGTAGAGATTGAATGGTACAAACAAATAATTATTAATATTGACAGGTTATGGTACAGGGAGCACCTAATTTCACAGATGAGGATAGCACAAAATAAGACTACTACAGGATGTTTATTCTAAAGGAATATTATGTCTTTACTGAGTTTTTTAATTTCCTTCGTATTGATTTTTTTACACAATGCATGAAATAAGCATACATCAACCTAGTTAATAGTTGAACAAGGCCCCAACACATTCAAACCAAGGTTTGATATAAAGCACGTGTCACAAGCGAAATATTGTATCGGGAATTAACAACAGTTTTGAGGCCATTCCATATGTTTACGGTACACACCTATACTTCACATTCTTCATTTAAAAAGCGGGGGAGGGACAATTGTTACTCATCAGGTAGGACAGTCTATTAAAATCAACCCTCCATTCCACTGTAAGTTTATGAAGTCCTTGAGTCAAGCCACCTAGAAGTCTCTATGAACACTGAATGAAAAAAATGTGTTGGGTGACCTCAGTTCTCAACCTAAAACTTTGTTCACTTAACTGTTGGCAAGTGTCCCCATTAGGACCATGATCACTTGAAACGTGTTATGCCTGTGAGAGTTATGCTTATTCTTCTGTATGTTTTAAAGTCCTGTTAAAGATAACAGAGTCATCAAATGAGTATAGAAACAGTTACATGGAAAAAATTAATGGAAGGCCAGCATAATACATTAATTTGCTGCACTTAGTGGGCCTTATCTGTGACCTAAATATATTCCTTCTGAAGTATTTATAGAACTGTTGAAGAAGTTTAGTTTTTTTTATACCAAGGTCTTATCTATTCTCGATATCCTTCTAGAATGTAATCTAGTGCCAAGTGCTCGGTGCCCTACAATAACTGTTAAAACATGAGGACAGAGAAAATCTAATGGAGAATTGTCATTAAAAAATGTCTCCCCTGGCAATAAAGCAGAGGCCACCAGGGTGGACGGAGCGCTGGACATGGCCCTAGAAGGTCTGGCCCTAACCTGGTGCGTCCACTTGTCCTGGTGGGACTATAACCTCTCTGAACATGGGTTCCTGTTCAGGGGCACGTGGCTGAAACCTACTGCAGAGCTACGTTGAAGGACTAAATTGGCTAATGCGTGTTAGAGCAGCCATCAAGTGCCTGCATCCTAGCAGTAGGCTCTCAATTACATTTATGTATCTTTTTTTTTCCTTTAGCTGGAGCCCTGGTGGTGAAGTGGTTAAGAGCTCGGCTGCTAACCAAAAGGTCGGCAGTTCAAATGCACCAGCTACTCCTTGGAAACCGTATGGGGCGGTTCTACTCTGTCCTATAGGGTCGCTGTGAGTCAGAATCGACTCAACGGCAATGGGTTTGGGTTTTTTTGTTTTCCTTCAGTTACGCTGAGAATAACGTGATATCAACTCTGTGTCCCACCCAGTTAAACTGCAGGGCACAACCTTGAATTTTCAAAAAGGAATTTCCCCCTCGGTATAATGCCGAATATTAAAAAAAAAAAAAAAATGCCATCGAGTCACCTCTGACTCATGGCAACCTCGTGTGCATCAGAGTAGAACCGCGCGCCACAGGGTTTTCAATGGAAGTAGATCACCAGGCCTTTCTTCTGAGGTGCCTCTGGGTGGACTCGAACTTCAAAACTTTCAGTTAGTAGCCAAGCTCATTAACTGTTTCTACTACCCAGGGACTCTGAAATGCCAAGTATAAGACATATTAAATAAGAAGCAGCAAGCTGTTTAAGTCAGTGAATGGTTATGTTAGGAAAAAAAAAAGGCAGTTCATTTCAGATGTCCCGATGCTGACCTGGTCAATTCTCCTGAACCTCGCTGGGTTTATGCCCTATTAAATCAGACCTTCAATAGACCTCATGTTCTTAAAATGTAAAAATGTCTTCCTTCAAGTAATATTGACTTAATAAAAGTCTTCATTACTTCACTGGAGCCTTATTTGATGATACTAAATTTTTTTTTTTCTTTTAGGCTGGCATGAGAGGTCCTAATCACAGAACTTTCTCTCCTTTTTTTTTTTGTTTTTAAATTCCCTTTAGCTCTTGACATTGCCATCATGACAGCCACACTTAAAGCTGACCTTTTTTTGACAGCAGGAAATTCTTCCCCAGGCAATGTGGCAATTTTTTAATGCTTATGTGCAAATTATACAACTACCCTACATTTCACAGGAATATTTAATAATTCTGTGTGTAACTCCATCAGTGGTTTAATGAAAACATTACTACTCGGACTCAGTAATATTTTCCCATAATGAAGTCACTGTTTAGTAGATTAAGGGAACAGATACCTGAGATTGGTCTAAATCATTTTTTTAAACTTACCACGATGAACTAAACGTCTTTCCTTATCCTACCCACCAGTAACAAGGAAATACAAAGCTGACACACGGAGGTAAAGCTAACGTGGAATAGAGCTGTGTCAGAAAGGAAGAAAGTGCTTAAAGAACCATGAGGACAGGTGAGAGGACGCAGAAGCCAGCTTGAAGGGACTCCCAACTGATGCTCAACTGTGAGCATCCAAATGATGATCATAAAACAGGCCATAACCTACTGAGTAGATTAGGAATCGGTGAATCCATACTAACGTAGATAAGTAAATGAATACATTGAAAGTTTGGTGAGGAACTGGATATTTATACAGTTTCACAATATCTCCCCACAAAATACCTATTACTTCTGAATGGGCAAAGAGTACCTGGACTGTGCAGACGTCCTGGAGGCACAACCTTAATCAAATGATCCAAGTTAACACCACCGTGGGAGACAAATCAAAATGGCGCACCTCCTGATAGAATGCACCGTGATATCCCTGCCATAAATAGATAATCTGCATCGAATCATTAGGAAATACGAGACAAACCCAAGTTAGAGGACATTCTACAAAATAACTGGCCTGTGATCTTTAAAAAATGTCAGGGCATGAAAGTCAAGAAAAACTGAAAAACTGTCCTAGATAGGAGAGTAAAGAGACATCCGAACTAAATGCAACACATAATTCCAGGTTGGATGATTTGCTATAAAGAACGCTATTGGCACAAATGGCAAAATTTGAATGGAGCTGAGGATTAGATGAGAGTGATGCATTAATGTCAGTTTCCTGATTTCAGTGGTTGTATTGTGATTATTATGGAGAAGAATGTCCTTGTTTATAAGGAAAAATGCTAAAATATTTGGGGTATTTCTTTCGTGGTGAGGTTGAGTATCTTTTAATTATTGGTCATTTGTATTTACATCCTTATAGAATCTTTATTTACATTCTTTTCCCGTTTTTCTATTGGCTTTGGTTGTCTTTTTCTTATTGATTTGTATGAGTTCTTTGTAAGTTAAGGAAATTCACCGTTTGCCTGCTATCTGTATTGAAGGTATCCCCACTGTTCTTTTCTTTTTTTTGCACATATCCCACCCATCGTTTCTTCTAGAACATTAAGGAGTTTGGTTAAGTTCTGTTTTTACATTTTAAATCTTTGTTCCATCTGGAATATATATTGGTATACGTAACAAGATAAAGATCCAGCTGTACATTTTTTCAAATGGTCAGTCAATGGCTTCAGCGCCATATAAAACATAGGCTCTCTTTTCTCCACCTTTAAGATACAATCTTTATCATAATCTAAATTCCAGTACTTTGTTGATAGAAAATTATAAACTCGATTCTGTCCTTGACTGTTTCTTCTCCAGTACCAATCTTTTTTATATATTAAAATTTAATAAGATATTTTAGTAGAGCAACAGAACCTTCTACAATGATAGAAATGCTCTCTGTTTGCTCTGTCCAATAGAATAGCCACGAGCCACATGTGGCTATTGAGCCCATGCAATGTGGTGAGTGTGACTGAGGAACTAAACTTGTAGTTTATTTCTTTTTAATTAATTTTAATTTTAAATAGCCACGTGTGGCTACTGGCTACCATATTAGTCAGCACAGTTTTAATATCTTGTGGGGCTAGTCCCTACTCACTGATCTTCTGTCTAGAATATTCCAGGCTATTCTCACATTCTTTTTTATTATTATTTTCTTCTTCTAAGAAAACTAGATTTTCTTATTGTCCAGAAAAAGTCACATTTAATTTTTAGGACACTTCAGATAGAATTATTATACTTAGAGTATTACATCTTCAAACCTTCTTTTAAGTCCCACAGTCAAGTTTTAAAGTTTTGTTTGTATAATTTTATGCATCTTTTAAGTTCATTCATAGGCTTTTTATCTTTTGTTTTGTTTTGTTTTGCTTCGTTATTGTTAATGGCATGCTTCCTTCCGGTTCATTTACTGTACTTCTCGTTGATATGTCTCTGTAGTGCAGCTGGGTATGTCTGTTTTTTAATCTTACTGAATTCTCTTATTTATAATAGTTTTCAGGTGATTCTCCTTGTATTTTCTGGTTATTCTTCATAAAATCTGCAAATAGTCGTAAGAAATCTTCCTCCCAGTATTTATACTTTTTTTTTTTTTTTCTTAATTTCTCTTGCTTAGCATCACTGGCTACTATTTCAATAACAATTTTAAATGGTTGTAACAATGGTTAATGTCCCTGTATTGTTCCAGACTTCAGTAGGAATGTTTTCACTGTTTTATTATTAAGCCTAATGCTGAATTAAGGAAGTATCTACCTTTAAACCTTAAACTTTAAACCAAAAAATATCCCCTGAAGTCTTCTTTAAACCAATCAGTAGTTTAGCTTAATTAGTAGTAAAGAATATCTGCCTTGAGCATTGTGCTCATTTAAAGATCTATATGGGATCAAGCCGATTAGATAGGAAACTTAGGGGGCAGTGAGTTTATATTTGTGAGGGAGAAACAATTTGGAAAAAGAGGGTGAGAATGGTTACACAATTGGAAGAATGTAATCAATGTCACTGAATTGTACATGTAGAAATTTTTGAATTGGTGTATATTTTCAACAACAAAATAAAATAAATTATTAAAAATAATAATAAATATTGAAAATTAAAAAAGAGAGTATCTCTCAATTCTTATCAACAGTTTTGAACACCAGAAATGGATGTTGACTTCTGTCAAAATACCTCCTTTGGTATCTCTTATATGAGGTATGTAAATTGCCTTCTTTTGACCTATTCCTACTGTATATTAATTTGACCAAATTATAAGTTTATATTCAGGACAGAAATGCTACTTAGTCATGGTGTATTTTTCTTCCAATGTACTGTTGTTGTGCTGTTGTTGTTAGGTGTCGAGTCAGTTCCAACTCACAGCGACCCCACGTACAACAGAATGAAACACTGCCCGGTCCTGCGCCATCCTCACAATCATTGTTATGCTTGAGCTTATTGTTTCATCCACTGTGTCAGTCCAGCTTGTTGAGGATCTTCCTATTTTTCTCTAGCCCTCTACTTTACCAAGCATGATGTCCTTCTCCAGGGACTGATCCCTCCTGGTAACATGTCCAAAGTATGTGACACAGGCTCTCCATTCTTGCTTCTAAGGAGCATTCTGGTTGTACTTCTTCCAAGACAGATTTGTTCATTGTTTTAGCAGTCCATAGTATATTCGATACTCTTCGCCAACATCACAATGCAAAGACGTCAGTTCTTCTTTGGTCTTATTCATTGTCCAGTCTTCGTGTGCATATGAGGCGATTTAGAACACCTGGCTTGGGTCAGGCGCACCTTAGTCTTCAAAGTGACATTTTTGCTTTTTAACACTTTAAAGAGGTCTTTTGCAGCAGATTTGCCCATTGCAATATGTCTTTTGATTTCTTGACTGCTGCTTCCATGGGCGTTACTTGTGGATACAAGTGAAATGAAATCCTTGACAACTTCAATCTTTTCTCCGTTTATCATGATGTTGCTTATTGGTCCAGTTGTGAGGATGTTTTTTCTTTATGTTGAGGTGTAATCCATACTGAAGGCTGTGGTCTTTGATCTTCACCAGTAAGTGCTTCAAGTCCTCTTCACTTTCAGCAAGCAAGGTTGTGTCATCTGCGTAATACAGATTGCTAATGAGTCTTCCTCCAATCATGATGCCCCGTTCTTCTTCATATAGTCCAGCTTCTCAGATTATTTGTTCAACATACAGATGGAATAACTATGGTGAAATGATACAACCCTGATGCACACCTCTCCTGACTTTGAACCACGCAGTAGCCCCTTGTTCTGTTCAAATGACTGCCTCTTGATATTTGTACAGCTTCCTCGTGAGCACCATTAAGTGTTCTGGAATTCCTGTTCTTTGCAATGTTATCCATAATTTGTTATGATCCACACAGTTGAATGCCTTTGCACAGTCATTAAACACAGGTAAACATCTTTCTGGTATTCTCTGCTTTCAGCCAAGATCAGTCTGACATCAGCAATGATATCCCTCATTCTATGTCCTCTTCTGAACCTGGCTTGAATTTCTGGCAGTTCCCTGCCAAATTACCGCTGCTACCGCTTTTGAATGATCTTTAGCAAAATTTTACTTGTTTGTGATATTAATGATATTGTTCGATAATTTCCGCATTCTATTAGATCACCTTTCTTGGGAATAGGCATAAATATGGATCTCTTCCGGTCAGTTGGCCAGGTAACTCTCTTCCAAATTTTTTGACATAGACAAGTGAGCACTTCCAGTGCCGCGTCCAGATTGAGATGTTGAAACATCTCAGTTCGTTTTCCATCAGTTTCTGGAGTCTTGTTTTTCAACACTGCCTTCGGTGTAGCTTGGACTTCTTCCTTCAATACCATTGTTTCTTGATCATGTGCTACCTCCTGAAATGGCTGAACATAGACCAATTCTTTTTGGTACAGTGACTCTGTGTGTTCCTTCCATCTTCTTTGGATGCTTCCTGTGTCATTTAATATTTTCCCCATAGAATCCTTCACTATTGCAACTTGGGGCTTGAATTTTTGAATTTTGAATGTACTGCTAAAACCCTCTAATAACTACTTTATTTAAGATATTGTAATATGCAGAATTGTTATCTATTTTATAGCTATTTTTCTCAAGTATTGATGTCAATGGTATGCTATTATCATAAAAAAGAATTCGGAGGTTTCCCTTTTTAATATGGCTTAAATAGGACTAAATAGGGAAGCACCAGTTCCATGGAAAGCTGAATTAATTCACTTCTAAAGCCATCTGGGAATAGTATTTTCTGGAGATAATTTCGTAATAGCTTTGATTATGCCACTCATTATTATCGGTCTGTTTGCCATCTCTTCTGGAGTCAGTTTAAGTAGATTTCATTTTCCTTCCCTAGATAGATATTGATGCCACTAACCTTTTGCTGAATTCTTAAAGAGGATGTCTGTAATATAATGGCTTTAGGTTTAGGTTTGTTGAGTTTAAGATGTGTACGGGACGTCAAGGTGGCAGTGGTCAATAAGAAGATAGAATGTACATCTTAGAGATACTTATGAGCGATCTGGGCTAGAAGAAATCAGCTGCATGGCTGTGGTGGTGAGTGGGGTCACCCGAGAAAAACACAGAGAAATACAGAGCAGACGGCTGCTGATGGAAGCCTGGAGACTCCTCCGTCTTTCTGGGTCTGAAGAATGAAAATAGCCTGAAAGGAGCTGGAGATTGTAGGAAAGCAAGAAAGGAATTTCAAAAACAAGACCGTGGGGTCAAAATGGCACAGTGCTTCAGAATGATCAAATAAGATAAACACTGAAAAGGATCCACTGAGTTGATCATTTAGGAGACCACTGTTGACCTGAGCAAAAGCAATTTCAAAGGAGTGTTTGAGACACACGCCTGCTTTCAGGTGACCAGAAGTGAACGAAAGGTGAGGAGCTGGAAGTCTGCTACTCCTACCAGAAGCTGGGCTGAGAAGAGGATTCTGTAAGTCTGGAGGAATTTTAGAAGCCGTTTCTGAATTAAACACCAGGAAATTAGACCCCCACCCCCACCCCACCCCCGCCATTTCTCTGTCCAGAGCAGTTCTGCATGAGGAACAAAGTTTTCCTGCACTGTCTGCGTGTTCTAGAAAGTCAACTGTCTTAAATACGCACGGAGAGCCAGTTCCCTTGTCGGTCTGCATTAAAGGAATCTGGACATTGATGACAATGTGGATTCTCCAGGGTGGGAGCAGCAAAGAGGTGTCTCTGCCCCCAAGAGAGAAAAAGTGCAAGGGTGGAAAGCTAGAAATTGAGAGACTATCACATTATCAGGAAACTACAGTAGAAAGATAAGACCCGATAGAGTCTGGGGCAGAAGGATCACGAGGCATTGGACTCCCGAGATGACCTCAAGAAAAAAAAGAGGAACAGAAACTCAAGGCGGGGTTTTTAGGGTAATACTTAGAAATGCTTGAAAACTCTATTGTTAATGTAAAGACGGGCTAGATGAGAAATATAAAAAGAAATCTAAAATGCAAACTAGAGTTTAGGAAAGTCAGAATTGAGTCTGACTACTTCAGCTCTCTCTCCACAAACATCATCCACTCACCCTCCTCACTCCCCAGCACACGCACACAAACACACACAGACACACACACACAATGCAGAGATCTAGTTTTCTAGTAATGTGAAACTCCGTCAGCCCTAGCAATATTGCCATATCCCGCCACTCCCCGACCCCCCATCTGCTGTTTGATTTTATTTTAATCGTTTTTACTTAGGGCCTGGTCTTCCCAGAACAAAACCTGTCCACCAAACCTGTTGCCAACAGGTCAGTTCCCACTCACCGTGATCCTATAGGACAGAGTAGAACTGCCCTATGGGGTTTCCAGGGCTGTCATCTTTAAGACAGCAGATTACCACATCTCTCTCCCTCGGGGCAGCTGGTGGGTTCCAACCATCGACCTTTTGGTTAGCAGCCGAGTGTTTTAATCACTGCGCCACCAGAGTTCCTCTCCAAGAACAAATCCACCTGTTACTGAAGGTTCTGCTGTCCTTAACTAGCACTGCAGCTTTGTAAGATTCAATCTGCTTGCCTTCTCCTTGCCTCATCTAATTAAATCCTTCAATAATCCATGTGAAAACAAGGATGATTTATATTTTCTCTATCTGAGGAGCTCTGAAATACTCACCAACCTGCCCTTGCAAAGGAACCCTCCCAATTTTCATTCAGAACTCCCACTGAGTCCTAACAGGACTGGGGACTGGGCACCAGGTGTGAGGGTCTCTGCAGTGGGGCAGCTGCCGGGCCTGGAGGTGCAGGGTGAGCCTGCCCAGGTGAAATCTGGGCCCCTAACCCCTCTGCTCGACTTAGCAGTGCAGTTCTGTGGCTCTGATATCATGCCCAGGTGGCTAACAAGCTCCAGGCCATAAGTGGCATCTCAGGCCTATGAAATCCAACCATGCTCAATGGAGTCCAGTCCTCAAGGAGAAGGGACAGGAGTGGGAGGACATGGGCAGGTCTCTGTGGGTGTCAGATGCAGACAGGAAGCCTGGGTTCCAGGAGGTGCTCAAGTATAGAGTCAGCCTAGGATTCAACATCTGATAGGGCCCAAGTGTAGAACCAGCCTAGGACACACAGCCCCATAGCATGCAATCAGAGAAGCCTAGGATACAAAGCCCCATAGCACTCAGTCAGAGGCCAGCCTAGCATACAAAGCCCCATAGCACCCAATCAGAGGCCGGCCTAGGACACACAGCCTGATAACCATGTGGCCTGTTGGGAGCAGGGAGCGTGGCATTTGCTCACCTTAAACCTTTGATCATAAGTCTCAGATAGGCCTCAGTCTGTCTACACCTCCCTGGGGAATTCTTATTTTCACTCTCCTGAGTGAGTATTTTATTCCTTTCTTTGCTAACAAATTACCTTTCCATTTTCCTAAGAAGATGTATGCAATTATATGAGAACCACCACTTCTTCCCACCAAAAAATATACCCACTTCCCTATGTCTGTGCCCATATATCTGCTTTCTCCCCTCGTAGGACGGACACAGCAATCCCTGTGCAGTTATCTAAAGCCAGCCGCTCATTGTCCTGAATTCCATCCTCTCTCACCTATCCAAGAACTTTATTTGTCGTTCTTCCACTGTCTACTGCATCTGTCATATTAAAAATATTCTTTTTAACCCCCACATTCCCTTAAGGTTGCCACACCTTTTCTCTGCTCTTCAACAAACTCCTCCAAAGGGTTGTCAATCCTTCATGTGTCCACTTTGTCTACACCTGTCCCTTCTCTGCACAGCCCACTCCAATTAGTCTTGTATTCCCTTCCTTACATTAAGATACCCCCTATCAGGGTCACACAGATGGCCTCCATCTTGCCAAATCCAATGACCAATTGTTTGTCTTCATCTGACTTAAAGCCTCAGCAACACTAAGCCAATCCATCCCTCTGGATAACATCCTTCTCTTGCATCCGGGGCACTACCGGCTCCTGGTACTCCTTCCACCTCCTTGTCGCTCCTGCGCCCCCTGTGCCTGCACCTCTCACCTTCCCAGCCTTGAAACATTTGCGAGCCACAGGGCTGAGTTCTCAGTTCTCCAGCTGTGCCCTCTCAACACGGTTATAGTCCTGCGGTTCTCACCAAGGGACAGTTTGGCCTTCCGGGGACCATCTGGCGATGTCTGGATGCTGTCACACTGGGAGAGATGCTATGGGCATCTACTCTGATGAGGCCAGCGATGCTGCTAAACACCCTGCAGTTCACAGGACAGCGTCTGGCCCCAAAGGTCAACAGTGCCGAGGCTGAGACACCCTGCTGTAGTGAGGTTTTAAGACATTTCATATGGAGGCAACTCACTCCCAGATTTACACGTTCAGCTCTTACCACCCTTCTGACTTGTATGCCCAATGGCCTGCTCAGCACACATACCCATCTGGGTATCTAAACAGGAGGCTCAAACGCAGCCCCCAACACACAACTCCTTATTTCCCCCCAAAACCTACCTTCTTTGGCCATGCCCAGCACAGTCAGTGATACTCGTTACCCGGGCCAAAAACCTAAAAGTCATCCCCCCACTCTTCTCTTCTCCCTACGTGACACACCCCATCTGTCAGCGCATCTTGTTGGCTTTGTCCTCAAGGGACTGCCTGAAGCCAGTCACTTGTCACTACATCCCAAATATACCTTTCCCAGCCGCCATTGGCTCGTGCTTGGGGGTCTGTTCTTGCTTTTTCATTTCTCTCTTGGCTTCCACTCTTCATACCAGTCTGCTCGTAATGCCCTAAAGCCTATTCTCCACACAGTGTTCAGGCCATCTTTTAAGACATAAACCACATCACAGCATTCCCTTGCTTAAGTAACCTATGGCTTCCCCTGATACTTGGAAGGAAGCCACCTCCCCCACGGAGGCCTCCCGCCCTGCCTACCTCTGCCCCACTCCCCACCACCATCCACACCAGCCTTTTTCCACCACAATGAATATTGCGGTACTTAAATGTGTTTACAGAAGAAATTAGTCAGGTTTCCTCAAGGAAACCTCCTGGACTTGAAAGTTCCACCTGGCCCATCACAACCATGTCTCTGAGTGTGCACTGTGGGGGGTGGGGTGTGCATCAAAAAGAAGGATGCATGAGCAAAAGCATTGCACAGAAAAAATCCTTTATAAGCAACATTTTACTCAACCTCATAAATAACAACAAAAGAGTAGAATTGATAGCAATCGTAAAAGAGCTGAGGCATTCATTCAATCTGCCCTAGAAAGAAAAATTAAGAAACAAAATTTGAACCACAAAGGAACATTGTAGACTCTGCAGAAACAGATATGGACAACACATAAATAAGGAAACACTTCTACATGCTAACATTTATAAATCATTAGGTCCAGGCTCCATGCATCCCAAGCAATTAAGAGAATTGACTTCAATACTTAAAATGTTACTTTTGAAAAATCACGTGGAGTTGAAGTCATATCAGAACGAGGTGGAGAAAGTTAACATTATTGAGCTCAGAAAGGAAAAATAAATGAGACGTAATATTATTGTGATTTTTTAAATTTAATGGATAGATTCGTCTTGCCTTAAATAATTACCAATTAACTTTTACTAAATAATTTAGTAGATATGACATGTATCTCATGCATAAGAAAAAAGAAGTAAAATAAAAATTAAAAAAATATATAAAGAATAAAAACGAGTATGTCCCATTCAGAAACACTTCCTGAATGCTGCAAGCAGTGCATGAGGCCTGGTGAGGGCTTAGGGGGAGTCCAGGGTCGAATGACACAGGGTCCCTGCCCTCAGGAAGCTTGCAGTCTGGTGAGGGAGTTGTGGTGGTGGTTAGCTGCTGTCGAGCTGACTCTGACTCATGGCGACCCCCTGTCCAACAGAAGGCAGTGTTACCTGGTCCCTGCCACTCCATCCTCATGATCACTGGTGTGCTTGAGTCCATCGGTGAGGGAGTTAGATCTGACTCCAAATGCAAGGCACAAGGAAAAAATAAACAAGCAGCTCCACGGGAAAAAGACCTGGTGACGTGCTTCAGTCAAGATTACAGTCTAGGAAACCCAATGGGGCAGTTCTACTCTGTCACATGGGGTCACTGTGAGTCGGGATTGACCTGATGGCACCCAACAACAGCCACAGAAGAGAAGAAGCCCAGATAAAGGTGTGGGAATATTCGAGCTTAGGAGGCAGAAGGGGAAAGAGAAGGTTGTCAGAAAAGCTGTGGGGAGGGCAGTGCTTTTTGCTGGCTTTAGCTTCTCGTGGGGTTTCAAACACCTAAGGAGAAATGAAGGAGAGAGATGGCATGAAGACAGGCAGAAAGGCATGAATTGTGTGGGGCAGGCCTTTCCAGTTGAATTAGTTTTCTAAACCATTGATGAAAAATAAAATAGAAATAGTGTATTAGCTTCCCGTGGCTGTTAGCCGCTGTCGAGTCCGCTCCGACCCGTGGCGGCCTTACAACAGCAGAAAATGTTGCCTGGCTCCGTGTCATCCTCAGGCTCGTCAGCAAGTTCAAGGCCCTCCTTACAGCTTCTGTGCCAGTCCATGTCACCAGGGTCTTCCTCCCCCTTGCTGGCCCTCCACTTCCCCAAACATGATGTCCTCCTCTAGCGATGGATCCCTCCTGAGGCAATGTTCTGTTGTGATTCATAAGGTTTTCCTTGGCTAATTTTTGGAAGTAGATCACCAGGCCTTTCTTCCTAGTCTGTCTTAGTCTGGAAGTTCCACTGAAAACCTGACTACCGTGAATGACCCTGCTGATATTTAAAATACTGGTGACCTTATAGGTCAGAGAATGAGTCTAGTTATATGTTTTTATATTTTTGTACATTCTGGATAGCTTGAAATCTGAATGTCTATTAAGTGTCCAAAACAATAAAACTCCATCTAAAATAAGCTTTCCAAATGGTGAGGTCACTTTCTCCCTGGAAGTTAAAAAGGGGGGAGGGAGTGCCAAATTCTGAAAAGGTAGATTCTCCTTCTGGAATTTTTTTGATCAAAATATTAAATATTTTACCATGTTAGAAGTGCAAAATTTCATATTTCAATTTAAAATTGTTTGCAAAGAGTTTTCAAAGCACTGGTTCTCGCGCGTCTTGGTGCACACAGATCGCCCCTCACAGCTCGCTTGCCGGAAGTGTCGTGTTGTGGTTTAGTAGCGAATCGTCTCTGGGCTTTGCACCAGTAAGAGCCCGAAGACGTAGACTGAGCTGAGCCCCCGAGTGGTATCAATAATTCTGTTCCGTTTGTGTGTGTGTGTGTGTGTGTGTGTGTGTGTGTGTGCGCGCGCGCGCGAGAGGGAGAGTGATTGTTTAATAACAGTAGGGAATCGTCTCTGGGCTTTGCACCAGTAAGAGCTCCGAAGACGTAGACTGAGCTGAGCCCCCGAGTGGTATCAATAATTCTGTTCTATTTGTGTGTGTGTGTGTGCGCGAGACAGAGAGTGATTGTTTAATAACAGTAATCCATAGCTGTCGAATACTGTTGGGAGAGACCCCTTAAATAGTTCTGTGGGAAGAAATGTGGAAAAGGGAAGAGTTTTTCCTAAGGAAGAGGAGATGAGTGAGAAAACCGCTGACTTTCTCTCACAATGATCAACAAACTTCATGATTCCTTTAGCTCCTGTTTCCGTCAGACTCCCAGAACCTTCTCCTAGCGCCACCAGGAGAACGTTTTCACCTTCCAGTCCAAAGATTCCCACTAAGCTTCCATGATGTAGAACCTAACTCACTTCTGACCAGATAGTGAAACTTTCAGCGGTTTGTTTCTGGGCATTGCAATAAAAACTAAAAATGGCACATTTGCTATTACCATGGTTGACGCCCTATTTAGCGGCATCAGAAAGGGATGCCTTAACCTCTGTTTCTGTCCAAGTAGACATCTTCAGTAGGGGATTGTCCTCCTTTCTGAAGGCTCTTGGCACAGAATTACAGACGTCTGTACGTGGAATATTTCTGTCACATAGTACATGTTACATTTTTTAAAGAACTTGGCAAATATGACCCTTCTTTACTATACTCAATTCTCAGATAGAGCATTCACTAATCAATTTTTAATCTCTCTGTAGCAGCACAAATCTCTGTGTCCTTTGTATTGGGAATTTATGCCCCTTGGAATGCCAGTTATTCAGGTTCTCAGCCACAGTGTTTATGGAGAGTTGCTGTGTGTCTACATCACGGCTTGAAACCTGTTCATTCTGGTTTGAACCCCTGCTGAGAATTTGCATTTCCACCCCAGATATACTGAATCAGAATCTACAGTTTAACAAGATCCCCAGGTGACTCTTATGTATAATAAATTTTGAGAACCACTGCTCTACTGGTGGTTCTCAGAATCGGTCCCTAACCAACAGCATTAGCATCGCCTGGGAACTTGTTACGAGCACGGATTCTCAGCAGAGGTTCTAACTGGTTCAAACCCCAGGTCTATATGTCGCTTGTTGCTATTGTGAATACCAAAGAAGTATTCACCTTCAAAATCCCTAAAATACCGTTGAAGATCTAAGTAAAGAACACAGGGTGGTATTTAATTGAATACTAAGTTGCAGTAAGTGCAGTAGGATGGGGGTTATGGGGGAGGTGCAAAATGTTATCGTGGACTTGAGTCATCAGGGCAGGCTTCCTTGAGGAGCTAGGTCTTGAATTAAGCGTTGAAAGATAGTTTTTGAAGAAAAGAGGAGGAAGGTGTGTCTTTGCAATCACCTCATATGCATGTAAAAGCTGGACAATGAAAAAGGAAGACAGAAGAATTGATGCATTCGAACTGTGGTGTTGATGAAGAATATTGAATATTCCGTGGACTGTCAAAAGAACAAACAAATCAGTCTTAGAAGCAATACAACCAGAATGCTCCTTAGAAGCAAGGATGGCGAGACTGTAGCACACTTACTTTGAACACGTCATCAGGAAAGACCATTCTCTATAAAAGGACTTCATGTTTGGTAGGGGGTCAGCGAAAATGAGGGAAACCCTCAGGGAGATGAACTGACACAGTAGTTGCGAGAATGGACTTACACATAGCGAGGATTATTAAGATGGCACAGAACTGGGCAGCATTTCATTCTGTTATACATAAAGGCCCTAAGAGTCAGAGCTGAGTCGGCAACAGCCAACAGCAACATGAAAAGCCCCACAGGAGGGGAGTCTGGAAATCAGCAATGAAGCTGGCGGGCAAGATGGAGAAAGGGGACTAGCGGTAGGAATGCTACCCGGGGCGGGCACCGCTGAAGACCAGTGTGAGGGCCACAGTCCCAGATAACCCACACGGGACATGCAGACACTGGCTCCCGGGGCGGACATGTGACTGCTGGCGGAAAGGGGTCCCCCAGACCCGACAAGGCTAACAACACACGCCAACTATCAAAAGAGCCAGGGTACACCTGTCGGATTTTCTTCCTGCTCACGGCTCTTATCAGTGCTCAGAAAATGCTTCTTACTCCTCTTTTACCTCTCTTCCACCAACTTTTCTCCTGTCCCACTAAGCACTCACTACCATGTCACTGAACGTCTCTTAGAGCAAAGAGAACAATATTCCATAGTCCACGTCATTTCATTAATTTACCACTTAATCCTGCTTGTAATTTCCTTTACAAAGCAGTGGACAGTCCCAAGAAGGGCTCAGTAGAAATTCTGCGTTGGTCCAGAGTACCTGTGCGTGAGCCATACTGTTCCTGCAGTTACCGCTTTGCATGCTGGGTTTGTCGTGCCAGCGCACCAATGGATTCAAGCTGATTTCTATGTGTTAGCTGCTTTGCAGGTTACAACAACTGAGTCCAGTTCAACTTCATCAGTTCACTACGATGAGAAATGACTTCCCAACTGTTACTTGAATAGGCAAGTACTCCTGCCTTATTGATCCCTTCCATAGGACCAACCTTCCTAGGACTATACAACACCCGGCTGGGTGACTCAGCCCCCCCTTATTACTTTTTTTTGTTAGTTGCTGTCCTCCTTCCTTGCTTGGACCTGTCCATATTCCTTCTGCACTCCCTAGATCTAGCCAAGAGTTGGGATGATGGGAGAAGAGAACAAGAGGAAGAGATTAAATCTACATAGCCACACTGCACCCAGGCCCTTAACAGGACTTGGGAAACATGGCGCCTGCCATTTGACAAACAAGCCCCTGCTATGGTCAGGGTTTCTGTTCAGACATGCCTGAACCACAGGAGAACCAGGCGACCCCCTGTCCTCCTCTACATGAGCACACTGCCACGTCTCTCTCTACCCTTGGCTGACACCAGTCGTCAGCGCCTCTTAACCCATGAGCGTGGATACAGCCTCAGAGTCATTCCCAACACAGTGCTCCAGGGAGCCACTAATAATCAGTCAAAGTTGGTCCACAAGGTAAAGCCCATGTGCCGTCCCTGATCTAAGATCTTCACATACAAGAGCCTCCCTGGACCTCTGGCTGGAAGATCAGCCACATAAATGTGGAGCACAAGAACGCTGACCACGCAGTTACTGCATGCACACACGTCCTTGCCTCGCTCTCAGTTGGACCTGGCAGTAAGTGTATAATGCTGTATGTGCAGACTTCATCTGCTGTATGTGTGGAAGTGGACAGATAATCATTTCAAACAAATAAAACACACCATCTACTATATGAACTGTGGGAGGCGGGCCACTTACTTGCCTGGAGTCACTGGTAGCAGCTCTTCTCCCACGGCCAACCTCCACTAATTGACAAGGCATTCTACAAACCACAGAGCTCCAATGACCTGAGGTTAGTGACTAATGATGGGCTAGTCCAGTTATCATTTCAAGAATATTTATGACTCGTAGAAAGCATAAGGGCAGAAAATTTGTCACTTTGGTATAATAGAAAAATGCTACCTACCTCAGGTGTGATGTTCCATTAGGGCCTTGCTAGGTCATGAGCCTTCTCAGTGGTGTGATGAGGTTCCCGCCACCCCCAATCTGAGCAGCCTTTTAATGGGCGTGCATCTTCTCTCCAGATTCAGTGTTCAAAGATAAGCCCACACTTCGACTACTTTGTTGTTGTTGTTAGGTGCTGTTGAGTCAGTTCCGACTCATAGACCTTGTGTACAACAGAACGAAACACTGCCTGGTCCTGAGCCATGCTCACTATCATCAGTACTTGAGTCCACTGTTGAAGCCACTGTACCAGTCCATCTCATTGAGGGTCTTCCTCTTTTTCAAGCATGATGTGCTTCTCCAGGGACTGGTCCCCCCTGATAATCTGTCCAAAGTATGTGAAACGAAGTTTGGCCGTCATTGCTTTTAAGGAGCATTCTGGTTATACTTCTTCCAAGACAGATTTGTTCATTTTTCTGGCAGTCCATGTTATATTCAATATTCTTTACCAACACCGTAATTCAAAGGCATCAGTTCTTCTTCGGTCTTCCTTATACATTGCCCAGCTTTCGCATACTTACGAGGTGATTGAAAATACCCTAGGTTGGGTTAGGTGCACCTTAGTGCTCAGAGTGACATCTTTGCTTTTCAACACTTTAAAGAGGTCTTCTGGAGAAGATTTGCCCAATGCAGTATGTCGTTTGATTTCTTGACTGCCTGCTTCCATGGGCGTTGATTGTTGATCTAAGCCAGATGAAATCCTTGACAACTTCAATCTTTTCTCCATTTATCAAGATGTTGCTTATTGGTCCAGTTGTGAGGATTTTTGTTTTCTTTATGTTGAGGCGCAATCCACACTGAAGGCTGTGGTCTTTGATCTTCATCAGTATGTGCTTCAAGTCCTCTTCACTTTCCAAAAGCAAAGTGGTGTCATGTGCATAGGGCAGGTTGTTAGTCAGTCTTCCTGCAGACCTGATGCCCCGTTCTTCATATAGTCCAGCTTCTTAGATTATTTCCTCAGCATACAGATTGAATAAGCATGGCAAAAGGATACAACCCTGATGCACATCTTTCCTGATTTTAAACCAAGCAGTATCCCTTTGTTCAGTTCGAATGACTGCCTCTTGTTCTATGTACAGGTTCCGCATGAACACAATTAAGTGTTCTGGAGCTCCCATTTTTTGCAATGTTATCCATAATTTGTTATGATCCACACAGTCGAATGTCTTTGCAAAGTCAATAAAACGCAGGTAAACACTGTCTACTTGGGCAGTAAAAAAGACAGGAAAAGAAGAAAAAAGGAAGATTGGAAGGAAGAAAGTAACATAATAATGAAAAGAGGAGGGGCTTGGAAGAGCATGGGTGGGAAAGGTAGGGAATCAAGGGGCAAGGAGGAGGAGGGGCAGGGGAAGAGTCTCTGGGTTCCTTGCACTGTTACCAGCAGTGCAGACTTAAGATGTGAAAAGTTATGGGCTTCCTTAAAGTACGATAGGGAGAATGAGTTCTGTTTCCTGTGGGCCAGAGAGAAGAGAGCTTCGGTCAGGAACATCAGGTGCGAGCAGTCAGGAAGAGAAGTAGATAGGTAATTCCATGGAGGTGGCCAAGGAGAAAGATACAGTTATGACACAGGAGCAGACTAAGATCACTAAGTGTCCCCTGGGAGCTGATCCTCCCAGCGGGAGACCCTGCATCCTGCACAGCTGGCCCCTCTGCCTTCCCTCCACCCCTAACACCAGCCTCAGCCTTCTCGCTGTCTCCGGGCTGTGCAGCTGGGTGTCCCTGCATCGCCCACCCGACCGGTACAACAAAGGCACCTCATGGAAGGCGGTGGTCACTGCTTCCAAGTAGGAAGTTCCAATGCAATTTCCTGTTGAAACTTTATGACATATAGCAATATTATATAGTACTGTTAGCAGAGCTGTTTGTCCCCCATGAAAACATTCTTTGGTATCATTTTCTTCACCAGTTTTTTTTTTTAATAGCAATATCATGTATGTCCTTTAAAATGTTCATCTTAACTGACTCACACAATAGGAGTAACGCGTTCACTGTCCTTTGTGTCTTTATTGCCTCCTTGCTGTTGTATATGTCCTTGTTGAAATGCTTTAGGGACAAGGCTGAGATGGATGAATGGATGGATGGAAAGATGGATGGACTGATTGATGGACAAAAAGTTTACCTACCAATCAGAACAGAGAAACAGAGAAAGAATACCAGGAGGGGAAAGGATAGAAGAGCCATTTTACAGTTTACTTGGATATTAATTTTAAAAGAAGGGGTAACAACAGGATTGAACTTGAGATACGTTATTTTTTAATTACTTTGTGTGGGCTAAATTACTTTTGTGTGCTAACCCAAAGAAATAACTACCACGCATATCATTACGTGAGAAAATATATTATGAGTTCCTAAAAAAGAAGTTTTTTGAAGTGGAAATGACAAGTGATGAGGCTAGTCAGAGTGACAATTGAGGAGGCCAATTAAGAAATGGCATTGGCTTCAGTGTGTTCGTGGCAGGGGGAAGAGAGAAATAGGGAGATTTGAATAACATGTAAGACATATAAACGGCAGCTCTTAATATCTGAGTATCATGAGTGAGAAAGAGGAATGATAAAAGGTGACTCCCAGATTCCTGTTACAAGAAAAACTCTAAAGTAGGAAACATGGGATGAGAAGCAAGTTTGTAGGGAGGGAGAGAGATTGTGAGTTGCACTTTTATTCATTGTTAAGATTTTACTGTCTAGGGGCATCCAAATGGAAATGCTCCCTAAATAATTGGACATTTGGTTTTGGAACTCAATAAAAAATACATGGTAGGAAACAATCGATTTAAGAGTCCTCCAGTCTTTAATGGATGAGGTAGTCCATAGAAAGTCATGCAGGACGAGTCTAGGATGATGTCCTGTGTAACAGCTACATGTAAAGGACAGACAGCTCCCAAGGAGACCATGAAGTGCCAGCTAAAGATGGAGGAGGGAACCAGAAGGGTTTACTCATTACATGGGCGACAAAGCAAAAAGAGGACATGGTCAAAAAATCCCCCTAGGAAGATAAAGACCAATTAAGTAAAGATATTTTGTAACCACTAAAATTCCATTTGAGTAAGAGGAGGTGGTCTTTAGGATTAGAAAATTTAGCCTCAAGAGTAGGGTTCTCTTTTATGTCTCTAATATGAAATATCTGCTTCCAAATTTCTCCTTGGGGATGGGGTTTTCCTTAGTGCCAGCTCATGCCATCCATGCTCTGTGTTAGTATCCTTAAATCTGCAATGAAATGGCAGCTTACCAGCACCTAAGAGAAATTATCGGGAATATTGTCCATGTTCTAAGTTTTGTTCTGAAAAAGAAAATTCTCAATTTCAAAAAGATTTAACATCTAAATTATAGAAATTTGTTTTTAATTTTTCAAAATGTCCTGACTATCCTCCAAGGGGATCCTTCGAGTGTTCAGTTTTCTTTCTAAATTCTACCCTTGGCAAGCCAATGTATGTAGTTCACTTTGGTGTTTTTTTATTGTCAAATATTGCTTACAAGGGATAGGCTTTGGGGACACCAGCGGGCATTCTGCTTTCCCAGAGGATACTTGTTGTAGAACTGATCTCCAAGCACTTGTTTATCTGAAAATGTCTGATTGTGAGTCTGCCTATAACAGTGGCTGTGAGATAGTCTGAAACTATAATGGCATAAAGGAGCCCTGGTTGCACAATGGTTAAGCACTTGGCTGCTAACCAAAAGGTTGGTGGTTCAAACCTACCAGCCACTCCCTGGAAGAAAGATGTGGCAGTCTGCTTCTGTAAAGATTTACAGCCTTGGAAACCCTATGGAGCAATTCTATTCTGTCCCATAGGGTCACTCTGAGCCTGAATCAACTGGACAGCAGTAGGGCAATGGGATAATGGGATGTACCACACAGACTACACAGAATTCTATACAAATGTCAGGGCATAGTCATGGAGAAGTGTAACATCTCTTCTCCTCCCAGCTGCCAAAACGCATCTATTTTTCTTGAAACCAAAATGTAGTTTTATCTCCACTGAATAGATTTCCTAGACAACAATGCCTTTCTCCATCCCTTTGAGCGCCATTTTGAGCTGGTCTCCTTCAGTGTATCTTTTATTAATCTGTAATTGTGATTTATTTATGTATATTTATGCTTTTCTAGCTTCTTTATCCCTTTAGGGATTTATCTTTGTGACAGAAAATACCGAGTGGAATCTCTTCTGTGTTCCTGAACTTAAGTATTGCCTTAGTTTCCCAGCACTGCTCTAACAAGATGCTACAAGTGGGTGGTTTTAAAGAACAGAGATTTATTTTCTCACAGTTCAGGAGGCTAGAAATTCGAATTCAGAGCCCCGGCACTAGGGGAAGAAGGTCTGTCTCTGTTGGCTCTGGGGGATGTTGTCTTTCAGTTTCTGCGGATCTGTCATTCTTTAATTCCTTGATGATTTCCACGTGGCATGTACCTACCTGTCCGTTTGTGCTTTCTTCTCTAACTGCTCTTTTTATAGCTCAAAAGTGATTAGGTTTAGGACCCACCCTACAGTAATATGGCCTCATTAACATAACAAAGAAAACCCTATCCCCAAATGGGATCACATCCACAGGATTCTGACACATATCTTGGGGGGACACAATGCAATCCATAACACATATTCTTTGAGCACTCCATATATATTTGTTGTGGGCAAGTTAAAGACGATGTAGAGCCGTATACAGATGAAAATGAACCGCATCTCACTTTCTGACTCTGCTCGATTGGTGGTATGTCTCTGTGACACAGGACTCTGAGTCTCAGCTCACCCTCAGCTGAATGAAGGACCAGGAGCAGCTAACAATATCTGCTACTGAGACTGTGAGAAGGGAAGGAGAACATGAAGAGTGTGAGCAAATATGGGCCAAGTATTAGAGGAGGCTTTCAGTGGTTGGTGGACTACAGATAACATGTTTTTGAGATACAAAGTATAGACATTTCATTTTATTAGGTAGCATGATGACTTTCATCAACCCTAAACATATGATAAATCGTAAACCAATCACATTGCCATCAAGTTAGTTCTGACCCATGACAACCCCACATGTTAAGAGTAGAACTACCCTGAAGGGTTTTCTTGGCTGTAATCTTCACAGAGCAGATCACCAGACCTTTCTTCTGCACTGCCACTGGGTGGGTTCAAACCACCAACCTTGAGGTTAGTAGTCAAGCACAGGGGCCTAAATATATGATAGGAGTTGTTTGTTTGGTTGGTAGGTTGGTAGTTTTGTTTGTTTTGTTTTTTTAGGTGGGTGCAGGGAGCTGGAATTTCGCCTCCATTTCCATAGTCTTACACTATAGTTTTTGGTCACATGATTGTTTCTTGAAATTATACTGGGATTTCTGTACATTCCGGCTTGTAGTAATTTTATTTTCTTGATAAGTACAATCTTACGTAAATAGATTTCTCTAGTGAGTATTTTCTATATAGATATTTTTCACCAATGTAGTTAATTTGGACTAAAACAAAAAAAACAAAAACCCACTGCCGTGGAGTTGATTCCATCTCGTAGCAACCCTATAGGAGAGAGAAGAACTGCCCCGTAGGGTTTCCAAGGATGTGATCTTTACAGAAGCAGACTGCCACGTCTTCCTCCCACAGAGTGGCTGGTGGGTTTGAACCGCTGACCTTTCGGTTAGCGGCCAAGTGCTTTAACTACTGTGCCCCCAGGGCTTCTTGCTAATTTGACTAGAAGTTATTAAATAGAGAGAAAATCTAGCTTTATTCATTTTTCTTTTGCTTGAGCAAAACAAAAATGCTCAGCTTTTCTTGAAGATGAATGTAAGCCTAACTGTAACATTATTCAAAAAAATAATAACATCCTTTAGGAGACAAAGTGAGTTGGAGTGCTTTCCTTACATCACAGTTACTGTCTCTAAGCCGTGCTTCTGTTCTCGTAAGATAGTTCTTATGAAAAGAAATGGAAGCGCCATAAATTATATTAGTGTAAGGTCACAAATTAATCACTCTCTAACCTGTTTTCTCTTGAAGACACTTTGGGGAAATTCTGCCACAAAATGGCTCATAATATTTAGCTTAATAGATTATTGCTGCATGTTTTGCTCAGCATTCTAAGCCAATTCATTAGGGAAAGGTGGTTGCCAGCTACCACTGTCCTGTCTGACATCATGAGAAGGTACATTATTTGTATTTCCTCGAGTGTTCTTTATTCCTACCACAAGACATATGCATTCTATATGCAGCTGAAATCCCTGGAACCTGTAAGGATATGCCTTACAGAACAGCTGTGGAGGGTAGTATTATCAAACCTTTTATGTAAGTTTGCAATTATATTTCCTTCTTGGTTAACTGAAAGAAAGAGGGCTTTTGATGGTGTTATGGACTCTCACCAGAATTAATTTTACTCCCCTCTAGAACTGAACTTACGATCAAAATTTCAGATTTCTCTTATTTAAGATTTTATTGTATTACATCGCAGACGAAACAGACTCTCCATGGCTCCCTCTTTTATTCCATTACACTTCACCCAAAAATATTTACTGACTTGGGAAAACATTTCAACAAGTGGGCTTTGTTTATGAAACAATAAATAATCAAATCCAATCAATTCAAGAACCAAAAAAACCCACGTCTTGTACAGAGACGAACATTGGCACTAGTGTTACTGAGTCTGTCACTTATGACCGTGTCACTTTGGGGGAGCAAGAATTTGAATACCAGGGAAGAACAGAGGTGGTGTGAACGGTGAAGCACCTCGATGCTAACCAAAAGGTTGGAGGTTGAAGTTCACCCCGAGGCACCTCAGAAGAAAGGCCTGGCAATCTACTTCCTAAGGGTCCCAGCCTTGAGAACCCTATGGAGTGCAGTTCTTCTAGGCACACGTTGCAGCCGACTCAATGGCAACTGGTTTTCGTTGTTTTTTACGTGAGAGAAAATCTTCGCAAAGTGCTGGCGTTGTGGAGGCAGACGGGATTTGACACAAGTCCTTCGTGTCATCAGGCTGGTGTGCAGAAGCCTTTCTCACCTCAGCCCACCCCACGGGGCGTTTCAGCCAGAGACTGCTTGCTGGTGGTCTCAGAACAAAGGAGGAACAACTTCAACACCCACCATCGAGACCGGTCCGTTTCTATTCATACTTTGAATAACTGTTCTTAGAGTTCTGTGGACTTCAGTCTTTTCTCAGAATTAGAATGGACTGTTGAGGTTTTCCAGAAAATTACCCTCATGTGAAAGGCTCAAAAACTGTTGCGTCTTCTGTATCTCTGATACATTCTGTTTATTCTCTTTTCTCTTTAGCTTGGGTGATTCATCTCATACTTCAGGATCATTTTTGGTGTGTAAGCATTGATTTCTTTTTTTTTTTTTTTTTTTGGTCTCTGAGAAGAAGTGAGTTTTTTGAAAGCAAAAATGGTATTTGTGTCTACATCCCCAGCAAATGGCATAGGGGTCAGCACATATTGTTGTTGGTAGGTGCTGTCGAGTTGGTTCTGACTCATTGTGACCCTGTGTACAACAGAACAAACACTGCCCGGTCCCGTGCCATCCTCACAATCATTGCTATGTTTGAGCCCATTGTTGCAGCCACTGTGTCAGTCCATCTCATTGAGGGTCTTCTTTTTTGATGACCCTCTGTTTTACCAAACATGACGTCCTTCTCCAATGACTGGTCCCTCCTGATAACACGTCCAAAGTACATGAGATGAGGTCTCGCCATCCTTGCTTCCAAGGAACACTCTAGCTGTACTTCTCTCAAGATAGGCTTGTTCATTCTTCTGGCGGTCTGTAAGTATATACAATATTCTTTGCCAACACCATAATTCAGAGGCATCAATTATTCTTCAGTCTTCCTTATTCATTGTCCATCTTTTGCATGCATACAAGGTCACTGAAAATATCATGGCTTGGGTCAGGTGCACCTTAGTCTTTAAAGTGACATCTTTGCTTTCCAACACATAGCACGTGGTGAACATATACTTATTAAGTGATGGAAAGAAAGATTTCCAAATTTTAGTTCCAAATCCCATTACCTAGATGAATGACTTTAAATGAGGTACTTAATCTTTTTGAGTATTTTCCTCATTTATAAAATGAGGTTAATAATGTCTTCTCTGGGTTGGTATGACAACCAAATAAAATAATGGCTGTGAGAGACGTGTACCATGGAAGATAGTTGTCATTTTTCTGGTGTTCAACTAGAAGAAATTCTGCAGAGACCTTGTTACAAGGGCCCTACTGGTATACTCAACAGTATACCTATTGCCTGCTGAAATAAGCTTTTGTCTTACATTATAATCTTCTTAGGGCACTCGCCTGCTCTCTTGGTTTCAAGGACTACCTTTGTAAGAGGACTCCATTTCAAAGTTTGGTCACTAACCTCTCCCCAGAATCACATCTGTAACAATTAGCCCTGTCAAATTACTGCCTTAGTCATCTAGTGCTGCTATAACAGAAATACCACAAGTGGATGGCTTTAACAAAGAGAAATTTATTCTCTCACAGTCCAGTAGGCTAGAAGTCCAAATTTGGAATGTCAGCTCCAGGGGAAGGCTTTCTCTCTGTGTTGGCTCTGGAGGAAGGTCCTTGTCGTCAATCTTCCCCTGGTCTAGGAGCTTCTCAGGCTCAGGGAACCTGGGTCCAAAGGACGCAGCACTCCTGCTCTTCATTCTTGGTGATCTGAGGTTCCCCGTCTCTCTTCTCCCTTCTCTCTTTTATATCTCAAAAGAGATTGGCTTAAGACTCAATCTAATCTTGTAGATCTCCTCAGCATAACCTCGGCTAATCCGTCTCATTAACATCATAGTGAGTGGATTTACAACACATAGGAAAATCACATCCGATGACAAAATGGTGGACCATCACACAATACTGGGAATCATGGCATAGCCAAGTTGACAGATATTTTGGGGGGACACAGTTCAATCCATGACAGTTACCTCAAAGAATCCGTAGTTGAATACTGTTAAAAATAATCAAAACTCAATGGAATTTGAACCTAAGGTTTATTCTGAGCAGTTATTCTGTATGCATATAGGGAGACCATTTTGATTCCAGAAAAAGCAAATGGCTCGGAGAAGTTAGGTACAATGAGGCCTATAAAAAGAAGAGGAGGGAGAAACATGGACGAACCATTGGCTAATCTTAACATGATTGATTGAACCCTGCCCTCCCCCTTTTTACTGCTGTTGACTGAGATCAGGGCACAGGATAGCCTCTGGCCCTCCACCTAGCCATACCAGCCATACCTTTTTAAATTTAAATTTAGTTAAACCTGGCTTCGAATAGGAAAGAAAAGATTAGCAATTTTTAGATGCAAGAAAAGCCACTGGCAAGATTAATTTTGGTCAGGAATTTCCTCCCAGCAAATATCTGGTTTCATGGGTAAGAAAACCTTAAAATCAAACTAAGATGCCCGTTACTCATTTTTCCCTCTGACAATACCTACTGTCCAACCAACAGGTAGCCCAGCTACCTACTAAAGTTAAACGTTTCTCCTCACGTCTCTTTACCATTTTCACCATCACTAGATGGAGGTGATGAAGTGTGCACAGCGGCACGCACACGTACACACACGTGCAATACCACACCCACACACGTCACCGGGACGGGAGACTCTGGTTCTGGTTGGGTTCAGATCAGGGCTTCTGCTTGGCTTGTGTTGGGTGAGTGGGATACTGAGTGGGATGGGGGGAGATGTCTAGAAGGAGGCAGGGGAAGACGAGCTAGGGGAAGATTTGGGGTAGGGGTGGAGGTGTCTTACGAAAGAAACCCATGGTATCAGGAAGCTGTGAGAGGGAGAGAACATTTTTAAACAGAGCAGAAATGTTTTTAAAAGGTGGAGGAGTAGTTTGGCTGGTCAAGGTATAAACTCTCTACCCTCCTCCTCGTGAAGGCCCCCATAAAATCTGTAATATTAATGACAGGTTTGATGTTGAATTTTGGGGTCTGTAGTTGACCACGGGTGAGATCAGGAGTGACCAAGGAGGCAAGGTCAAATACCGTCACGTGGCCTTTCTGTTGCCTTGCCCACCTGTCTAGTGCTTATTAGAATTGTCTGGGACGCCTCTCCTTCCTTGGCCTCATCCTTGCCTGTCACCAGGGGTTGCCCTGCGGCCACCTGTAATATTGGTCATCAATCATGAAGACGGTGCAGGGCTGGGCACATTGTGTTCTGTTGTACGTAAGGTCACCGTGAGTTGGAGCCGACTCGAAGGCACCTAACAAAAGCAACAGTATTGCTCGTGACCTCCCCCCACTTTGTGCTGTGTTCTCAGCTTGATTCGGACTACTAATCCGAGACACCTTTTGGTTTGTTTGCTTTTGCTCCTGTTTAGCTTTCAGGCGCATAAGCAGTTGGGCTTCCTTAGATGTAAAAACTCTACAACATAGAACTCTTTGTTTGTCGGTTCAACAACGTCTTATTGTGGATTCCTAGTCTGTGGGGCCACGTGGGAGGCAGCCCAGCACAGAGGAGAAGGCTCCAGCTTCACCATCAAGCAGACCTGCTCCCAAATCCCAGCTCTGCCCCTCTTTGGTGGGTGGCCTTGAGCGCGTGCCTTCCCTTAGATTAGCTGATGCTAGAACAGGCGTTCTGCATACCCTGTAAGTCCAGGTCTCTCCCTTTGTCCCTTCACCATGCAAGTATCAGTGTTTCTGAAAAATTTCTGATGACATCGATTTGAAATTTTACCAAATGAAATTATTTTTTCAGTGTTTTCTGAGTCCCTTTGAAAGGTACCACTGAGTCTATTTGATACATTTGTCTGTTGATCTCCCTTCAATTCTTAATGGAAATTATATAGAAAATTGACATTTGATGCTTTTAAGCGTGTTTTCTAGTCAAAGATAAGATTTTTCTATATCATGTAAATTTCACTAACTCAATCAGGGAGGAGGAAAAAAAGATGAAAGCTAGCACTGAACCAAAAAATTGCAGAAGTTTAATTTAAATGTGTATGTTCTCATTGGGGGAAACATTGGTAAAATATACAATGGGAAGCCACCATGTTTTTTGACACAACCTCACTTTTTCTTCTCAAGCCTTCGTTAGATTTGCACATCAGGAAAATCAGAAAGGATTACAGGTTAGGTTACAAAACAAAACAAAATCTTTATGGTCATTTCAACCTTTAACAGGAAAAACATACATGTGTATATGTAACGAGCAGTCCCGCCATGATCGTTGGCCAGCCCCGGAGGGGATGGTGGAATCAGGCTCCGGGCCATCTCCTGAGGGTCCTGCCTCAACCTGCCATCCCCTGGGAGCAGAGACCAGGGGCTGTAGGGTAGGCGCCGAGGAGGAGGGGCCAGCAGGTGGGGAGTCGGGACAGCGGTGGCGTCACTCCGAAAGGGCCAAGTGTGGGAAAACAAGCAGAAGCCACAGTATAGCGTCGGGGAGTGGGGTGCATGGTTGGAGAGTAATCAGAGTTGAGGTGCATGGTTATATACATTGACTTAGAGTAAGATGAGAGGTTGAATTCAACTCATAGCCACCCTATAGGATGGAGTAGAACTGCCCCCATAGGGTTTCCAAGACTGTAAATCTTTACGAAAGCAGACTGGCACATCTCTCTGCCTCAGAGCAGCTGACCTTTTGGTTAGCAGCTGAGTGCTTAACCACTGCACCACCAGGGCTCCTCCAACAACCAGTAGGGAAATGTAAACCAAAAGCAAAACAAAAGCAGTTGCTGTCAAGTTGATTCCAACTCACAGTGATCCTACATGGGCAGAGTAGAACTGCACTCCATAGGGTTTTCAAGGCTGTGACCTTTCAGAAACAGATCACCAGGCCTTTCTTCCGAGTCACCTCCAGGTGGATTCAAACCACCAACCTTTCTTAGCAGTGGAGTGCTTAACTGTTTGCATCAAAGACCAGGGTAAAATGGGTGGGTGAGAGGTAAAAGGTGAAAATCAGGTGACTTGGAGACAATACATAAACTCAAGGGAAGGGCCAGAGGGGCAGAAGAATGAAAATCTTCGTTCTAAGGCACAGCCCAGCCACACCAGGAATTTCTGGCGTAATTTACCTTCGTGAAGACACCTGGCAGGACGGACAGTGAAGGAGAGGTGTGGCTGGGCTGTGACCCAGAAGCAATCATGTGATTGCCTAACTTGGTTTAATCCAAGTTTAAAAGATTTTATGTTAACCAAAGCTCTAAAAAGGATTTTAATGTAACTTGAGCTGTAGTTTGTGACTGTTTTCATCCATGTCACAAAGGGCATGGAGGCAAAGGTCAGAAAATTAGGCTCCTTCACAGCCAAGGGCCTCTCCTGCTCCCTCCCTTCACAGCATGGTCAGGTAAGTGCTGTCCCTGGAGAAGGACATCATGCTTGGTAAAGTTGAGGGTCATCGATAAAGAGGAAGACCCTCGGCGAGATGGATTGACACAGTGGCTGCAATAGTGGGCTCAACCATAGCAGTGACTGTGAGGATGGCACAGGAGGGGCAGTGTTTCTTTCTGTAGTACACAGGGTCACTCTGATTCGGAACCGACCGGACAGCACCTAAGAACAGCAATCATCCGATGAACGGCCTTAACGCTCGATAATCACTAACAGATACATCAGCACCATTAGGCCGTGAATTAAGGCCACTGTGTGTTGTGGAGGCAACGGATGTGAATTATCAAACAGGGCAATGCTGATTTTTTACCCCCACCCCCCATTCATTCCTCAGTGCAATTCAAATGCATTTTGGAAAGTGCGCTAGGTGCCTGGGAGGGAGGTTGTAAGCGCTGTAGCCTCTTCCTCTTGATTCCTGGGGCTCAATTATCTTTCTTCAGTAACATGCAGTGTTTTCCCTAATAAAAGACCAAAGCATGAGAGACAGCTTTTTAGCATCACGCACAGAAGGGAGATGTGATAATATCAAATTTTCCTGTGGTTTAGCAAACATTTACAAATAGGAGAAATTAGGATGGCTCATCTAATATGTTTTGGTCTCAGTAGAATCCGTTAATAAAGTAACTGTAGAAAATTAAATCTGTATAAGCCACAGCACCTTTGGAATACTTAACCGATTGCTGGGGTGTGTCATTTATGGCCACGAAAGTTTTCAGGCTGCAAGCGAAAAATTCATTTTTTCTATTTTATTTGAAAAGACGATGATGTCTCCAAATATTACAGGGAATTGTTTCTTTTACGTCCAGTTGAGTTCAGACCTAAACCAACATTTAGGTGGGATTCCATCGTGAATTGCAAATAGCAGTTGAAATGAGCATTGTTTTGCTGATCGTTTAGTCTGAAAACAATTGTCTTTTTCCCCACCAGTACAGTGCACACTTGATTACGTGGGGTTTTGTTATCATTTTGGTTTTTCTCTAACGGGAGAATAAATGACCTGCCCTGATGAGTTGACTTTTCTCTGGATGGAGGTGTGGGTCCAGGCACTGTCCCTTACCAGATGGATTGTTGGTTGGTGACGTTGGGTCCCCAGCGAGTCCTGAAGCTGGGGCCTGTTCATAAACAAACGTACCCAACACCCGGCGCTCACTGGGCTCGGCAGCTGGCTGCTGCTGGCACTGCCACACAGAGCTACTGTGAGCCCACGGCTC
This sequence comes from Trichechus manatus latirostris, assembly GCF_000243295.1. NCBI lineage: Eukaryota > Metazoa > Chordata > Mammalia > Sirenia > Trichechidae > Trichechus > Trichechus manatus. The sequence goes on along the minus strand of NW_004443938.1, from coordinate 7,764,093 downwards.
CCCGGGGGAGGGACGGCTCCCTGCCTGCCACGGAAATACAAGTGTGTGGGTTCAGTCACAATCCACGAAGTGTGCGAAGGTTCGCATATACGCCGCATTTGTCTTACCCAGAGATACCATGCGTGCATCTGCTCCCACAAAGACCTGCTTAGTCTTTCTTTTAAAGTATGTTTTTAAACTCTCAAGTCTCTCTGTGTGTCTGGCAGGAGAAGTGGGTCTTTCCATTTCTAAAACAGTACACAGTTGGAACCTGCATGTACCAACACAGTAGGTGTAGCTGGAGAACACACTGTCCCCCCAGCCCCCCTCAGCCCCCTCAGGTCCCCAGCCACCATCTAACCCACCTGCCATGGTCTCCTCCAAGTTCAGGACCTTGTCTCATCTGTCATTTCCTCCCTGAAATCACTAAAAAATCGAAAACCAAACCCATTGCCGTCGAGTTGATTCCGGCTCATAGCAACCCTATAAATCAGAGTAGGACCGCCCCATAGGGTTTCCAAGGAGCAGCTGGTGGATTCGAACTGTAGACCCTTTGGTTAGCAGCCGAACGCTTAACTGCTACACCACCAGGGCTTGGAAATCAGTAAAGGTGTCTAAAAGAAAAGAAAACAAAAACCCCATGGCTGTCATGTCAACTCCGACTAGTGGCAGCCCTATGCGTTGCAGAGTAGAACTGTGCCCCCTAGGGTTTCCTTGGCTGTAATGTTTATGGAAGCGGATCACCAGGCCTTTCTTCCAGCGTGCTGCTCAGTGGGTTTGAACGACCAAACTTCTGGGTAGTGGCCTAGAACAAACCATTTGTGCCACCCAAGGGCCTCCAAAGATGCCTAGAGACCAAGAACTCTTGAGTCAAACCCTGCATCCTAGCTTGATTAAAATTTTGTTCTATCTAATTTAGAAGATAAGGAACTATCTTAATTGTTGGTGACTAAAAAGAAAAAAAACACCAAAAAAGATTGAAGGTGGAGCATAAGGCCCAGCTGCTCAGAATGAATGACTGAAGTAGAGAGCCTGCCTCGCTGGGTAAATAAACAGGGCCCATGATTCACGTGAAAGTCTGCATTCACACAAAAACTAAGCGTAGTCGAACAACGAAGCAGAGCCTAAGCAAACATGCGCTGATATGTCAGTATCTAACAAAGCTTTCTTACACGTGGGGACTCTAATTTGATTATGAGCCTTCTGCAGTGGCCTTAGCTCAAAGATGAATCATCCTGCTGCCACTTCTGAACGTATTTCAGACAAAACCGAGGTGTCCTCATCCGGAATGTATTCCCCGTTTAATTTTATAGAACGAGCTAGAGAAGTTCATTTAATTCTCTTCCTTTTTAAGCTGTTTTCAGTAGGGTGGGTGTTTTGGTTTTGCCTTTCTGAAAGGAAAGCTGCTTTGTCAGACCTCCTCCCTAATTGTTCCAGTTGCATTTAGTCTCGGAGAGCCGATTTATGGTATTTTCACCTAGGAGTTTAACCAGGGCTCTGCCCTTGAATCATCTAATCTTTTCTGTAGTATTGGGCCGAGGGGACCCAAATTGTGCGTGTGACACACACCTTTCAGATGCCGACAATCCACAGAGGGCCTTGCTCTTGTCAGATGATTTAAGAGTTCTCAGTCACAGGCATCCCGGCCTCCTTTGTCACATGCTTCCATTTACAAAAGAAATGCCTGGTTGTTTATGATCTGTATTTCAGACAAGCACGCCCAGCACTGCCTGTATTTCACCCACCCGGCTCCATCCGATCAGTCCGAGACCAGAAGGCCGATCCGGCCCCGGAAATTAGAAGCCCAACAGACAACTGTAGCTTTAAGTATCTAATTTAGGACTCCATGAAATATGGCTTCATTTCTGCACACATCTATCCTCTGGAGGTACCAACTCATCCAGCTGTCAAACTAATTCTTCATTTTGAGGCATTCTTTGGGGAGAATGAAAGTTAGCGACGCTAAAACCGAAGTGTTTTTCAAGCAATAACGGGGCCGGCACATGGGATTTTCACATTGGCAAACCAAGTATGTTAGCCCCTAAGAAATCTCAGAGCTATAAACAATTGCTGAGGTTTTAATAGAGGAGAATAAACTCCCCATTGTGTTTCTCTTTTTAGTAACCCGCCGACGCAGTAGTTAATTGCTCTCTGTGGCAGACAGGGATGCAGCTTCACTTCGCCTTTTCTCTCTGCCATTTTCTGCCACGAACATCCCTCAACGTCTGCTCTTTATTTTATGTCAGTTTATATTTCACAGACTTAACTCCCCAACAAAAGAATATCAGTTTCAAACACTAATGATTAATTCTAAAGGAAATAAAACAAGAAGTTATAAAGATTATTTTAACCTGGGGATGCCCAATATACATTTTAATAACATATTATTACAGCCTTATCTTTTAAAATCTACTTTGGGGACACTTTTAAACATAAATCAACCGTATACTGTAAAATGTAGCTCTTTCAGAAACATACAATTTTGCCTAAATTATAATTATAGCCTAAAGCAAAATGTAATTTAGCAGAATATCAGATTGAGGGTACTTTTATTATGAATCAGGGAGGACCATAGCTAAGTATGGCTGTGTTCTTTCGAAATAACCGTCAGACTACACAGACCAGCGACTCCATGACAGGTTTGGATAGCCACATGGTACATCATTGTGGTTAGTTACCATTGTGTAGATTCGGACTCATGGTGACCCCATGTGTGTAGAGTAGAACTCCTCCATAGGGGGAGGCTGTGACCTTTTGGAAGCAGATCACCAGGCCTTTCTTCGGAAGCACCTCTAGGTGGGTTCGAACCACCAATGTTTCGGTTAATAGCCGAGTGCTTAATCATTTGCACCATCCAGGAACTCCTAGTTGGTTGTAGGGTCACCAGGAGTGGATTATCCAATAAGCAAAGTAAGCACAGTGCTTACCAAGCAAGCTTACCTTGCTTACCAGATCACCTGTGGTGAACAAGCTCACATTTTTTCATCACATCCAAGATTCTGCTTCTAGGTATGGCTGGCATCTGTCTCTCACCCAACCCCACAGCACCCTCCTACAGAATCAAAGCCTCTTTTTCAAATTTGCAATCCCTGACAGGGGCGGATGACCCAGTCAGCAAAGATGTGGTGAAATCCATGTGAAATTGTTCATGACAGATTTGCAAGTAAGCCTGTGTTTACCTTGCTTCTTGGATAACCGGCCCGGGTCAGTCGTTAAAGAAAAGCGGAATGAATCACGAGCTAACGGGGTTCTATCCTACATCCTCTTCTATTTCTTATCTGTCTGCAACCCCTGGGAAGTCCCCTTCAATATCACAGCTTTCAATACCATCTGTACACGGATGACCCCCAGATGTGACCCCCACTCCGACCTCTACTCTAAGCTTCTGACTCAAATAGCTAACTTCTCATCAGCATCTGCTCTTGGAGGCCCAGGACATTTGTCAAACTGAGCATATCCAAGACAAGACTTGAATTTTCTGCCCCCCACCCCAGTCTTCCTCCATCTCCTCATTCCCCAAGAACTTTAGAGTTATCTCGAAGCCTCCATTCCTACATCTCCTCCATACAAATCCTGCAACAACAAACAAGTGCTCTACCTTGTTGTGTTGAAGAGTCAGGCCGCTCCACAGTGCTTCCACTATCAGCTCTCAGCTGATTGCCGCCAACAGCTTCTAAAAAGACCGTCTGCCTTCAGCACAGGCCATCCACCATCAGTAGCCAGAATGGTCTCTTTCAAAATTAAATGAGATGTCATCACTCCCTTTCTTAAAACTTTCCAATGCCAACCTATTACATTTAGAGAAAGTGTCTGTCTCCTCACCATTATACACTAGAGACAACATCATTTGACACTTACCTATCTCTTTGGCCCTATCTCCTGTATTTTTTAGTCTCATTCAGTATTTTCCAACCTCACTGGACATCTTGCTATTCCTCAAACACACCCAGTCTGCTCCAGCCTCAGGACCTTTGCACCTGCTCTTTCTTCTGCTTAGAACACGCTTACCCTGGTTCTATTCATGGCTTTTTTCTTCTCTTCCTTCAGATGACTGCTCAGATGCCACCCCCCCATAGACGCTTCTTTTGACCACCCGTTTACAGCCATGTTCCTGCAGATGCTGGCTGACACACTCTATCCCCTTACCTTGTTTTATCTTCTTCATAATATTTATAACCTAAGATGTGTATGATACTTTATATATACATAATATTAGCATAGCTGTTTGCTCGTGCCAACTAGAAAGGAAGCACCCTGAGAACAGGGGGTCTGTCTTACTCACTGTTGGATCCCTTGTTCTCTGAAGGTGCTTGATAAATATTGTGAATGATAAATCAAGTTCGAAACCATCACTTACTTGAAAATCTTCTCAGCCCTCACTCAGTATGTACACGTATTTATTTCTCCACCTCTTTTCACAAAAGATTTAAAGCAGCTTGAAGCAAAAACATATACCAAAAAAGTTAAAAATAGAAATCCAGCACACAAAAAAATATACAGGCAAAAAATATATTACAAGATCGACAGTTAGGCTGTTATCATGAGAAAGTTAAAAAGTGGGAAATATGCATTTCTTCACGGGAGAAAGGATAGACAAGTAGAAAGTATGCTTTGCTGTAAAAGAGCAAAACTCTTCCTAAGAGTAAATTCTAAAGGAAAGTTCTCAAGGTCCTCAGCAATATTTGTAAAGCAAATGCAGTGGTCCTTTTTAAATGGCTGTTTCTTTGATAATGGCCCAAGAGCCCAAATTAAAATGTAATATAATGAAAGGGAATCATTAAGGCGCTGAGTGGTTACACTCCAAGAATATAGTGCTCTGGTATCCTTACTGGAACCAAGAAATCCTGCTTTCGGTGTAGAAGATTTGCCTAGTAACATAGCAGCATTGTGTATCGCCAAGAATTAAGGTGATTTCAGTAAGTCAATGAAAACATTGCATCAAGGACATACTAGTGTCAACATGCCTGTCAGTATTGCTTCAGCTGGGAAACCACCACCTGATAGCTTGGGTATCATCGTACATTCCACACATCCTTGGAGAAGTTCTCGTTATTTACTTCTTGCAAATATCCTTCCACATATTTCTTATTCCCTATTAAAGCTTAAACCTGGTAAGTTCCCCACCCCCATCAAGTTCTTTTACCCCATTTGTGCTCTTTGTTGATGATTTACCTCTAGGGTTAGTTGAACCAGTTGCCATCAAGTCAACTCCAACTCACGGCAACCCTGTGTATTTCAGAACAGAGCTGCGCTCAGAGAGGTTTCAATGGCTGATTTTTCGGAGGCAGCTCTGGGTGGACCCCAACCTCCAGTCTTCCAGTTAGCAGCTGACCCCTTAATTGTGTGCCCCACCCAAAGTCTCTAGTCTTAGTTTACTTGCTGGTTAAAAAAAAAAATTAATGAAAACATTAAGAAATATCAAGAGTTGCAACAAACTTTATCTTCTAAAAGTTAAAACGCTAAGGGGCTATCATTATGGAAATTTTGGCACATGTTGTTAGGTGCCATCAAGTCGGTTCCGATCCGTAGTGACCCTGCGTCCGACAGAACGAAACACCACCCGGTCGTCGTGGCATGTACATGTTGTGAACTTGAGGAGTTCGCCGAAAGCAGAACCAGAACTCCGCTGCTCACAGCACTGAGGTTCCTTGACATCAGTTTCGTCAGCGCCCACATGCGCTGTCTCATTTTAAAAGTCTGACTTAAAATGCGGTTCTCCTGGGGAGTCTCGGGGGAGCCTGGGGTTAAAGCTGCTGTCATTTCTGTTAGAATTCACCATAATTAACAGTCATTAGAAGACATCGACAGACTCTGGTAACTCCACCAAGCACTTCACCCGCTGCCTCCTCAGTAAACAAGTGTTTTTCATCTTCCCCACAGAGACCCCCACCCCCAACTTCAGTCAGAGGAAAGGAAAATTCTTCATGGTTGTCTCCCTTTGAAATGTTTTGTTTTACATGTTAAAGACAGGGTCATTTTGAATATAGGCTTCTGTAGCATTGGCACAGGTAGAAACACAGCTCAGTGTCTCCTTCCCTCAGCTCCAGAGATTTCCAAAGGCCACTGGTTCTGTGCCGCACAGCCGCCTCCCAGACCCGCCACCCCCACCGTCCCACCAATCAGGGTCTTCCCCTGTGCTAACTGCTTCCCAAAGGGCAGGGAGAGAATGGCAACAAAGAGGCACACAGTGCCCGGCAGAGACTTCTTTTCATATTTGCGGGGTTAGCTACTCGGATTCTATCATGGATGCGAGAGGGGACAGTGACAGTCATGTGCCCCACAGGAAAAACATCCCCTTGTCTTTTCCACTCAGCTGCCATACAATCAAAGTGTGCATTAGTAGTTGCTATTGTTTTGGTGTTTCTTGTGATTCTCAGCCCGAGAACCACGCTTACTGAAAAGCTCATTGTGTTGGGTTCACTCACCACCCTTTCAAGATATCTAGTCTATGACTTTGGGTTTTGTTTTGTTTTTGCATATTCTTTGTGAAAATACATATGTGTATGACAAAAAAAAAAACCTGTTGTCGATTCTGACTCATAGCGACCCTATAGGACAGAGTAGAACTGCCCCATAGAGTTTCCAAGGCTGTCATCTTTACAGAAGCAGACTGCCAGGTTCTTTCCCCTGCAGAGCCACGGGTGCGTTCAAACCGATGACCTTTTGGTTAGCAGCTGAGCACTAAACCACTGCACTAGCGGGGCTCCTATATATATATATTTTTTTTTAATATATGGTTTGTATATTTTTATGTATTTCATGTATTTATATTTATACATATATGTATACTTCTATTTATACTTGTATTTGTTAGCTGCCACCAAGTCAGCGCCAAACTCACGTCGACCCCATACACACCAGAACAAATGCCGCCGTCCACGTGATTGGTTGCAGATTGGACAATTGTTGTCTGTAGGGCTTTCATTGGCTGATTTTGTAAGCAGATTGTCAGGCCTTTCAAATGTGTGTGTGTGTGTGTGTGTGTGTTTTGTTATCACACCACTCAGTTGTTCCATATTTGTCATTAATAGAAACAGGCGCTCATACTGTAAACACAGTATTCCGAGAAGTTGTCTAGCGGCTCAGACGGATGGCCTGCTGCTGTGATAATCACTGACCCCCGTTCCGTTAATCCACAGAATTCCCAGCTTCCAACAGAAGTCCTGATCGAGTCTAGAAATCTATTTGCCGTCTTACGACTGTTAGACTTCCTAGTGGTCCTTAATAAGCGAGTTCCAGAGGAAGGGCGTGCCCGTCCGCCGGGGTAGAGCAAAAGGGAGACGCTGGCCGATTCTTAACCAGACCGGTGGATCGCGACCCACTTAAGTCTTCCGTTGACAGTGTCTTCTTAGCCATAACAGAAAGAGAAACATGTTCTTAGAAGAAAACCCTGTTCTCCAGACACTTCCCGTCCAAAAATTGATCCTGTCTGGTGGCCCTCTACACAGAGCAAAGGGGTCCACTCCTACAGATGGCCAATGCCTTCTCCATCACTGACTCCCTGTGCGGGCTCGTGCTAAGCTCTCAGTCTCCATGGCCCTCATGATTTTGCCTGTAGAATGGAAGTTACACTCAAACGGAGGTTCCTCATTAGCTTCCAATATGGCGGAAACCACGTGGCTAACATTTTCAAAAGACCCGAAAACACCAACGAATTGTCCAATGTAAAACCAAAAGCCTAACCCACTGCTGTCAAGTTGATTCCGACTCATATGGATTATATCTTTGTGCCCATTATCCACTCCATGTTGGTATATTCATTTGTTGTATTTATTCAGTCTGTTTGGGGCCAACACAGGGATAAGCCCACATACCGCCGAAATGCATCTTAAGTTATGTTTATTATTTAAAAATTCACAAAGTAATTTTGGCTCTAGGAATGAGCCCCCAAGGAAGCTAAGTGATGGCCCCGAGCCCCAGGGTTGGTTAGACTCCTGGGGCTCCTTGTTTATGGAACGCGAAAGGACATATTTGCATCCTGGTTCTGGGCAAGTTATTAAATTCTGGGGACCAAGTGGCCCCATTGTGTTGTGGCAAGGGTGTTAAATGCCAGGCCATAAGGACTTAACAACGAGACAGGCATTTCTGTGGTCTCCCAGCAGTGGTGGGAACTTGCTCGAGTTAGCACAGCCCCCAGCTCTGGGTACCTCAGCACACACATCGAGTTTGAGTTAGAAAAGGCCGTTACTTAAATTGAAGAGGGTCCTGTTTGCCAGCCCAACATCAGTCCTCATTTGTTACTCTCAAACGGGAAGCACTGCCCGCTGGTTGGTCTGAGGCAAGTCATTCTTACAGATGCTCATCAGCTGACGGGTTCCTTCCTTCCCCATACGTAGGCTCACCACGGGGACTATTACTGACAAGCCTCTGAACACAGCATCACCTAGGACCATTACGTTCTGAATAATTAGTGGCATTCTTCCAAATGGCCATAAGGTGACAGATGCATTTTTTAATATTACACTGTCCACTGCAGGAAGCTACAGTGAGATCTTTTTGGTCTGCTTATGACAAATCGAGTCATCTTGTACAATTAAATGGTAGCTAATGAAGCAACACGAAATGCTGATAAATAAGAACAGAGAGACGGCAAAACGACAGATTGCCCACTTAGCTGCCTCACCAAAACATGCCACGGGACTGAATTTGTATCACAACCATTGAGAAATAGGAAGTAGAAAATGGGAAAATGTTTTTGCCTGGTAATGAGACAGACTGTAGCAATGCTTTAGCTGTAAATTAATTAGCAGCCAAAATGCTTGGGGGCCTTGTACACGGCAGCTTCCCCACTTCTTCAGTCTGCTTCTGCAGCCTCACCATTTAGTTGGGACAAAGAAATGCCTTTTACTGTTTTTTCATTATATATATTGAAGAAGGATTGGGATAATAAAGGCTTTGTTTGGAAATTCTGAAACTTTACCTCTGCATTTTTAACATTGTTGCATATTACGTAGCCTATTGAGAAAGCATCCAGGACCTCATGAATTAAATGATTCAGTGTTTTAGTGGATCCTGGTATAAATGACAAAGCACTTGGCTGCTAACTGACAGGTTGGTGGTTCGACCCCACCCAGAAGTGCCTCAGAAGAAAGGCTTGGAGCTTCCGAAAATTCAGCCATTGAAAACCCTACAGAGCACAGTTCTTCTCTGACACGCATGTGGGCGCCATGAGTCGGGGTCGACTCAACAGCAACTGGGTTTCTTTAAAACTAGTTTACCAACATTCAGTCAAAACCTTTGGTAGTCCAAGTTGAAGAAACTTTTGTTTCCCATGGGTCCTCAGTTGTAACAACTATCTTTGGTCCACTTTTTAAAAAAAAAACCGACCCATAGGGACCCTACAGGACAGAGTAGAACTGCCCCAACAGAGTTTCCAAGGCCGTAAATCTTTACGGGAGGAGACTGCCACATCTTTCTGCTGCAGAGCAGCTGTCAGGCTGGACCTGCTGACCTTCAGGTTAGCAGCTTAACCACTGTGCTAGCAGGGCTCCACTATTAGATTGTGTTAACTGCCCTCTTTGGGTCTCTGTTTTGGGAAAAGTTGATGAGGTTGGTACTAGGAAGGATGAGTGTGAATAATCCTCATTCCTGGTCCATTCCATCTTGCCCTCCTTAGGATCTTCAGGGGAGAAGTAAAAGCACTAAATATAAGTGACTAGCCCTTATTGGCAAGTGAAAAAAGCAGAACTATAAATACCATAATACTCAGACTTGCACGGCATCTGAGACATAACCATCGAGAAGTAACAAGTGGGTTTGTAATAATTCGTTGTTGTTGTTGGTTGCCCTTGAGTTGATTCCAGGTCATGGCGACACCATGTGTGCAGAGTAGAACTGCTCCAAAGAATTTTCAAGGCTGTGACCTTTAGGAAGCAGATTACCAGGCCTATTTTCCAAGGTGCCTCTGGGCAGATTCAAACTACCAACCTTTTGGTTAGTAGTTGAGTGCTTAACCATTTGGACCAGCCAGGGATTCCTTGTGTAACCATAGTAAGTTAATTACTATTGGAGATGGCAAGACCTGATTTGGAGTCTGTATAATTTACTAGCTGAGTGGCCTTGAATAAATGACTTAACCTTTTGGAGCCTCTTAAAATAGAATAACAGTAATAGCATCAACTATTAGTGGTGTTGTTGGGTGCCATCGAGTCAATTCGGACTCATAGCAACTGCATGTGACAGAGCAGAATTGCCCCATAGGGTTTTCTTGGCTGTAATCTTTATGGGAGCAGATGGCCCATGTCTTTCTCCCATGGAGCAGCTGGGTGAGTTCGAACTGCCAACCTGTCGGTTAGCAGCCAAGTGTTTAACTGTTTGTGCCTCCAGGGTACCTTTCAGCTATTACTACTATTATTAATTTGGTTCAGAATTAGAAAAGGTGTTTAGCAGAATTATGTCCTTTCACCTTACTTGTTTAATCTGTATGCTGAACAAATAATCCGAGAAACTGGTCTATATGAAGAACACAACATCAGGATTGGAGGAAGACTCGTTAACAACCTGTGATACGCAGATGACACGACCTTACTCACCGAAAATGAAGACAACTTGAAATACTGATGAAGGTAAAAGGCCGCAGCCTTTAGTATGAATTATACCTGAACATAAAAATAAAAATCCAACTTGACCAATAAACACCATCATGATAAATGGAGAAAAAATGGAAGTTGTCAAGGATTTCACTCTACTTGGATCAACAATCAATGCCGTGGAAGCAGCCGTCAAGAAATCAAGCTATGGTCTTTTCAATCATTTCATGCATGTGAAAGCTGGACAATGAAAACAAAAATACAGAAGAAGAATTGATACATTTGAATTGTGGTGTTTGCAAAAAATCTCGAATATACCATGGACTGCCAGAAGAAAGAATAAATCGGTCTCAGAAGAAATACAACCAGAATGCTCCTTAGAAGCCAGGATGTAGAGACTTCAGCTCCTTTACTTTGGACTCGTCATCAGGAAAGATCAATTGCTAGAAAAGGACATCATGTTTGGTTAAGTAGAGGGTTAGCGAAAATGAAGAAAACCCTCACTGAGATGGATTGACACAGTAGCCTCAACAATGTGCTCAACGTACAAGTGATCATGAAGACGGCACGGACCGGGCAGTGTCCGTTCCATTATACATAAACTCCATGAGTCGGACCGTTCTATTTACATAAAGGTCTCCATGAGTCGGAGTTAACGAGATAGCAACTCACAACAACAACATTATTAAACTGATGAAAATTTAATGAGAAGGCATATACCAGGTGTAAGAGACATAGGCATCGTGTATCTGTCCTAAAGTAAAACTGTTGTAGTAATTCGTGTTGCTTTAAATTTTTACTTCTCCAAACTACAAAATGCTGGCTCCTGCATTTTCTCCCTTGACTCACAGTGACCCACTGAGATAGGCAGGGTTCCATTTTACAAAGACACCAAAGCTCAGAGAGATGAAGCGACTTGCCAACGCTAGGAGGCCCTGCTGTGTGACGTAAGCATCCCCTCATCGTTATTAGTAAACATTCCAAACATTATTAAACAGTCCACAAACACATACTGATTACCTCACATGTGCCACTCATGTGCTGAATGCAAATGGTCAGCCCTAATGTACACAGCTAGTTAATTACCAACTAGCACAGGGGCCCAAGTCTCAAATCCATGTTTGAGAGGGAATAGAGAAAACATGGGGCCCTGGTGGTGTAGTGGTTAAGAGCTTGGCTGCCAACCAAAAGGTCGGCAGTTCAATTCCACCAGCTGCTCCTTGGGAACCCTGTGGGGCAATTCTACTCTGCCCTATAGGGTCGCTATGAGTTAGAATCCATTCACCGGTAACACGTTTGGTTCTTTTTTAGAGGAAACATGGTTCTTCTCTTTGGAGAAGTAGACGTCCATTTTGAGGGCTATAAACAAATACTGACAACTCAAGGAAACGTAAATCCAGGCGAAGTTTGATAATAACAATGGCGGCTTCTGTAGATGGGTTGTTGTAGCTGAGATTGGCTGCTTTGCTCGTGGGAGTTCTTGCTCAGTTCTCCTGAGACATGCGGTATTTGTGGGATGGTCAGTTGGCACGGAGGTCATCTGAACTAACTGATCTCTGCTGAGGCTCTGGCCCTACTACCCCTTAAAGCTATTACCAACTAAGCCAACCACGCAGGAAAGGCCAGTGCCCACGAGCAGCAAGGAACCGGAAGGGGAATGAGGCGGTGGGGCAAGAACCGCTGCACTGGGGCCTCGGGAGTGCCCTCTGCAGGGCCTACCATTGCCACCAGTATACTCCAGAGACCACACTGGTGCTCTTGATTCCTCCAGAACTTCCAGAATCTAAAACACGTGAGAATCATGTACAAGAAGACTAGACTAACTTCTTACAAATTAATGACACGAGAAGAGACAAGAACCCAAACGCCTCTTCTTCTTATAGCAGCACTGGACTGATCCTTTTAGAGAATAAGGATCACATAGATAAGCCACCTGTGTAAATCCCACTATTGGTAGCTTTCTGCCCCTAAGTTTCAGCTTACAGGCCATTAATTAGATGCTCTGTTTTTCAAATTGTCAACTAGGCTATCTCCTAAGGGGTAACTCATTTAAGTGCTTTCCTCAAATGTTCAACAGACATTTTAACCTCTTGGCAAGGAGGAGGTGTGATTGGAAAGGGTTAGGCTCTTAACAGAACAAAGGACGTGTATTGGCGTGTTGTAACCCTGAGCAGTCCCTTGAAGAGACAGCCTGGATCACCAAGGAAGTAATGGAGATCTTTGCAGCTGTGAGTGAACACGTTGTGACAGAGAATTTTGTCCAGTCAGAGTGTGAGCATGTGTCTGTGTGTGTGTTGTGAGTGTATGTACATGTGTGAGACAGTTGTGAGTGTGAGTGTAAGAATGTGAGGGTGTGTGAGTGCCTCTGTGAGTGTCTTTGTAAGTGAATTGTGTGTCTGTGTGAGTGTGTATAAGTGTGTGAAAGAGTGTATGTGTGTGTGTGTGTGGAGGGGTGTGGGGGTGTGTGTGTATGATTGAGTGTATGTCTGAGTGTGTGAGTGTATAGATGTGTGTGTCCTCTCCATTACTGGCTTGGCCTATTCAAATTTCCAGAGCGACAAACAAATAAGAGGCTAAAGAAAGCAGAAAATGTGACAAATAGGTGAGCTCTTACGCTATTTCTAAGAAATATAATTCTATTAATAAAATCGAAGTGGTTGGAATCCAAGAGCATTTTAAAGCTTCAAAATCAGGAGAAAATGTTCAAGTTTCAGAACAAACGTGTAAATACCTAGTGGGGGGGGTGGGAGGGAAGCTGGACGTCGTCTGTCTAAACCCTCTTATTTTACAGGAGAGGATAGTGAGGTGCAAAGCGTCCACATGTCTCGGGTCACACAGCAAGGTGGCGGTTGAGCCAGCCCTAGAAGTAATGTTTCCCGGCTCCTGGCCCGTCACTCCTCCCTGCGGGCTCCATTTATAAATATAGTACATGGACCAGGGCCCGAGTAATGTTAGAAGAGATTAAGCTTCACAAAACTATCATTGCTCACCAGGTGCCTTCGTAAGCCTGAAATTCCACTGTTAGATGATCATTCTCTGGGCGAACGTGCTTCCTGGTGGGTCTGCTACTAAAACGAGCAGGGCCCGCCTGCTCAGCAGCCAGCCGTGTGCCGGGAGAGCAGGACCCTCCACAGAGGAAGAGGGTGTCAGGATTCCGGAAGCCGAGGGCCCCACCCAGAAAGGGTCAGCCAAGATGGGGCACGAAGTGGGTGCCAGGAGCCCACTGGACTCCCCCTTTGAAGGACCCCAGGAGAGAGAGAAGGCACAGCCCTGAGGGTCTGGGAGGCTCCCAGGGTGACTAGTTTTGCTGCCCTATCCCTGGTTGCCTGCGGCAGAATCTGGACATCCCATTCACTGCATTTCAAGTGTAAACGCTGACTTTAAAAAATCTCGCTCATCATTTAATATGTCTGACCTTAAAACGAGCATCTGGCTTTAAGAAGCTGTCTTGGAGGGAGTTTTATGTTGGTCCCAGAAAGAGTCTGATGCTTGTTGATGACATGGAACGGCTTCCTGGAAGGGAACTGAAGCCGCTTAGGAATGTGGTGGGGGGATGGGGAGGACCCTAAAATCATTTCCTGCTGTAGGAAAAAGGCACAGCAGCAAGAGGGGAGCCCCACTTGAACTTTGGATTCCGCCCTGAAAATGCCAACAAGCTGACCCATTGTTGGTTGTTGTTTTGCTGCAGATATAGACAGAGCTATTGTTAGTGGTCTTCGTGAGCTTCCTGCACAAAGCCCAGGGTGGGCGCAAGTGGGCTCAGGGAATGCAGCCCCTCCCCCTTAGGTCCTTCTCCAGGCCAAGGTGAGGCCAACAGGGTCCTAGGATAGCCTCAGGCCGTTGGAGCGGCCACTACAACCGATCTAAGGTCCTGAGAGCCAGGCTGGTCTGGAATCCTACAGAGCAGAGCCCAGCCCGCTGCTGCCCGGAGGGGCCGCCTCCCTTCCCCCTTCTCTCTACCCCCACCCCATTCTCCCCTAATGAAGAAAAACAGCTGCAACGGCACCACTGGCTGGGTCTGGCCTGCTGTCTGCGGGTGTTTTTAAACCATGAAATATAAGAGCAGAGATTACCTTTAGCCTCACTCTTCTCTGAGGCCTCGCTGGAATCCCAGTACCTTCGTCTTCTGATCGGCTGTTCAACTATCAAACCTCAGGCTTTCTACGGCAGGTTCTCCGTCACCTGTGAGAGTGGGGCTTCTGTGCACAGAAGGAAGAACCTATCACACGGAGAAGTTAATAAATTGACTTGGACTTAAACTCATGGTCATCTACCAGGACCCCATGCCCACGGCAACCTCCAACTAAAGTAACAGAAAACAGTTGTTGTCGAGTAGACTCTGACTCATGGTGACCCCACGTGTGTCAGAGTAGAACTGTGCTCCACAGAGTGTTCAGTGGCTGATTTTTTGGAAGTAGATCACCAAGCCTTTCTTCCAAGGCACGTCTGGGTGGACTCGGACCTCCAGTCTTTTGGTTAGCAGAGGAGCAGGTTTAACCGTTTGTACCACTTGGGACTCCAACTAAAATAACACCTCTCCCTCAAACTGGATTCTACCCGACTGTGGCGCTACTTGCTGTAGTCGTTAGGTGCCGTTGAGCAGGCTCCAGCTCACGATGACTTCGTGAAACACTGAAACATTGCTGGTCCTGTGCCAGCCTCACAACTGTTTACATGCTAGGCAAGCCAAGTTGTCACCATAGCTTGGGATGGCTCAGGAAAATGGACACCACGTAGGAGGAGGAAGGAGCTGGGCTCTAGGTACACAAGGGTGGAACAAAGGCTCTGGAAGCCAGCCTGACCAGGCTCAGTGTCCACAGGACATTGAGAGGGTTTCCTGTTGGGCAGACAGGTGGACCCCAATCCAGGTACCTTCAGAGCTCAGGAGGTGGTGATGGGCAGTGGCTACTCCGGGGTTTGTGTAGAGGGCCGATGGATGTGGTCCTCCAGGCAAGAGGAGGACCAGGCTAAGCAGGGACACAGGTTGGAACTCAGGAGTAAATACAAATACACAAGGTCAGCCAGGAAGGAAGGAGAGACCTGGGATCACCTGGGAATTATTCCCAGTAACAGGAGGTCCTAACTCATTGGGAGCAAAGACTGTATGCAAGTTTTAATTTTTAAATAGTTGAATCTATCACTATTAGGCTTGTAGCTTCCTCGATTGTTCAATTCTTTAAAAGTTATTATCCTTCCAGCAACTCATGTACTATTCCACTTTCTGCTAATTTTGCTATGAATTTTTAAACATATTTGACTTTAATTTTCTTTTCGTACATAGGATGTGTATCTAAATTAATTTTTCTCTAATGTGCTATATCTCAAACTCACGTATCAGTTAATCCTCCCCCACTGTTTGGCCATGCTTGCTTTATTCTATATTAAATTCCTGCTCATAATTCAGTCTATCTCCATTCATTCAACAAATGCATGTTGAACCCTCACCATGTCCCAGGTACTTTCCTGGGTTCTGGAGATACAACAGTGAGCACCACCATCAACATATCTGTGCTTGCAAAGCAATTTTCGTTGGAGGAGATAATAAAGAAAGAAATAAACTACACAAGCTATCAGACGGTAACAAATTTTATGAAGAACAATAATGCAAAGAAGGAGAATAGAAAATTCCAGCTGGGGGTGGGTGAGATGCAATTTTACATTGGGCCATTAGCAAAGACCTCACCAAGAAGAAACATTCGAGCAAAGACCAAAAGGGGGTGAAGGCTATGTGAGCTGAATTGCAAGTGCAAAGGCTCTGAAGAGGTCTGGTATATTCAGAGGTCAGTGAGGCTGGAACAGAATGAGTGGTGGGGAGATGAGGTCAGAGGTGAGGTGGTCAGCAGTTCAGGTAGAGACTTACCTGGATGGGCATTGGTGAGAGTGGGAGCCATTGGAGGGTCTTGGAACACAAGAGTGATATGATCTGACTCATGTATTAAGGGGGTGACGCTGGCTGCTATGCAGGTCGTGAATAAGGGGGTCAAGGCCGAAACAGAGACCAGTTAGGAGACCATTCCAGTCATCCAGGGGACAGATGATGGTTGCTTGAACCAAGGGAGCAATGATGGAAGTGCTAGATAACCTAAGAGGCTGACTCTGGTCCTGTTGACATAAATTGCTGTTTTTTGACTACTCCCAAACTATTTTGATTGCTGTCTCTTAATATTTTTAAGTATCTGTTAGAGTTCATTCCTCCTGTCTTCCTTTTCCTAGTGGGGTTATATAAAATCCATTAGTTTGCTTGAGACAATTTGTCTTATCATTCAGGAATACATACTACATTTATGTATAGATAGATAGATAGATATGTTTCAATTTATTTGTCTTTTGTTATCTTTTTCAATATATTTTTTAAAAACTTTCTTTATAGAAGCTACATATGCCACAGTAAGTTAATCCCCAAGGGTTTCTTCGGAGAGGAGAAATGAGCTGATGTTGTCATCAGGATCTGTTATTTTTATTACATTGGCTGGTGGCTGCTGATAACTAGTGAGGTTGCTGATTTGGGTGTGTTTATTTTAGATCTAATATTTTATTGAATCATTTTATTAAATATGACTTTTTGCTGATTCCCTTGCATATTCTGGTTTTTCATTATGTTGAGTGAAAATAATTCTCTTTTCTCTCTTCCCATTATCATTCCTGTTTATGTTTTTATGTCTCATTGCATTAACAGAGTCTTCAGAACACTATTAAGGAGACATCCTTGTTCCGATTTTTAAGCAGAATTTAGCTTGTCTGCCCATGAAGCATAATATAGGCTCTTTTTTTAAAATTAATTTTTATCATGGTAAAGAAGTAGCCTCTATTCCCAATATCTTAATATTTTTAGAAGCCCTATTAAATGTTATCAGTTCTTTTAGTTATATCATTTTAACAACCTATTGGTGTCGTGTATTCTGTTAGTAAATTCCTTTATATTGAATCTTTCTTGCATTGTGGCATAAATCTTCTAGCAGATCCCGGTACAATGGCTTAGAGAAAGCTTTCAGGGTACTAGGGTTTGCATTTCTGTTTCTTTCTCTAATCAGGGATCTGCTTTATTTTGGTGATAGTCTCATTAAAATCAATATTCTCACATCATATTACAATATTCACAATAATCATGGCACCCTGGGAGAGGATCTTGGAGAACTGCCTACCAATGATTTTTATTAACACTTCTGGAAAAAGACCAGTTTTCTGTATCAACATCATTATCATAAAACCATATTTATGAAGTGCCTTTAATAATCCCTAATGTTTTGCTGTAATACAGAATAGTTCTTGTGCCCTAGTAATAATAAGTATTATTACTTTGCAGCTTACAAACCATCTTCACATGGATTATCAGAGAGCATCCTTGTTATGTCCATTTTTACAAATGAGGAATGTGAAGCCGAGTGTAGACATTTGCATCCGGTCATCTAGTCAGCCAAACCTGAGAGAGGCAGGACTTGAACTCAGAAGTCCTGACTCCAAACCAATGCCCTTTGCATCATATCACGTTGACTTCCTACCCAGAAATGAACTTAGCATTTCCAATATTCAACAAAAGCATGAAAGGTCATTATGTTCTATAGTAAGACTAGAGCAATTATTTATTTGGGGAGAGATTGAAAACAGTTCTTCTGGAAGTTCCATGCCCCCCCCCCCCAGTGCTGCTTCCAAACCGTTATCCTTGCCCACCCTTGTGTACACCCACTGTGCCTTTAAGGCTCGTGCCGACTAGATTTATCACCCCAGACCCCACGTGGTCTGTGTCACCTGCCAACCTCCTCAGCCACCGTCCCATTCTGTTTTAGTATCTGGCTCGCAAGCTTCCTACCATCCAGTTCCTTGTCATCCAGGGGGAACTATGGCAGACTCAGTTAAGGCAATTTCTTATACTTCCTTGACCTGCTCAACTCTATTGACCATTTCAAGGCCACTCAGCCACCTAGGCCCGTGACCTCACTGCAGACCTCCTCACCTCCCTGACACCCCTCTCTCGGACTGCACTTTCTCATCCTCCCCTCTCTCCACACCACGCCCTCTCACCTGTTCAGCTGCACCCAGACTTGCCCCATGTTGTCTCAGTCCATCCACCCTTGCCTGGCTTCTGCTTCTCCTCCCCAGGCTGGGCCCCAAGACGGGTCATTGGAACTGCATGAGACCTTCAGTTTCCTGAGGCTGAGGGATGAGGGGAGGGGAGGGAGGAGAGGGCAGAGGAGAATCAGAATTGTCTGAGGAGCTTTGTCATGCTGATTTCCCCGTCCTCTGGCAGACTTTCAGGGTTAGGCGAGGGGCAGAGGTTGGTCTATGTGTTTGGGTGGAATCTGCTCCTTAGTCCAGGGGAGAATCATACAAGAGCATCAACCTCCAGCCTTGATTTAGTCTCTGCCTCAGGTGGTGCAAACGGCGAAGCGCTCAGCTACTAACCAGAAGGTTGGTGGTTCAGATCCACCCAGAGATACCTTAGAAGAAAGACCTGGTGATTTACTTCTGAGAGATCACAGCCATTGAAAACCCTGTGGAGCATGGTTTTACCCTGTCACACAAGGGGTCTCCATCTGTCGGAGGAGACTCCACAGCCCCTGGTTTGGTTTTGGGTTTGGGCCTCAAGATCAGAATCTAACCCCACGCTCCCTTTTAAATTTCATCTCCCTTCCTACCCCTTTCATATCCTATGGGGCATTCTCCACACCAAACACCTTCATGGCGCTCCACTCACTGCCCATCACCCACGGCCTGGGAGGGGGGTGGATCCCACCCACCATGTCCAGGGCTGGCCCTGTCTTGGTCTTGGCCTGGTCCTTTGCCATCAGGGCGCCGCTTCCTTTCCTGAGGGGCAGCCCTCGCTGGCCCTTCATTGGTCCAAATTGGCTTGGTCTCTTCTTGGCTTCAGAGCCAGTGTACAAAGAACAAAGGCCAGTTTAGTCTCTAACTCTGCAATTATTCAAAGTTCAGTCTTTAAAACCAGAGATTTTTCTGCTTCATCTACCCACAGCTCAGCAACTGTGTTTCTACAGCTATTGTTATTCTATTTCTGTTCCTAATTGCTATTATAGAAAACCGTGCATAGCTGAAGCTTCGGAGTTGCCAATCTCTGGGCTCCCTTCAAATGTAAATGCGTTATGCAAATGCGTTCTGGGGCTGGGAGTGGGATTCTGTGGTCTCCCCTGGATTGAGACGGGAAAAGAATACTTTCTGGGGTGGCTGAGAAATAGCCAACAACCAGCTCCCCTCGTTATTCAAATGCTCAGTTTCCAAGATCGCCTCCTGCCTCCAGCTTCCTCTCTCACTGCAGCAGCTGAATTTAAAACGCTTGCTGCAAAGTGCTGCTTCTTGGGGACTTTGCTGCCTAACTGCCAGGTCCACTCCCTGTGGGTGTCACAGGCCTGTCTCCCAGCTGACTTCTCCCAGGGGCTCGGGACGACGCTGGAAGGGAGTGGTGATGAGAATCTAGGACCGTCATCTGTTCAAAATATGTAATATCACCACCCCTCTAAACAACACACTGGAGCTGACTAGTCGCTGTTGTTTGCAAACCTTCGGGTTTTTCAAGCGTCGGTGCTGATGAAAACGGCATCATTCCACGCAGAAAAGCAGCTGCTGAAGTTCAGTAAAAACGTTCTCCCCACAGCAGCCAGCCGGCCCGGGGCATTGGCCCCTCACCAGACCCCCCTGACTCCCTCCTCTGGCTCCCACTCGCCCGGGTCCTGGGCCACAGCAGGCCGTCACCTTCTGCAGCCCCCTCCTCTGTTCCACCTCCCCTGGGTCAGGCAGGTCCTTTCCACTGGCACCCACTCGGCCATCTTCCTTGCTTCACATTGGTCCAAAAGCAGCAGGGACTTTATAGAGGGGTTGTTGTCCCCATGTGTGTAATGGGAGCTTTGATGGATGACAGTGTGGTTTTGCAACCCTTGGGCATTTTAAAGCATTTTTGTCTGGTTTTTCAAAATAAAGTTTCGACCAAGTATATCCTCTCAGCTTCTAAAACAGCCTGCACTCAGCCTCCAAGATACTCTGGGCCTGGCCCTTGATTGCTTTTAGTAGTCACACTGTGTGTGTGGCTGTTCGCTTCTCTGTGAGGGAGTTGTTTTCTCTTTGTCTTTAATCTTCCAGCACACAGGTGATGTTCAGTAAATTCTTGAGGAATGAATGACAAAAAGGGAGAAAGGAAGGGAGAGAGACTAGGGAGGGGCGAAAGAAGGAAGGAGGAAGAAGGGAAGGGAGGGAAGGATGAAGGAAGGAATGGAGGGAAGAAGGGAAGGAAGTAGGGAGGAAGGCAGGAAGACAGGAAGGAGAGACTGTAAGAAGGTTCTCGGCTCCTGAATGAATAAGCCCTCACATCCATTAGCTCCTTGATTTAATGCTTACTCTGCCAGACGCGCTTCTAAACACTTTACACTATTATTTCATTTACCTTTTTCAGTTTACCAGTAGCTTCTATGTTCAATGCTATATATAACTGGTATTTCCAAAATATGAAAAAGTTACCATAAATGTATAGAAATGTATTCTGTACATTCTAAGATACATTTAATTCTAAGCCATCTGAAGGTAGAGGGTCAAAGCAGGAAATACTGAAATAAAGGACCCTCACCCATGATTTTAGCTGTTTGTCTTTCATGCTTAAGGCTGTCATGTTATTGGATAATCCCCGTAGCAACCTGTATCATTCTGCACTTCAGAGGGAAAGGGGGGATCTGGCTCTTCCCAGAAGTATCATTTATGTTCTAACATGCTAAAAATACAGTGCAATTAGCTTAATTAAGAGGCAGAGATTGTCTCCTTCTCCCCCTACCTCCTGGGGTCATAGGGAGGAGAACTGGGCTGGGTCACATATCCCAGGGCTTGAGCACAGGAGGAAAAATTCTGTGTAAATTCCAGGTGGCTTTATAATTATCCAGCAAGATTGGAATGTCTGATCAAAGAGAACCACCCTGGTCTCCACTCAGCACCCCTGCCTTTAGGTTTAATAATGTGTTACAAATTGACGCGCGTTTGGAAAAATGATGTATGGTTTAATCAGATCACTCCGACTTTGCTATCTGTACGTCAGTAATTCTCTACCCTTTACTTATTTGTATTCCAGATTTGCCTAAGAGCTGATGGTACTGTAACAGCCTCTAACTCTGCCTCGCGTTTCCCGGGGAGGTCAGGGATCACGGGCTCACATAAAATATAAATCGGCCCTAAATTGTGAAACATAAATACAATGACTTAGGAGACCCCCCCTGCCCCGCCGCCTGACTTCCCTGTAGGGCAGGTGTTCGGTGTCCATCCTGGGCCCTTCCAGGCCTTGCGGAGACGTGGCCTGCAGGCCCGGCGGTCTTGCCACGGCCTCCAGGGGCCCTTTGCCATCCCGAGAGGCCCAGGAAGGACTCGGTCTGCGAGCCAGCCGGATTTTAACAGGACAAGGGACCCCACCGGCCAGCAAAGAAGCACTGGCTTGCAAGAGCGACCACTGCGTTGTGCTGCACGTGACCAGAGACGGCGGCGCCTGCTGCGGCCATTGCACCCCCTCTCGCCCGGCCGCCCCGCACGCCGTGCGCTGGAGACCCGCACGCAGCCCCCGGCCGGGGCGTGAGAGCCCCAGTAGGCTCAGCAACGTGTTACTATTGCCAACCCTCCGGCGTGCATCACAAACGCTCTTTGATAGCTTCTCAAGCAGGCAAAAGCCGTGGGAAACCGTTCGCACACATTTTTTTTGTTTTTTTTCTGGCCAGATCTGCAACCAAAGACCAAAAGTCAGGTTAAAAATGGCACTGAAGTTGGAACAATTTATGAAAAACCTATTACCTAGCAATTTCGTATTTGAATGCAATTATGCTAATGTTATTAGTATATTATGAATGGTACTAATACGATTATTGTTTTGTGTGGTATTACAGGAAATTAATTTAAGTGGATTTACGTTATTTTCAGATAAGAGACACTGCTAACATGGATAAATAAGAAGGCTGATGTTATTTTGAAGAACAAAAAGCACTAAGAGAAAGCTGGGTTGTGACTTTGTTTGTAATACTTACACAGCCTTGTCTTGTTTCATTAATGTAAGTATTTTGCAATTTCAATAGTGTTTTTCCTCCTTTCAGGGCACAGTCTGGGTTAATTTTCCTCCCCACCTCCCTCTAAGGTGTCCTTTAGCACCATTTTATAGTTGAGGGAGTTGGCATGCATGGGAAAGAACCAGCTTGTCCCAAATTCTACCCAGAGTCTCAGCCGGTACAGTGTTGCAACTCAAATGCCCAGAACCCAGCTCTTAAACACTTAGATCATCGGGGAATGTAGCTTTTTCCACCAAGTCATTTAGCGTTTTAATTAAAGAAGGCTGTGCTTCTGAAAACTCTCTTTCACAGGATTTCAGTGAAAGGAAATGGCTCTCAAGAACATAGGCTGATTTCTGTACTCAGTGAGGTGGGTTTCCATCAGAGATGCAGACGATTAATGCATCCGGCTATTGACCAGAAGATTGGCGGTTTAGGTCTACCCAGATGTTCCTAAGACGAAAGACCTGGTGATCTATTTCTGAAAAATCAGCCATTGAAAACTCTGTGGAGCACAGTTCAACTCTGACACACAGGAGGTCTCCATGAGTCAGAGTCAACTCACCGCAACTGGTTTTGTGGTTCTGGCATTCTCCTCAGCAGATTTATGAGCGAAATCGTTCTTCCCTGGAGTCACTCCACCTTCGTGCGCACCTGCCAGCCCTGGGCTAGTCAGCACTCTGTTGTTTGACACCAAGCATGCACAGGAAACCAGCTAACAGTGCAAGACTTCAGTGCACATTCCCAGGACAGCATGGTAGCTGAAGGGCAGAAGAGAAGGCATGGGTTGGTTGGGAAAGGCTGCCCAGCAGTGCATTCGGTCCAGGCCTCCACAGATGGGCCCAGACAAGCTTTTGGGTAGGGAGACACTGGGCAATTGAAGTCAGGGGAGCTGTAGGTGCATTGCTCTGCTGCTAGCTGAAAGGTCAGTGGTTCAAATCCAATAGCCGCTCTGTGGGAGAAACATGGAAGTCTGCTACCATAAAGACTACCGCCTTGGAAACCCTCTGGGGCGGTTCTGTCCTGCCCTGTAGGGTCACTCGGAGTCGGGATAGACTCGACAGCAACAGGGTTTGGTTTTTTTACTCAAGGCTAAAGCACAGATTCCTGTCGCTGGAAAATAGGAGGTAGGAATAGGTTGGTGACAAATTGTGGATGATCTGTAGGCAAACGGTGAGAAGGAAGGGGTTGGTAAAGGCATTTACGTGCTTGAAATTGATGGGGGAGAAGCTGCATTTGGGAAAATGAATCTGGCAGCTGTGTTCAGGAAGAATTGGAGAAGGAAGAGCTCAAAGTTAGGAAACGAGTGTTTTGCAAGGATTTAGGCCTGGGGTGATAAAAGCCTGAACAGCTGGAAGTAATGGCTGCTGCCCAGGGCCAAGACCTACTCTGATAAGTCGTCTGATAAGAGTTTTGAAGCCCCAATTTCATGGTGACGTGTGCTAATGAGTTGACGATTTACTCCTCCCCCCACACCTTTGTTTTTATTATTGTTATAAAAATATGCACAACAAAACCTACAGCAACTCAACAATTTCTGTATGTATAGTTCAGTGATATTGAGTACGTTCTTCAAGTTGTGCAGCCATTCTCCACATCTGGGCCTTTACATTATCCCATTATCCCCCCATTATCCCATACCTTTCCAAGTTATCCCTTCACCATTAACATACATTCAATGCCCCCTAAGCAAAAAGTCCCTTTTTCCCCCTCCCTCCATCCCTGGTTAACCACTAATAATTTTTGGTTTCTGTATATTTACTTATTTCATGTAAGTGAGGTCATACAGTATTTGTCCTTGCGCGACTGACTTAGGTTCATCCAAGGAGCCGTGGTGGCGCAGTGGTTAAGCACTCAGGTGGCTGTGAGTCGGCATCGACTCGATGGCAGTGGGGTGGTTCTAGGTCCATCCCTGTTGTGGCATGCTTCAGGACTTTGCTCCTCTTTATGGCTGAGTACATTCCATTGTGTGTACAGACCACATCTTGTTTATCCATTCACCGGTTGATGGGCATTTCGGTTGTTTGTGATTTACTTCTAAACTGAAAGGTTATCGAAGTTTATTTATCTGTCTATGTATCTTCAGCATTTAGTAAATAGCAGGCTCTCAATAAATAAATGAATCAATGAGTGAGTGAGCGAACTGTACTGCATGTCTGTCGGAGGTAATTTCCTGACTAACGATGGGAATCTTGGGCATCCTGATAAGCTGATGAGGAAGCTACCTGGGGGTTGTCCTGGCCCTGTGGCTGCTACATCACCTATGCGTAGGACCCCGCTAGACCATGCCTTTCCCTGGACAAGTGGAGGCCCAGGAAGGGCAGCCCCAGGTGACCCCCATGTACCCTGTAGGAAGGCACAGGCTTCCTCTCCCTTTGCAGGGGCTGCGGAGCTTCTTCCCCAGTGAAGGTGAGGAGAACGCTCTTGGGGCCCATGGGTGTTTTTTAAATAGTCTGAAGAAATAGGAATAAATAGAGTCTGCAAGCCCAGAATGAGATGAGAGTGATAATATTAATTCTCGCCTTATAGGGTTGTTGTGAGGATTACATCAGTTAATAAATATGAATAATTTAGAGTAGTCCCTGATGCATAATAAGCACAGTGTTAGCCATTACTATTATTAACATAACAAGTGGCTTCACCTTAAATTCTAAGTATTTCCATTCTAGGTATAGGCTAAATAAAAATAATTTCTTAATTTTGTCCCAACAGTTGAAACTTTCCCTCTCTCCCTTAAAACAACGGTTTATTTAAGTAGCTAGTTGACATGTTGGAGACAGAGGTTAAGAATTCCATCAGGGTTTTATTTAGTGATTTAAAAAAAGAACACCTAAATTGTTAGATTTCGCATTTACCATTCTAGGATGTTTCTCAATTCTGAATCAAGGAATAACATCATAATATTTTGACTACTATACATTTCACTTTGCAAATAATAATTTGATTCATAAATTTCAATGATACTGGTGTGTCTCCAATTATTTAGCATTAAAATCATTCTGTCATCACTTTCCAAGTATTTTCTCATTAAAAATATAGTAATAGACCAATTCCCATAAAGCCCTTGTTTTTAATTGAATTAATAGTTGGCTTTGATTAAAATATTTTAAAGACATTATAAAATAAACTTCTTATATATTTCCCTAGGATTTTTTTTTCTATCTACTCTCCCAAGATGGCTAAAAATATCAGTTATAAGGTTCGGAGTGAGAGATGGAAACGCCTCCATTCTCCTCTTCCAGAACAGTGGGTAAAAATACTATAAAATTAGAAACTAAGTTTAGCATTTTTAAATTATAGGTAAATTGACTACAGGTAAACAGGCTGTTTTATAAAGAGGAAATGCATGGTAGTTTAGGAATTTAATGAAATGTGGAGGAAGGGTAGTAATTCTGAGTCAGTTTAATGTGTTACCAATTTGGACAGTGAGAGGGTTGAGTTTGTTTATTTTCTGAGTCTGAATTCCCTGGCCACTGTTATGAGGACGGGACAGAGCTGTGGTGCAGTGACCTGAGAGAAGCCAGAGGGGACAGGAGGGGAAGACAGGTGGGTGGCCAGGCTGAGGGACCAGAAAGGCAGGTCAGGGACCGAGTCTGAATCCCAGAGAGCATTCTGTCACCTCTGCACTCTCACAGGCCCACCTTAACTTCCTTATCTATTTTTTTCCTACCGTGTATGGTCATGCAAGGCGCCCTGATGGCACAGCGGTTAAACACTCAGCTGGTTACCAAAAGGTCAGTGGTTCGAACCCACCAGCCGCTCCATGGGAGAAAGTTGGCTTCCATAAAGATTTACAGCCTTAGAAACCCTATGAGGCTGTTCAGCTCTGTCCCATAGGGTCGCTATGAGTTGGAATTGACTCGATGGCAATGGGTTTGGTTATTGGGTTTTTATGATCATTTGCTCTGGACAAGGCAACATGGTAAGGGTTTGTATGTATTCTCTCTCCAAACCCTCGAAACAACCCCGTGCGTTAAACACTTTGGTCATCCGCCTCTCACAGACAAGGAAAGTAGAGCAGCTGGAGAAGGGAAATGACTTGCCCAGGGTCTCACTGTGAGATTGGCGCTGGCACCTCCACGTGAGCTCCGGATTCCAGAGCTCACACACCTGAGGGCTGCACATTTGCCATCTCAGGAGAGCCCTGGGATGTGGTGAAGCGTCCCTCCCCGGGGCTACTCCCCTTCATCAGCACATCCTTCCTTCCTGCCCTCATTGACGCTTGGCCCCTCACCATTCTGCTGAGCTGTATTGCAGAAAGTATCTGTAATATGAGGCAACATGCCAGTAGCCTGGCCAGAAAACCAGTCCCGAGGGTCATGAAAGTCAGAAAGACAGAGGGTAATAACGACCAAGCAAACTCTTCTGCTAACCAGGGAATTCTTGCAGAGGCAGTGGAATATTCTGGAAGTTGCTCCATGTAAACTAAGCATCTCCTGGGGCTTTCCCCCTCCCAGACTCTGTCCCTCTTGGCGTGCCCTGTGGAAAGAACTCCTCAGTCACTGAGAACGCCACGTTTCATCCCTGTGGCAGCAAACAGCCATTTCGTCCTTCCCGGCACTACTGGCTTCACTGTCCATGTGGCCCACGAATCCTGGCCTGGTCGGAGGCGTTTCTGTCCAGAGCACCCTGCGTCTAGCAGACCCATCAGTGGAGGACTCTCAGCCCCTTTTTGAGACTAAATGTTTTATCTGGGCTCCTTCATTTACCAAATAGCTGCTGAATGCCTGCTCAGTGCCAAGTATTCAGTAGTTGTTTGGTGAAGAATTGAGCCAACAGATGAGAGTAGAAGGTGCCTGCTTCTAAGTCCTAGCTTTTGAGAGTATTTGAAAGACCTTATATATCCAACAGGACGGTAAGGTTTCACACCAATTCTGGAAAAAGCTGTTTCAATTAATGGAGAACTTAAATCATGAGACATTTGCAAGGTACGGTTTGTTCCTTTGAAATATGCACCATAAGTCAAATTTTACTAATGAGCTATTATATAGGATGGTCTGTAGAAGCAAGGATAGCAACACTTTGTCTCACATACTTTGAACATGTTATCATGAGGGACCAGTCCCTGGAGAGGGACATCATACTTGGTCAAGTAGAGGGTGAGCGAAAAAGAGGAAGACCCTCAGTGAAATGAATTGACACAGTGGCTGCAACAATGGGCTCAAGCATAACAACAATTATGAGGATGGCGCAGGACTGAGCAGTGTTTCATTCTGTTGTACATAGGGTGGCTATGAGTTAGAACTGACTCGACGGCACCTGACAACAGCTAACACATAGGACCTGCTTTAAAAATTACATTAAAAATAAATTTTAATTGCATATCAATTCTGTTTATATGTGCAGATCTTCTCAAGTACTGTGAGTGTTTTAGAAGAGTTCTTAGAAAATGTCATATAAATCCCATCATATTTAAACTATTTACTCTGTGAATAAAAGTTTGCTGAGCAAGTAAGCAGTATGTTATTACTAATTCCAAATTAATGTACTTTTCTTAGGATTGGCAAATCTGAGAGAGAAAGTTCAGTAAGATTCAGAACAGTTACTGTTACTACTGAGAAGAAGAGTTATAGACAACAGATGTTGTTGTTAGATGCCCTAGAGTTGGTTCTGACTCACAGACACCCTATGTACAACAGAACAAAACATTACCTGGTCCTGCACCATCCGCACAATCCTTGTTATGCTTGAGCCCATTGTTGCAGCCACTGTGTCAGTCCATCTCATTGAGGGTCTTCCTCTTTTTTGCTGACTCTGTACTTTACCAAGTACGATGTCCTTCTCCAGGGACTGATCCCTCCTGATAACATGTCCAAAGTATGTGAGACAAAGTCTAGTCATCCTTGCTTCTAAGGAACATTCTGGTTGTACTTCTTCCAAGACAGATTTGCTCCTTCTTTTGGCAGTCCATGGTGCATTCAATATTCTTCGCCAACACCACTATTCAAAGGCATCAATCCTTCTTCAGTCTTCCTTATTCATTGTCCAGCTTTCACATGCATATGATGCGATTGACAACACCGTGGCTTGGATCATGTGCACCTTAGTCTTCAAGGTGACATCTTTGCTTTTTAACACTTTAAAGAGGTCTTTTGCAGGAGATTTGTCCAATGCAATGCATCTTTTGATTTCTTGACTGCTGCGTCCATGGGTGTTGGATTGTGGATCCGAGTAAAATGAAATCCTTGACAACTTCAGTCTTTTCTCCGTTTAGTTTATCAGAGCAAACAGATAAGATGTTGATATTTTCAGTATGTTGCTTTGGAAAATATTAAAGTAATTTAAAAAAAGGGCTGAATTATGTAAAAATTCAGCATGTTAATTTGAAACGAATAAAATTTCATGGAAAAGCAAAAATAAATTACATGATACCTTGAAAATATCAAAATATTGTAGATGATAATCTACTCAAATGACTCAGGATATCAACCATGAAAATTTTTTATTGATGTAATGCAATTTACTATTTCACATTTCTGATACAGTAGAAATATTTGCATTTTTTCATAAGAAAGTATAAAAAGTTCAGTTTGCTGTTTATATTTTTTCTGACAATTAAATCCTTTTCTTTTTTTTCAATTATTTTATAGTTCTATCAGCCCTAACATCAAATTTGCCAAACTTCATTCTAAATCTTTCACGGTCATGGTTTTCCTGCTTTTATGTAATGTTCATTTGTGTTTTATTTTTACCTACACTTCCTTAGGAGCTCTGGTGGCATAGTAGTTAAGAGCTCAGCTGCTAACCAAAAGGTTGGCAGTTCAAATCCACCAGCCGCTCCTTGGAAACCCTATGGGGCAGTTCTTCTCTCTCCTATAGAGTCACTATGAGTTGGAACCAACTCGACAGCACTTAACAACAACAACAACTCCTTAAAAAGCAGGGCATTAGATTTGGTTCACTGTTATCTTTCTCTTTCTTTAAGTTTGCAAAGCCCCGGGCTCCTCTAGCTCTCCCCCGGCACGTGTTGCCTTCCTGCTTTGCCATGGGGCCCGCGTGTGCTTCCATCATGGGCAGGTAGACCAAAGTCAAGTCCTTCTCAATCTTGCCTACTTGGTATTTTACATTTTTCAAACTGCATCCAGCTTTCTGTAACAGCCTTCTCATCTGTCAAATGAATTAAAATCTTTATTGATCTCTCCCATATCCTAGCAACAACCGTTGGAAATTTCCATTTTTAAAAAATCCCATTCAGAATATCGACCAAAACTGTGAAGCCCCTTGAAGTAAACTTAATAAGAAGTCAGCAGGACCTGTATAAAAGCAATCACATGAGGAACATAAAGAATTGGGATACATGGGGAGACCTATCATCTTCCAGAAGAAGCCCTAGTGGTGCTTCGCTGCTAACTGCAAGGTTGATAGTTTGAGTGCTCCCAGAGGCTCCATGGAAGAAAGGATTGGTGATTTACTTCTGAAAAATCAGCCATTGAAAACCCTATGGAGCGCAGTTCTTCTCTGGCACACATGGGTCACATGAGTTGCGATTGACTCGGTGCGGCAGCTGGCGTCGGTACTGGTGTCATCTTCCTGTGAGGGTGACTCATGTAGCGAATGTTGTTGTGTTTGCCTACCCAGCATCCAGTAACAGGTCCTTGGTTTTTCTTTGGGGAACTCTAACATCCCCACTGTAAGCAGTCTTGGTGGGACTGCCCAGGTAACCTTCCCCTCCCTGGCAGGAGGTGAGCCTGTGAACCAAGTTAGGCCAGCTGGACTCTGTCCAGGGATTTGAAGCTATGACTGAGGGTCCAAAGGGCTGAAAGTGTTTGGAGAGGATTCTTCCGGATGGTGGGCCCTGAAGAGTCAGTCCACTAGTTCATTCCATCTATATGCCCAGAGCTTCCTGAATTCCTGCTTGCTTTCTGAGAACTGGTTCTCCAATTTCTTCATTGATTCTATAAGCTACTTCGTATCTTTCCAGTAAGTTCTTTTTATGCTTAATTTATCTAAAGTTAATTTTTTCTACTTGTGAGCAAAGAATTGTTATAATTCAATACTGTAAAGATGCTTCACCTCACCAAGTTAATGAGCCCAATGGGAGCTTTTTGGGGATTCTTAAAAAAAATGTTATTCAGATATTTACACAGAAGAATAAATGAATGAGAAAACCAAGTAAGTGTTGGGGGAAAAAAAATAATGGTGCATTTGCTCTACTATATATTAAAATAAAAACAAAAATGATTTAAAATTTACCGTCCTAACAATAGCATAGCTAGAACAGTGTAACAGAAACAAACCCAAGAATATATTCAAAGTGTTTAATATTTTATGAAGATGGACTTCTAAATCAGTGGGAAAATAAAGATCACCTAATAAGAGGTGCTAGGTCAGCACGCTAACTCCCTCGGAAAAAAATTAAAATAATTAGGCCTCATTTTACACTATCACTTAAATAAATTACGGATAACTTAAAGAATTAAATGTAAAAAAAAAAAAAAAAAAGGTGAACCCATTTTTAAAAAGC
Source organism: Trichechus manatus latirostris (assembly GCF_000243295.1). Classification (NCBI taxonomy): domain Eukaryota; kingdom Metazoa; phylum Chordata; class Mammalia; order Sirenia; family Trichechidae; genus Trichechus; species Trichechus manatus. The sequence goes on along the minus strand of NW_004443938.1, from coordinate 7,733,107 downwards.
CAAAATAGAATAAAAAGGAAGAAGTCATAAAGGAAAAGATTTGATTACATAAAAAGGAAAGAATTGTGTCTTTCAAAAGCACCACAGATAAAAATATAGCACAAATCGTTTGAGGGTGACTATTTGTCATCTTAAGTCTTCCCAATAGAAGATGTAATTATCGAATTTCTGGAACTGGGGTGAATTTATCAATTCTTTTTCTCTTTGTTTCTGGAAACTGAGTCACGGCTTTAACGACTTTGCCTAGGTATTTTAGTATTTTATTTTTCATGTTTAAGTCATTGATTCTGTTTGGAATTACACTGATATAAGGTGTGCATTATGGACCCAAATTCATTTTGTTCCCAGATAGCTGTCCAGTTGTCCCGGCATCACTTATAGACTAGTCCATGTTGTAACTATTGGTTTGAGATGACACCTTTATGTAAGTTAAATTCCTGTATGTATTTATATATGTATGCCTATATATTTTAATGTCTGGGAGTTCTTATCTCCCTGCCTACCCCCCAACAGGAATTTTTTGTTCTTTTTAAGAGTGTTCCTAGCTAGTGTTGCATATAGGTTTTTACATATGAAATTTGGAATCAATATATCTACTTTAAAAAAACTACTGACATTTTTATTGGAATCTCTTTAAATTTAAAAATTAACGTAAGTAGACATCTTTATGATGTTAATTTTCTAATCCAAGAACATGGTATGTCTTTCCATTTGCTCATGTCTTACGATTCTTTCTGAAGTGTTTTAAGGATTTCTTCATATAGGGCTTATAGATTTCTCTTTCTTTATGCCTATTCCTAGATATTTTCTCATTTTTGTCAAGATTTCTTCCATGTTATCATGTAATTAAAAGTTCCATGTAAATATAGAAGTTACTGAAGTCTCAGCTTCAATATTCAACCCTTTTACCTTACCTAATTCTTCTGCTTATCCAGTTGACTCTCTTGGGTTTTCCAGATATATAACATGTATCCTGTAAAAAGTGGTTATTTTGCCTCCTACTTGTCAATTTTCTACCTCTGATTTCTTTCTCTTATGTGATAGCATTGGCTACTATCTACAGTATAATGCTACATACTAGTGATGATAATGGTGATAGGGAAACTTTAGTAGGAATGTGTGTGGTAGTATGTCTACATTAGCATGAAGCTGGCTGTTGGGCTGAGATAGATATATTTTAACTTATGAAGGAAGTATTTTATCTATTGTATGTTTTAATCAACAATGGTTATTGGATATTGTCCAGTGCCTTATCAGCATCTATGGAAATGAGCATATACTTTTTTTTTTACTTATATCCTTAACACGATAAATATATTTTATCCATAGAATTAATGACCGAGTCATCCTTACATTTTTTAAATAAACTAAATTTGGTAATGATGCATCGTTCTTTTTAATGTGTTGCTGCATTTCATTTGCTAATATTTAAGATTTATGCTTCAATATTTGTAGGAGAAATTAGCCTATCATTTACTTTCTGTAAAATTTCTGCCTCTTGGTATCAATGTTGCACTTCCTCCAGAGAAAAAATTGGGACGTTTTTCATTTTTCCACCCTGTGCTCTGGAGGAAAGCACTGGTTTTGTAGAATACTGTTAAGGCCTGGTGATTGTTCTGTGTGTGAGTGTTTTTGTTTTGTTTCTGGTGGTGGGAGAATAGTTCGTTGATAACTTTCTACATTTCTCCCATACGCATCAGTTTGTTTAGCTTTTTTATTTCCTCTGGGGTCAGTTTTGAAAAAGTATATTTTTCTAGAAAATTTTTTCAATCTATCTAAATTTCAGATTTGTTTACATAGAGGTGAACAAAGTAATGCCCTGTGTTCCTCCATTCTCCCTTACTCCTCCCCCCCTTATCATTTCTTCTTCACACTTTCTCCAGTTATTCCTGATTAGGTTAGCTATTGATTTAGATACGTTTTGTTGGATTTCTCTGTCAAAAACCATCTTTTCAATTTATTTTGTAGTTCTGCAGTTTTGGTTTTCTAATTGATTAATTTCAGCTTTTATTTTTAAATTTTTCTTCTGATTTTCTTCAGCTTATTTTGTTGCTCCTTTTCTAACTTTTTAAGTTAGTTTTTTATTATATCTTTTTAATTGATATAAGGTAATGCATTTTTCCCTGAGTATTTTAGTGGCACCTCACAGATTCTGATATATAATGTTTTTATTATGTTGTCTTCTATTTATTCTGTACTTTTGGATTGTATTTCCTCCTTGACCTAAAACTTGTTTTAATAAAATTAAGTTACATGGTATTCTCTCTGCTTCTGCTAAATGTACTTATTTTTCTGTTACTTGGTATATCAGCTTTAGATGTTGTTCTCTGATTCCCAGCTATTGCAAAGAAGCCTAGGTGGCACAAGTGATTTGCACTTGTCTGCTAACCTAAAGGTTGGCAGTTCAAACCCACTGAGCAATTTCATAGAAGAAAGGCCTGGTGAACTGCTTCTGTAAAATTACAGCCAAGAAAATCCTATGGAGCTCAGTTCTACTCTGTAACAAATGGGCTTTCCGTGAGTCAGGGGCTGATTCAACAGCAGCTAACAATAACGTTACAAAGGAAACATACAGCAAATTAACTCTATTCCATTCTTCTCTCCCCCTTTCAACTTTTACTGTTTGTTAGTTGGGTCATTGCTACATTGCCAGAGCATTTAACATTTGTTTTGTCACCCTAATCTCCACATTGTCAGTCTTAGTTCTAAGGGTAAATATATTCACTCCCCAGCACTGAGCCTTTTGTCATTTCTGGGTTTCCTCATAAAGGAGAGAAACAATATTCCCTAAATGTTACACTTTCTAAAATTGTTTGTTTTTAGCCTTCTTATTTGAAAGCCAGCTTGACTGGATCTAAAATCCCTGGCACAGTGTATTTCCTTTGATTCGTAGAGATATTGCTGTCCTGTCTTCTGGCCTTGACAGTAGTATGGAAGGTTCTGAGACCAGCTGGAGCTTTCCCCCTTAGAAGTGACTTGATCTTTTTGTCTGGCTGCCCAATTCTTTTTCCTTTATATTTAGAACCCAGTAACTTAGGGTATGTGTTGGTGAGATAATACAAAGGACCGGATGATCTAATCAGACTCATGGGGATCAGAGATCTTGCTTCTTTGTTAATAACTCAGAGGAGGCAGGTAACTTCAAGACACAGGGCAAGAGAAGTCAATTCATCCATAAGGCTCCCAAAGGCCTTCCTGCCACATGTTTCAGATGTAAAGTTTGAGGTCTCCAAGAACACGTGCAGCGTGTTAACTTTCAATCACGAAACATCTCTACTTTATACTCCAGTAGATGCATAGCAAACACCAACATTTTCCTTTATTATCTTTCCTCTAGTAATACTATCAAGAATCCAAAAGCATGTTTACAAGGAGATTTGACCATTTCTTTCTCTTTTTCTTTCTTTCTCCCCAGACCCCCAGAGTGGAGAGGATAAGCTACACACCAGGTTTTAGTTCTTTCGTTCTTACTGGGAGTTGAATGTTCTGGGGTGGTTTTCCCTGACACATGGTGTGACCTTCCAATATGTGGGTCCAAGTTTTATTTCAAGAATGACTTCTTGAATTAAATCGTTTCACATTTGTTCTGTTCCAGTGTATTTTACGCCTTCGGGGACTCCTATTATGCATTATTTTTGATCTCTGTGCCTGTCTTCAGTATCTCTCACTTTATCTCTAATCATTTCAAAATCCGATTTGATTTGGCTTCATGTTTCTCATTTCATTATCTGTATCTTCTTTGTTTTTTGCGTGCCTCGTCCAATTGCATCTTCCATTTCTCTGATTTTTCTTTTCCTTCTTTCCTGAGCTCTGCCAGCTCACTTTTCATTTCCTCCAATTGCCCCGCCCTCTGTTCCCTGAGATTTTTGGTTTTGCTTTAAAGGATCTCTTCATAGTGGTGATTGTTGCCTTAAGTTTAGTTTAATTCATTAGCTTTTATTAGTTAATTAAGTTTTAATATTCAGTGTGAAGTTTCACTGTTCTTGCCAATTTGTGTCTGTTCTTCTAGCATGTTTCACTACTCCTTCCCATATTTTTCCTTAAAGTCCAATGCTATGGCAGCTTTTGTTTTCAATTCGTTGTTGTTGTTAGTTGCCATCCAGCTGATCCCAACTCGTGGCAACCCCATCTGTGCAGAGTAGAACTGCCTTATAGCATTTTCAAGGCTGTGGCCTTTCCGAAGCAAACCACCAGGCCTGTCTTCCAAGACTCCTCTGGTGGGTTTGAACCTCCAATCTATGGGCCAGTAGTTGAATGCTTAACCGTTGGCACCCCCCAGGGTTCCAGCTAAGTAGAGGAGCTTCCTGTATGAGAAGCAAGGTCAACTCACAAAGATAGATTATTCCTGGTTGACTGGATTATCCGGGAAGAATGTTTTCTTTGGTTCCCTAGCTCATCAGTCTAGGAGAGAGTCTGCCCCTGGCCTGGCTCGCCCTTGTATCGGTGTCCATTGCTACATGAAGAGACGTGTCCTTTGCAGGTCAACCAGTGGCCCTTCCTCGTGAGCCTGCACCCTCTGCTCTGCTCTGCACTCTCTGCTCAGTCTCCACCCCGTCCTCCAGACCTTGCAGCTCTTGTCTTCTCCTACGCGTGGAATACAAGTTTGTCGCTTTAGGGAGTGAGTCTGTCACCTCCAGGAAATGCATGTTTGCTGTCATTTCCTGTGCTCCCCCCATGCTGGGCCACCTCGCTCTTCATGCCCCACAGGTGGCCCCTGCTGCATTTCCTGGGCACGGCTTCTGTGCTGACCTCACCTGCTTCTCAGCAGTCCTTCCAGGCTTCTGAGCTTGCCCTGTATGTCTGTGTCTGACTGGTCTGCACCTCAAGCTTATAGGGCATCCTGTGCGCAGCCCACATGGCCATGTGGCAGCCTTGTGCTAGATGATGGGGCAGAGACAAAGATAAGCCTCCATTCTAAATAAGAAGACATCATCTATCACATGGGTAATCACAACTTATGACAAGAAATGACGTCATGAGAAGTAGAGTTAAAATCACCACTGAGGGAGTGGAAGAGGAGAAATTTCTCCCAGTTAGGGGACCAGGAGAGTGGTGTGATTTGAGCTGAGATGGGAAGGATGAGGAAAGTTGGCATGGGGGGAGGATGCTCCGGGTGCGGAAACCAGTCCACACAAATGTGAGAAGGCAGAAAGCGTGGACACAGAATAATACTGGGTCCCCTCGACCCTGAAATTTGAGTGAGGAAAACCAAACCAAACCTTCTGCCATCAAGTCAATTCTGACTCATGGCGACCCCATGTGTCACAGAGCAGAACTCTCCATAGGTTTTCTTGACTGTAATCTTTTGTGGAGGTAGTTCACCGGTCCTTTCTTCCACGGCAACACTGGATGGGTTTGAACCACCAACCTTTAGGTTAATAGCTGAGAATAGACTGTTTGTGCCCCCCAGGGCCCTTGGTAGTGAGGCAATAGTAGGAAAAACGACTGGAGGAGCGGGTGGCATTGGATCATAACGATAAAGGAAGCCCTTGAAATCCTAGCTGAAGATTTGAGACTCTGCTCCCAGCACAGTCATGAGAAGTTTCAGATGAGGTGGGACAGGGAGTGAGGGCAGTTGACATGGTTAGAGCTGCACTTTAGAAAGTTTCAGCTTGCAACATTATGTGAAATAGATTGGAAGGTAAGGGAAACACAAGAAAGTTTAACACAAGGACTGAAGAGTAACAATAGCTGAAAATCAAGGTGAAATCTTTAATTGTTTGGCTGTGTGGAATCTGGATAGGGTACATTTAATTTCAGAAGTAGAAATCCTTAGCAAGCTCTCTAGAAAGTGAATTTTCATATTGATCATTGTGAAGATAAAATTCAAACAGCTTATGTTCAATAATTATCCATTTGAAGTAAAATACAGCATTCATAGAATAATAATTTACAAATACAGTGTATATGAGGCAGGCTACACTGATCTAACCTTTTGATCTAGTAATTATTAGCACAGGAAAATGAATGAAACCTACCCAATTTTAGCGCGCCTCCCAAATTCAATTAACTTTGACCGATATATTGACAGCGTTTTCTTTCTTTCTTATGAAAGTAAAATCTCTGAAATATTCAAGATGAGATCAGATGCCCACAAGAAGCAGATCAAGTTTTTCAAGAACATTTAAAAGTACTGATGATTAAATGTTTAGGAATATAAACATTAATTTGAAAATCCTGGCATTTTTTTCCTTTAAAAAATTCTGATTTGGATCACTTGGGGTGAAAAAAGTGCAATTGTGTTTGTTTTTCTCAATGAATCAAGTATTCTGTTAACATCAAGACATTTAAACCACAGGCTCCAAAGAATTTTTTTAAAAATCACCATAGTAACATTAAATTTTAATTCAAAGCATATGAGATGATACACATATTATACTAATGTCAGTATACACATAGGGGTACGCTACATTAAGAATAAGAAAATTTCTGCCCCTGCAAAAAATCATCAGATCAAACTTCTGTTAGAGCCAAAAAGAGAAAATCTGTAAACAAAGTTCTCGGTCAAGAAGCAACTCAGATGCTGCCTCCTGTGCCTCTAATTTACCTTCCACAAAAATATTTATTCTTATCTTTTTATACCCCACTGCCATTGAGTCAATTCTGACTCATAGCGACCCCATAGGGTGGAGTAGAACTGCCCCATAGAGTTTCCAAGGAGTAGCTGGTGGATTAGAACTGCTGACCGTTTGGTTAGCAGCTGAGCTCTTCACCACTGTGCCACCAGGGATCCATCTTTTTATAAAGGGAGTTCATTTTAATAATTTTGGATTTAGCTTGAGAAGATTCAGACTGTCCAATTGTGTAGTTTTCTTCATTTCCATTTAGAGATAAAAAGGAATTGTGATTCAAAGATGACCTCCAATAAACTGTACCTGGACATATGATTTGCTTTTGAGCAAAAGAACGCAACAGAAGGAACATGTGTGACCTCTAAGACTAGTTCATAAGAAGCTCTGCATCTTCCACCTGGACTTGTTGGAATGCTCACTTTGAGGGCAGCCAGCCTCCATTTTAAAAGTTCAACCACTCTGAGACCACCATGACATGAGGAAGCCCAAGCTTGCCATGTAGAAAGGCCATGTGGAGAGAGAGACAGATGCTTGGATAAGCCCCAGCTATTTCAGCCATCCCATCTCGGATGCTAGACATGTGAGTGAAGAAGTCATTTTGGACAGAATGGCTGAAACCACTGTCTTCTCTTGACATCAGACACTTTAAAACAGAAAAGGGGAAAAGTTTAGTTATTGTGCATTGCAAACAAAGAAACATGTGACTCCCATCTTCAGAGATTGGTCCCAAGGCATGATGTACTCATGGCCTAGGCATTCTTTTAATAGAATTAATGATGGATGTGCTATTAATGGTTTCTCCTGGACTGTGACTCAGTTGTGTTATTTGTTCTCTAAAAAGTAAAGTCTATTAAAAACGTTGTTTTAAGCCACTTAAAAAAAAAAGGAATTGTGAGCAGAAATGTCTTTCTGCAAACCCTCGGTACAAGAGTGCTCACTCATCAAGTCTGCCTACAGTGCTGGTCTTCTGCTTGCCATTGCTACAAGCGGTCTGATGCGTGTGCAGATCATGTGCGAGTGTTGGTGATTGTTATCAAACGAAAGCTCTCAACATGCCAAAATGAAATGCATGATGAAATGCTTTTCATTAGTAATTCTTGACATTCTGTACCTTTTTGGGAAGATATAATTCAAAAATCATTTTTGAGCGTATGGTACACATTGTTATATAACATTATAATGTTATTGTTATATGGCATGATGCTTTTCATTCAAGAAAATTAAAGTTGAATTTCAGATTGATTTGAAGGCTATGTCTTAGGTACTTTCTACACACTCAGTTTATGAATGCATGCAAAGCTAAAGTAAAGGAACATTCATAACTTTGAAGAATAAGGGTTTACGATTCCGTTTGGTGGTGGATGTGTATTTTAGCATCTGGGTTCTCTAGTAATGTACATAAAACTGATGATTTCCAAAAAGAGCTTGACTCAAAATGTGGAAATTGTAATGAAGGAATCAGCTCTTCTAATCTTAAACTAGTAATCGCATATCCTAAAGGATTTGGAATTCATGGTCAAAAGAACTGAACAAAGAAATGGGTAAATATTTTGATTAGGATTGTATTTTTCATATTGGATAACACCAACACAATATTATGGGTAAACAGATTAAGTGCTGGACTTTTCTAATAAGAACAAATTTAAACAGAGTTTAAAAACTGCTTCATTTTGAAATTTTTTGTTTACATGTGTCTTAGTCATCTAGTGCTGCTATAACAGAAATACCACAAGTGGATGGCTTTAACAAAGAGAAATTTATTCTCTCACAGCCTAGTAGGCTACAAGTCCAAATTCAGGGCGTCAGCTCCAGGAGAAGGCTTTCTCTCTCTCTGTCGGCTCTGGAGGAAGGTCCTTGGGATGCATCAGTCTTCTCTTGGTCTGGGAGCATCTCAGCGCAGGAACCTCAAGTCCAAAGGACACGCTCTGCTCCCAGTGCTGCTTTCTTGGTGGTATGAGGTCCCCGTGTCTCTCTGCTCACGTCTCTCTTTTATATCTCAAAAGAGATTGGCTTAGGACACTATCTAATCTTGTAGACCTCATCAGTATAACTGCCACTAATCCATCATATTACATCATAATGATAGAGTTTATAACACATAAGGAAATCATACCAGGTTACAAAATGATACACAATCATACCATACTGGGAATCATGACCCAGCCAAGTTGACAGATATTTTGGGGGGATACAATTCAATCCATGACGACATGGTTGTAGGACGTAGCATTATAGGATTATGGAACAATAAATGACCTTCGTTGTTGTTGGTTGCCATCAAGTCAGCTGTGACTCATGTCAATCTTATGCATAACAGAACAAAACGTTGCCCGATCCTGCTCCATCTTCACGATTGCTGATAGGTTTGAGTCCATTGTTTTGGCTACCATGTCAGTCACATTGAGGATTTTCCTTGTTTTCTCTTTACCAACCATGATGTCCTTTTCTAGCAATTGGTCTTTCTGGATGACTTGTCCAAAGTAAGTGTACCAAAGTCTCACCATCCTTGCTTCTAAGGAGCATTCTGGTTGTATTTCTTCTAAGACTGATTTGTTCATTCTTCTGGCAGCCCATGGTATAGTCAATACTCTTCACCAACACCACAATTCAAACGCATCAGTTCTTCTTCTGTCTTCCTTTTTCATTGTTCAGCTTTTGAATGCATATGAGGTGATTGAAAAGACCACGGCTTGTATCAGGAGTACCTTAGTCATCAAAGGGACATCTTTGCTTTTTAAAACTTTAAAGAGGTCTGAAGAGCAGATTTGCCCCATGCAATGCATCGTTTGATTCTCTCCATCACACATACAAGCAAGTTAAGATTCACCGAGACTGTAGCTGGCCCACGGTCACATCAGGAGCTGCAGGCTGGGATGAACGAGGTCGTAGAGCATCTGCTTCTTTAGAGGCCTTTGCGCAAAGTGTTCTGTCTGCCCGGCATACTTTATATCCCTCTTCGCCTCCCAACTCCGCCATCAGGCAGGGGTGCCTCCCTGGCCTCCACCCCAGCTTACGTCTCCTGCGTTTGATGCTATCACAGCACAACAGGCTCAAACATACCTGCTATTGTGAGGATGGTGCAGGACTGGGCAGCGCTCCGTTCTGTTATACTTCGGGGCCAAGTCGACGGCATCTAACAACACAGCACAGTAGAGGTAATACGGAACAGTCCTTATCCCCACAGGGTGGAATCCCCATGAGGCCAGGGACCTGGTCTTTCTATCACCCCCGGGTCCCCAGCTCCTAGCCCAATCCCGCCCTCTGACAGAAGGGAGAGCAAGTCTTTAATGTATCGCTGCTGCCTGGTGTGGCAGGAGAAACCCAAGGGGCTGTGGGAACACCTGCTAGGGAAGCAGAGAGGAAGATGGCCCAGCCCAGTGAGCTGATGGTGGCCGAGAATGATAATGGCAGCTCCCTCAGGGACCCACGGGCTGAGGCATAATATGGGCACACTCTAGTGCCGTTACAAACTTGTCGTAAGCAGAGGACAGCACTCAGCAAAGATCACTGCCCACAGTAGGAACATTTGCTGGTTGAAGTTAATTGTCACCCATACCATGAGCTTGCCTTCCCGAGACTGCAGGAAGGACCGGATGACTCCACGCTCCCTGGCATCATAGCACAGATGGTTCCTTGTATTGATTTCATTCCTGAATTTGAAGGAAAAGTGCCATGTGACATGGTTCTGACATGTAAATCATTTTCAAAAATTATTCTTCCATCTATAAAATTATGCATATTTTGAACATGATCTATCTCTGTGGAAGTGGAAGAGGTGAACATCATATTTCATGAGAATAACTATTTACTGACAATTCATTCGACTTTATAGTCCATGTCTTTGGAATGGATGGGAGTTCATTATTCAGTGCTTTACAAAGTCTTCCAGACTGAAGGCTGAACTCAATGTCTGTTACAATTTGTATGGATGATAAAGCTGGTGTGAATTGTCTGTAAGTATTTATTGTCAGGAAATACCAGTGTGTATTGCTGTTTTCAGGAGAATAATGCACATTTTATTATTGATACATAAAGCAGGGCGTTTATGCTTATGACACAAAATAACACAGATAGTAATAAAATGATAATCAGAGAGGCAGAAGTAAAGATGAAATGTTAGGTTCTAACACTAGATCTATAGAAACATTCTTAAAAAACCATGTTACTAATATGAACCACCTTTAAAGTATTAAAAACTTTAATTCAGTCAAGAGTTGGACATTAAGTTTCAGATTCAGTAATGCACTTATAACATCTGCAATAATAGAAAATGGCTGATTCTCAGAGACCATCTTCTGAATAACTAGTATTATTGTGCTGAATTCAACAACTCTAAGCTTTTAATGTGAGCCTTGGTTCTGCAGTGAAGTGTGTTCCTCACTGAATTCCATAACACCCTTCTCAAAAAAATAAATAAATAAAAATAAAAGCTCTTTTGAGGGAAAACTCTCTAAAACAAGTAACTTTAAGTATGTATTTAATATATTGCCTTAAATTCTGTCGAATCCTATCAATTTCCAAGGAGCAGTCAGAATATGAATACTTTGCATCTGACTGTTAAAACCACAGTGTTGGTTGGTTGGTTGGTGGCACGGTCAGAATAAAAGCGGCTCTTTTAGGGGGAGATGTTGTTGTCGAGTCAATTTTTGGATCATAGCAACCCCATATGATAGAGAAGAACTGCCCCATAGGGTTTTCTAGGCTGTAATCTTTATGGGAAGGAGCCCTGGTGGCGCAGTGGTTACGCACTGGGCTGCTAACCAAAAGATCAGTGGTTCTAACCCACCAGCTGCTCCTCAGGAGAAGTCTGCTTCCATAAAGATTCCAGCCTTGGTAACCTTACGGGGCAGTTCTACTCTGTCCTATAGAGTCACTATGAGTCAGAATCGACTCCACAGCAATGGGTTTGTTTGGGTGGGTTCAAACCACCAAACTTTCGGTTAGCAGCTGAGCACTTAACCACTGTGCCACGAGGGCTCCCTAAATTCCAAAATATAAGTGTCTGATGTCTCAGAAACATGAACCACGATATACTGCTACAAAATCAAGATCCCCCAGGAGAACAATAGGAGTCCCGGGGTGGCGCAAATGGTTAAAGCACTCCTCTGCTAACTGAAAGGTTGGAGGGTCAAACCCACCCAGAGGTGCCTCGGAAGAAAGGCCTGGTGCTCTACTTCCCAAAAGTCAGCCACTGAAAAGCCTATGGAGCAGAGTTCTACTCCGACACAGTCAGTTACCATGAGTTGGACTTGCCTGCATAGTAACTGGTGTTCTGCTGAAGAGGAACTGGGGCAAATACCATTCACGCTGGCTCCTGCCTTTCTTTGCTTTGAGTTCAAAAAAGTTCATGTGCTCTCGTTTCCGTTTCACAAGGTCCAATCAGTTACCTTGACCTGCTAAGAGCGTTCAAAAGGGACAGGGACTCCTCCCCATAGCAAACAGCCCCAGGTCCAGTCTCCCACCCCAGGGCCGCTGAGAGCTCAGGTCTGCCAGGGCTGCATGCAGTCCCAGGAACCCCTCCAAGCCTCTGGAGGCCCTTTGTGGCGTCTCCCTCAGCCCTGTCCTGGGAGGACAGCACCTGGTTTGGGGTGGGCTCTCCCGCTTCCTAACAAAGCACACACCACTTGTAGTTATACCTCTGTGAGCTGCCTCCAAGTTTTAAATTTCTCAAGTGTTCCTTTTAAATTCTGACTTGGTCTTACATTACCGCCCGAAATGAACAGCCCAAACCCTAATAACTTACCTGGGTGCTCTTCTGACACTTGAAATTAAAGTGTTTGATCAAAGAATTCCAGAAATTTGAAGTAACCTAGTCACTCTTTTAGCCCTGGCGGCTTAGTGGTGAAGAGCTCGGCAGTTAATCAAAAGGTCGGCACTTCAGATCCACCAGCTGCTCCTTGGAAACCCTGTGGTGCGGTCCTACTCTGTCCTGTAGGCTCGCTATGGGTTGGAAACAGCTTGACAGCAACAGGTTTGGTTTGGGTTTGGAGTCCCTCTTTTGCTGGATGTATGAAATTATGGTCACTCATTTACATAGAAAAACCATTGAAGACGAGGACCAAGGTTCCCACTTTGCTCCTGGTGCGGTGAGTGCCAGCTGGGGGCTGTGCCGACGCCTGTACTCTTATGAAGATGTTCACGATGCACCCTAGGAAGCGCTGTTCCTTTTGCTTTGTTCCTTTCTCAAGAATCAAGGGAATGATTTTGAGAATGTAGGCCTCCAGGTCCTATTCTCATTTCCCCACAGAATTTAGACATTACTGAAATAACGTGAATCATTTTTTAGAGTTCATTTTTCACAAACTGGTATTTCGCTTGCAACAATGTCTCGTCACAGACTGTCCCTGAGATTCTCGGCTTCTCTTAGTTGCAATTCCATCTTACAGACAGGAAACTCCAAGCCCTAATAACGTTTGAAGCGGAGCTGTCATCTGATTCACCTTCAAAAGTGTGTTGAGCTTTCAGTAGCAAGAATTCTAGAACTGGCTGAGGTAAATAAGTGCCCTTCTTTTCCAAGCCCCCAACCAAGATCATTCAGGACAGGGCTTGTGACAACAGGCACCAGCCCACCTGAGCCGCTCCCGGCCCTGCTGCCTGTCAGCTTGGCAAGTTGGAGCTAATCAGTTACATTGTGTCAGCCTCCGTTTACTCATCTGTAGAATGAGGCCAGTAAGACCCATCGTGCAGGCCCACTAAGAGAACTAGTAGTAGTGTCTGTAACACACCCAGCACACGGTAAGCACTCCATTACTAACAGCCGCTATTAACATAATCCTACATTTGCAATTGAAAATGGGTATAAAAGAATTTGGCTATTATCATAGCTTTGAGCGGGAAGTCCTAACATTAAAAATTCCACATTGTCAGATTTATCACGTTGAATCATTTTATACAGCACTTTACCTGAAGTTTGCACATAAAATTAGTCCTTGATTATCTAAGAAAAATAGTACATAGAGAACGTTTTATCACGAAATTACTACTCGTCTATACCACCAAGCATTTGTGAACAACTTTTCCCAGTTACCTTCCCGGAAGGTACCAAACATTGCCATCACGTCGATTCCAACTCCTAGCGACCCCACGAGACGGAGCAGGACTGCCCCACAGGGCCTTCAAAGCCGTAAATAATTAGGGAAGCAGACTGCCACATCTTTCTCCCGTGGAGCGCCTGGTGGGTTTGGACCGCTGACCTTTAGGTTAGCGGTCGAGCTCTTACCCAGAATGTACAGGCAATATAAACTAGCTTTATATAATATCGAAAATAACCACAATTTGGTGGGTGTACATGTAGCAACAATCACGAACTGTGTTTTCAAGAGAAGTACACACGACTGTAGGATCGTCTGTTCTTCGGGGGTGACATGTGCAGCCACTTCCCTTCATCAGGGCAATGAACTGTGAACGACCGGAGTGCAGACTAGAGGACTGTGAGCAGTAAGGTTGGGCAGGGCAGCGTCAAGGTGAGCGACGGCACCCTTGCAATGTTAGACTGTGGCACACAGACAGGATGCTGGACGGAGCCACTGGAAACCGTGCTGACGAATTTGGCTCTGATGTTTCATCCACGCGCGCAGGATCGAGTTCCGTAAGGGGCTGGCCGAACGCGGCACCAGCTCTCCCGGGTCCTAGGCATGTCATTGTCCCAGAATATTCGCTTAGCTGTGGGGTGGTTTTGTTTGTTTTCATTTACTGACTTTTCGGATTTGGAGCTAGATGTATTAGGACGTAGTCAGCTAAAGGATGTCTGTGTTCATACAGTTCCTTTCCCTAAATATTGCCCGAGCACTTTACTTAGGGACATCGCAGACTCTAAGAGCAGTTACAGTCTCATATTAGTCTTGTGACAGTTTCTTTTGTAAATATGCTTTTTAAATTTTTTTTCATTGATTTCCTCAATATTTCTGTTGATATATAGTTTGTTTTTTTGTAATTTTTAAGTACTTAGGATTACATTAGAAAAAGAATTAAATGGTAGTTAAGCAAGACTTATAGGAAACTACCATTGGGACAACACGCTTTTTAAAATAGTGCATAATTCAAAGAAATTTCTACTACCTGGCCAATTGGCAACCTTAATATTCTTTAATAATATCCAGTAATCTAAACCAGGTTAATTCAAAGTCCAATTTCATCAAATTCCTTTCAAAAGACTTCTTTCCATTCCTTTTGAGTTCACTATTGCCCTCTGATAAGGGCTCATTGAAGCGAGTCTACAACCTCACACCCTCGAAAAGATTGTTTTCAAAGACAGAAGCAGATATCAATTGATCCTAAATGTAAAATTAAACATAAGGTCATACTTGACATCTTCCTAATGGACTGATGAATTACTTACGTCACCAGAAAAGATTTTCCATGACTTCCCTTTACTCTTAATATGAAAGATTTAATGTCAAGTAAAATTTCTAGACAATCCCCTGAACCATCTCGTTCTTTCAGAGATTTGAATGACACTTTGGTGGCACAGTGACTAAAGCGCTCGGCTGCTAACCTAAAGGTCAGCGATTCAAATCCAGCAGCCCCTCTGCAGGGGAAAGATGTGGCAGTCTGCTTCTGTAAAGATTACAGCCTTGGAAACCCTATGGAACAGTTCTACTCTGTCCTGTAGTGTTGCTAGGAGTCAGAATCGACTTGACGGCAGTGGGTTTGATTTTTTTTTTTTGGTTTTTTGGTCATGAACAACAGTCAATAATGAGCTGTTGATTTCAGGTCCAATGATGGAATGGAAGCACCTTAAATTCTTCCGACCGGTGATCACAGCATCACATGGGCCTGTGCACGTATGTGCGTACACACGTAGACGCACCAGAGCCAGCTAGGGTGTGGGGGTCAAAATTACCTCCGTAGTTTGGAAGATCTAGAAGCCCAAAGCCAGCCCTTGTCTCTGTCCTGGGAGTCGGAAAGTACAACAGTCTAATCCTTTGCTGCTCATTTCTGAGTAATCCAAAGCAAGCGTTTGGCCAAGCCAATGCAGCCATCCCAACCAGGTTGCCGAACATAGGGAGTCCCAACTCACGATAGGGTTCCTTTCCGACAACTTCGTCATAAGTGGGTTCTGACTTAAGTCCAATACCTCCGTTGTGTTTTACTGTTTATTATCAGTATCTATAAATTCGATCCTTATTTCTCTTTGGGGGGTTGGCATGAGAATGACAACATCAGAAAATTATGCACTGCAACGTTGGATGGAGTACTCATTACTAATGATAATACATACCAAAAAAAATACAAAAGACGGTCCAGAGTGAGTTTCGTCGTAACTCGAATATGTCCTAAGTCGAGGACTGTGGGATATATGCCATTTAAACATGGCTGCACGATTGACAACTGCAGCCCCCACAGGCCTCTATGCTGTATACGACATGTTGGAGACTTGTCAGCGATAAGAATGAGATCAGGCACGACTTGTTTTCCCAAACCTATTGCCCTGTTACTGATTGGCTTGTTTACCTGAATTCCTTCTCCCTTGCCCGAAACTTATTGTTACTCACCCAAAGCCCATTGTTCTGTTATTTGCTTCACTGCTTGCTGTATTGACTATAAATAAACTCCTGGGACTGAAGCTGGGGTCGACGCCTCAGAGTGACCCTCCTGGCCCCACTTGTCTGTAAGAGTTGTGTTTGGTTACTGTCTCCGCCGCCCGGACATTCACCGCCGCTGCGACAGAGAACTACCTACCTGTAGTTGATAGTTACACTACAAACTGAAAATATGACTTTTGGCAATTTCCATCACTACCTGTATACATGGCAGTATATGTCCCTACAGACAAGAGATCAAAAAGATTTGTAGCCAAAACGGGTATCTTTCACATAAAGAATGAGGGAATTCCGAAGATGGTAGACCAACAAGACAAACATAAATAAAGACAGTTCACGTGGCTGTTAGAGAAAGTTAGCATAAATACTCTAAAGTATTACATGTTAATGTATGTTGTTGTGGTCAGTTGTTGCATTGATTCCGACTCATGGCCCCGTGTGTACAGAGTAAAACTACATCATAGGGTTTTCAAGGCTGTGACTTTTTGGAAGTGGATCACCAGGCCTGTCTTCCAAGGCACCTCTGGGTGGGTTTGAACTGGCTGGTAGTTGAGTGCTTACCCATTTGTGCCATCCAGAGACTTAAAGTATGTTGTATCTGGATATGTACATAATATACATGCACTGTTATGAAATTTTTTATAGAAATTTTGTTTTTGAAAAATTAAATAAGAATCTTTTTTGGAACATAAATAAGAATTGTTTTATATCATGAAGAATAAAAGAGGTAACTGTGAAAAGAAAATTATAATACTAAGCACATTTTGCTGCATTCTCTCAAAATCTAATAACAATATCTTGTAGCACTTTCCAATTTTCCAATTTCTACCTAGTTTTTATTTTTGCCAAGATACTGTCTAGCCTGATGCCTCTAATAACAATTACAGAATATGAGCCAATTGTTTCTTTCAGAAAAAAAAAATTAAATTTTTTTGTTCTTAGGAACTAGAAGATATTTTAATGAAAAAAGATTTAAAACCAAAAATACAATTGTAGTAAAATAGATGAGGGAATTGTACTTCTTTGTATTAAAATATTTTTCATAAAACATTAAAAATATATTAATGAGAATTTAATCTCATATAAGCACGTTCATCTGCTATAATATTGCTTTATGTATGTTTATATGAAATTGTATGGGAATAAAACAAATTATGTCATCAAAACATTGTTTTGCATCCCCTACGGAAATACTTTTATAAAGCAGTTTAAAAAGCATATCACAAGGAGAAAAATCTTGGACTTAGTGAAGCTGGTACCTGTAAACAAGTTATTTTCATGGAAAAGTAGGAAAAATTACAAATAATAAAATTTACATGAAAATAAGTCCATGAAAGTCAAGTGGTCAGTGTTCATCTTAGTTTTCCTCAAATTAAAATGGCAGCTCCGGGAAGGGAGAGCCATTGGAAAAGATTGGAGAAGGAAAGATCTATTTTTAAGCATCAGATATAAACTTATTTCCTCTTACAGCAAATTTTCTGACAACCATATCCATCCAGCATCTACATTTTACTGATCATGGTCAAGATTATAATTTGCGTATTATTAATTCCATGGATAATTCCAAAGCTACAAAATATATCTTTTAGTATTAGAAGGAAAAGACTTTTCTTTTGGTTGAATAATATGTCCCATTGTTAAAGAAACGGTTTTAAATAACTGTTTTTTTCATCTTTGCACTGTATCAGAACTAAATTTCTGGGTCAAAATATCCGTAAAGACATTTGGTAAAAAGTCTATGCTTGGGAGTCAGACCTAACTTTCTATAGCACAGGTTCCTCACCTATAAAAATGTGGGTAATAACATTGTAAACCCCACGAGATTGTTGTGAAGATTACTGAGGATTAAAGTTAAATGAGGGAGCCGTGATGGCACAGTGGTTCAGCGCTCAGCTACTAACCAAAATGTTGGTGGTTCAAACCCACCAGCTGCTCCACGGGAGAAAAATGTAGCAGTCTGCTTCCATAAAGATCACAGGCTTGGAAACCCTATGGGGCAGTTCTACTCTGTTCTGTAGGGTTGCTATGAGTCGGAACAGACTTGACAGCAGTGGGTTGGGTTTAGAGTTAAATGAACTAAGGTACAAAATGTGTTAGCACAGTGCCTGACACATGGTAAGAATTAAAACGTAGGTCATTTGGTTGCCACTGGGTCAGCTCCGACTCATGGTGACCTTATGTACAACAGAACACAGCGTGGCCCAGTCCTGAGCCACCTGCACGATTGTCGGCATGTTTGTGCCCATTGCTGCGTGTATAGCGCCTTCCAACCCCAGGGAATCATCTTCCAGCACTATACTGGACAATATCCTGTTGTGAGTGGGTTTTCACTGGCTGATTTTCAGAAGTAGATCTCCAGGCCTTTCTTCCTAGTCTGTCTTAGTTTGGAAGCTCCTCTGAAACCTGTCCACCATGGGTGACCCTGCTGGTATTTGAAATTCCGGTGGCCTAGCTTCCAGCATCCCAGCAATAAGCAAGCCACCACAGTACTACAAACTGGTGTGAGATCGACATTTTTACAAGCTGATAATCATTTAATATCAGTAATGTTGTATGGTTTAATGTAAAACAATGTTAGCTTTTATTATTATGGTAGACCATATGCACATTAAAAACAAAACAAGCAAAAGGTTTCTTGAATGCATTCCAGTTTCACCCAAAACCTTTTTGTTTTCTCTGTTTTTTGCTTGTTTTGGTTTTTGTTTTATTTTTATTCTTGGACACAGAAGGAAGAATGACAGGGACCAAAATATGTTTGAGAGTAAATAATAGACAGAAGCTAGGAGATACCCCATCCTAAAGTGTCTGTAGGGGTGAAGAATCTCTGAGCCAACGGGGTTTGTCCATGCTGACCCTGGCTCTCTCAGAGAGGAAGCAGGTGGTAATGGAAACAGCTTAGGCTTCAGACAGACCTGAAATCAAATCTCATCTCTGACAAGTACTCATCTGTTCAATGGGTATATTAGGTATACTTACGAGGCCACCTTAAGCTCCTTGCATTGACCCTTGAAACTAACATTCATTGCTCGCCCACGCTTTGGGCTAGGTGCTTTGTATGAGTTAGATCATTCGATTCTTATAACAACCCTGCAACATAGGCATCGGTGTTGTTGTTAGGTGCCGGGTACAACAGAATGAAACACTTTTCAAAACATTTTAATTAGCTATCATATAGCTGTTAGGTTTTTAGAGGGTCAGTGAAAAAGGAGACCCTCGACGAGACAGATTGACACAGTGGCTGCAACAATGGGCTCAAGCATAGCAACAACTGTGAGGATGGTGCAGGACGGGGCAGTGTTTCATTCTGTTGTACGTAGAGTCACTATGAGTGGGAACCGAATGGATGGCACCTGACGACAACAGCTGAACAAATTAAAAAGGGAGCCCATTTAGTTCCTTCAAACAAAAAAACATTTGCAACAGGACTTAAAGGAATTTAGCGTTTAGAGCAGCTTTATTTATCCATTTGAATTTTTATTTCAGGAATGTTTGGTGTCCTGATTATATAGTGTAGTTATGTGTGTCTGTGTGTGTGTGTGTGTGTGTGTTTAACAGAGTTAACACATGGTTTCCTGGCAGACTCAATACTAGGCAATGAATCTAGCAGTATGCTAACACGGGAGGCTCTGATATTAAGTCCGTTTTATTTTACCTTGGTCACTCAGATAAGGCAATAATTAGACCTGTCAGCAGCTTTTCAATTCAACTTTCATGCTGATTTCTATAAACAGCTTGCTTTTTCTCAGTTTATAACATTCCATCTTATAACAAGCTGTACCTACATAAAGGGAAGTGAAAAAAGGAAGAGAAATGCCCAGATAATTCAGAACTAAAAATCACACGTCCTTAAATATCTATCCAGATGATTAGACTCATCTTCATTTAATGGGATGACTACGTCATTTACTGGTATGGCTCTGCAACGGCTCCATGCCTACCAGAAATTCAAAAACCTTCCGTAATGCCTGCTTTTTCTTTAAAATAGTCTGTCCGTATAATATGCACCTTTCTTTCTGCTACAAAGTTTTGTTTCATTAGTTAAATTGAAATGAGAATGTGTAAAGACCTTCTTTCCTCTATCATTTACTAAAGAGGAGGGGCAAATTCATGCTTCTTGGTGCTTAGAGGAGGTATCAGTAAACAGGCTGCAACGCTCCCCCGACCCGGAGGTCATGGTTAAGGTCATTGGCGTGGCTTTGTAAGGAGGCTCAGGTTGCAGCTGTCTGCACTGTCCCAGCCTGCAGATAAATAGCAGACTTCAGTTTCCACTGCTACTGGTCTTTTCACCTTCAAGAAGAGCAAACGCTCTGTCTTCACTCCATCTATGTCCTCCCAGTTCATCTCCCAGGAGCCACTGAACCATTGTCCCCAGCCTTCGCTGCAAGCTGCCCAGAGGTCAGGAGAGTCCCAGGCCACTTGCATCTTTTGAGGGCCCCCACCCCAGAATATTAAAAAACGTGGAGATGCTGACTTGAGGTTAAATCAGTTGCAGAGGATCATGTTTACATTTAACAAATGACCATTTTCACACTCACACCACAATCGCAGTGATGTCCTGTATGGCCTCGTTTGTAGATAATCCAATGTGAAGCAAACCCTCAAAGTCTTGATCTGAGGCACTGTGTGAATGCAAAGGCTGGACCGAATGGCCCTGGAGGTCTTGCCTGTGGTCACCCTTGTAGGGAACTGAGCTGGGAGGCTAACGGGTGGGTGGGTGGGTCTGTGGGTGGATGGAGGGGCGACCACGGGGAAGGACTTGAGGAGGGCTTTCTGGAAACCTAATGCACTGTGAACGTTTCTCTGTCCAGAGGTGATAATCAATGAAACTAATCACAGTCGTTCATGGTTATGTGATTCCCTCCGGACATCTGAGCAGACTCCTGCCAGTCTTTCCAGTCCCCAGGTACTGTGTCGGCAAGGCCTGGGCACTTTTAGAAGTTCTTGTGACTTTCTCAAGCTTTCTTTTCTCTGAAATAGTGCTTACTCAGTCAAAAAGAAATGGGTGCTAGAGTGTCTCGTCCACAGAAAAATCTAACTCTAAAGGTCTCCTGTCCACTCCCTGGCTTCCCAAGGTGATTACAGGAGACCGTACTTCTTCTATAAAGACTTTTATTAAGTCTTTTATTAAGCTCTCAGCTGCTAACTGAAAGGTTGGCAGTTCAAACCCACAAGCAGCTCTGCAGGAGAAAAGACCTGGAGATCTGCTCCTGTAGAAATTTCAGCCTAGAAAGCCCTATGAGGCAGTTCTACTCTGTCCTGTAGGGTCACTATGAGTCAGAATCGACTCAAGGACACACAAAAACAATAGATAAAGAGGCTAAAGATAAGAAAAAAACCATCTTCATAAAGGGAAACAGAAGTAGGTAGCAAAAAAATGCATTAGAAAATGTTTAACCCTCCTTAGCAATTTTTAAAAAATGCTAATTAAGCAGCCTTAAAGTAACACTTTATGTACACTGAATTAGCAAACAAAATTTTAGTTATAACACCCAGCGCTGTGATAAAACAGGTGAGCTTGGATGTTACTGATGACATTATAAATTGGCATAACCTTTCTGGAAATCAATATGGAAAAATATACCAATAACTACGAAGTGTTCATCTTTTTGAAAGCAGTAACCTAACTTCTGAGAATTGTTGGAAGGAAAAATATAACTAAAGAAGCAAAAAACTCCATGCTTCAAGATGGTTATTGCATCATTGTGAAAATTTGAAAGTAGAGGTAATGTCCTTAACTACAGGAGAATAAACCAAGAAACTAAAAAAATAAACAGTTGCTGCCGAGTCGATTCCCACTCATGGTGACCCCACGTGTGCAGAGTACAGCTGCTTCGTAGGGTTTCCAAGGCTGCGACGTTTTGGAAGCTGATCGCCAGGCCTTTTTTTCCAGATGCCTCTGAGTGGACTTGAACCTCCAACCTTTCAGTTTATAGTCAAGCACTTAACTGTTTGTGCCATTCAGAAAATCCTACGGGAGAATAGCTAAGGAATTTCTACTTCTTCAACTCCATAGCTGTTAGACAGCATTTAGAAATCATAGTTATGAATAGTACATGTGGATGTTGAAGAAAATGAATGGGGTGATCTGGTGATACCAGCACTCTGATGACAGTTCTTCCAACCTCAGGGCCTTTGCACGTGGTCTTCTGCCTGGTGAGTCCTTCCTAGTGGCCCCTTCTCAGCATCCAGGTCTCAGTTGAAGTTCATCTCCTCAGGGATGCCTTCCTCTCCCCTGCTCAAAGACGCCCCTCCCGGCTGCCGCCACGTCACCGTTTCCCTCCCGTTCCTTCCTCTCTGCAGTTGCCTTGTTTCTTACGGTTTATTGGTACATCATCTGACCCCCCAGAACCTAAGCCCCCGGTGCTCCTCCAGTTCACCACAGTATCCTCAGGGCCTAGAAGACAATGTCGTTGACCGTCGCGAAATCACGGAGTTGGATGACCACCTCTGAGTTCAAATTAGAACCTAGTTTCTGATTTCTGCCTCCGATTGATTGCCACACACCTCTAATCCTCCCACTGGGGAATCAGTTAGCAAGCAGCCACGGAGCTGAGCGTGTAGACAATGTGTATGCTCCAGGAAGGCCACGCTGGCAGATAAAAAGTGGCACAGTGGTTAAAAGCTCCGGCTGCTAACCAAAAGGTCGGCAGTTCAAATCCACTAGCTGCTCCTTGGAAACCCTACGGGGCAGTTCTACTCTTTCCTACAGGGTCTCTATGAGTCGGAATCAACTCAACAGCAACAGGCAACGGGTTACCCTGGGTCGACTGAAGAAGACCAAGAATAACTCACGAAAGAAAGTGCTCTCACTGTCCCTGTGCTGACCCCCCCCCCCCCATCACACAGCCCAGGCAGACATGTCAGGACCGGTGGAAGTCGGCTGCAGACTGGTGTTATCCGAACAGCCATAAAGAATTCCTATACCAGACTACTTTGATTCCTGAAATTCCCCCTATTAGAGCTGCTCCTTTGGACTACAGGTCTCTGTTAAATCAAAAACACACTGCCTAGATAGAAAGACCCACAGTCACATGGCAGGTCTCCCAGCCCAACAACCTCGGTCTTGTTGATGGAAGCAGGCAGAGAGAGTATCCCTCAGCAGAGTACCTCCACGACCTGGAACTCAATGGGATGATTTCCTTAGAGGCCTTGGGGAGTCAGAGGACGCAGGTCCCTGGTAGGGAGACACTGGAGTAAGGCCAGGAAATAGGTCAGCCCTTGGCTCAGGTCTCCAACAACCTTCTGGGGGGGTTTCCATTATCCAGAACAACAGGGCAGGAGCTGGCTTCACTGTAGCCCAGCAAGTGTGCTTGTTTGCCTGGACTTTTGCCTCAGTTTACTCAGCCCTGAGTCCACAGCGCAAGCATCAAATTTGGGAGCCTTACCCGGGGCAGGCGCCATTAGGTCCACCCACATCCCAAAGGACCTACAGCCACACTTTGAAGAGTTGGCAAAAGAAGGAAGGGTTCCTTTGGACTCAGAGGCCACAGTGGCCACCCATGCATTGCTGGAGGTTGGGGGAGTGATTCCAGCTCCAACAGAGGACGCAAGGACATGTGTCCTATGCTCCTCTTCCCAGCACGCATCCTGCATGTTTAGGACCCGAGCCTCAGCACCACCCCAATGCTTCCCTTCTTTTTTTTTTTTTTTTTATTGTGATTTAGATGAAGGTTTACAGAGCAAATTAGTTTCTCATCAAACAATTAATACGCATATTGTTTTGTGTGACATTGGTTTCCAACCCTGCAACGTGTCAACACTCTCCCCTTCTCGACCTTGGGCTCCCTACTTCCATTCATCCAGCTTTCCTGTCCCCTCCTGCCTTCTCGTCCTTGCCCCTGGGGTGGTGTGCCCATTTAGTCTCGTGTACATGGTTGAGCTACGTGTATTATTGTTTGTGCTACGTGTATTATTGTTTGTTTTATGGGGCTGTCTAATCTTTGGCTGAAGGGTAAACCTCAGGAGTGAATTCAGTACTGGTTAAAAGGGTGTCCGGGGGCCATACTCTTGCAGTTTCTGTCAGACCAGTAAGTCTGGTCTTCTTTTGTGGGTTTAAATTTTGTTCTACATTTTTCTCCAGCTCTGTCTGGGACCCTCTATTGTGGTCCCTGTCAGAGAAGTCGGTGGTGGTAGCCGGGCACCATCTAGTTGTGCTGGACTGAGTCTGGTGGAGGCTGTGGTACTTGTGGTCCATTAATCCGTTGGACTAATCTTGCCCTTATGTCTTTAGATTTCTTCATTCTCCCTTGCTCCAGACAGGGTGGGACCGGTGGAGTATCTTAGATGGCCGCTCACAGCTTTTAAGACCCCAGATGCTACTCACCTCAGTCGGATGTAGAACATTTTCTTTATAAACGATGTTATGCCATGAGCTAGATGTCCCCCCAATACCATGGTCCCCACAGCCCTCTGCCCGGCAATTCAGTCCTTCTGGGAGTTTGGATGTGTCTGTGAAGCTTCTATGACTTTGCCTTGGTCAAGTTGTCCTGGCTTCCCCGGTACTGTGTACTATCTTACCCTTCACCAAAGTTACCACTTAGCTATTGTCTAGTGTTTTTCCCTCCTCACCCTTCCCCTCCCTCGTACCCATCAAAAATTGTTTCTTTCTGTGTGTAAGCCTTTTCATGAGTTTTTCTAACAGTGGTCTCATATAGTGTTTGTCCTTTTGTGATTGACTTATTTCACGCAGCATAATGCCATCTAGATTCATCCATGTTGTGAGATGTTTCGCAGATTCATCTTTGTACTTTATCGTTGCATAGTGCTCCATTGTGTGTATGTGCGATAGTTTGTGTCTCTGTACATCTGTTGATGGACACCGAGGTTGTTTCCATCTTTTTGCTATTGTAAATAATGCTGCAGTGAATGTAGGTGTGTATATGTCTATTCGTGTGACGGCTCTTATTTCTCTAGGGTATATTCCTAGGAGGGAGATTGCTGGATCGTATGGTATTTCTATTTCTAGCTTTCTAAGGAAGCACCATATCATTTTCCAAAATTGTTGTATCATTTTGTATTCCTACCAGTGCTGCATGAGTTCCAATCTCCCCACAGCCTCTCCAGCGTTTGTTATTTTCTGGGTTTTTTTTATTCATGCCAGTAATGTTGGGGTGAGATGGTATCTCATTGTACTGTTGATTTGTATTTCTCTAATGGCTAGTGATCTTGAGCGTTTCCTTGTGCATCTGTT
This sequence comes from Trichechus manatus latirostris, assembly GCF_000243295.1. Lineage (NCBI taxonomy): Eukaryota > Metazoa > Chordata > Mammalia > Sirenia > Trichechidae > Trichechus > Trichechus manatus. The sequence continues at coordinate 7,707,803 of NW_004443938.1, read as the reverse complement.
AGCCACCTGAATGTCATCTTTGGTGAAGTGTCTGCTCATTTCCTTTGCCCATTTTCTAATTGGATTATTTGTCTTTTTATTGTAGAGGTGTTGGCTTTTCCTATAGATTTTAGTGATTAGACTTTTGTCAGATATGGCATAGCCAAATTTTTTTTCCCAGTCTGTAGGTTCTCATTCTACTCTTTTGGTGAAGTCTTTTGATGAGTGTGTTTAATTTTTAGACGATCCCAGTTATCTAGCCAATCTTCTGGCATTTGTGTATTTTTGGTTATGGTTTGTATCCTATTAATGCCATGTATTAGGGCCTCTAGCATTGATCCTAATTTTTATTCTATGCACTTTATAGTTTTTGGCTTAACATTTAGGTCTTTGATCCATTTTGAATTAGTTTTGATGTATGGTGTGAGGTATGGGTCCTATTTCATTTTTTTACAGCTGGACATCCAGTTTTGCAGCACCATTTGTTAAAAAGACTGTCTTTTCCCCATTTGATGGAGTTTGGGCCTTTGTTGAAGATCAAGTGACCATCGGAGGATAAATTTACATCTAGATTCTCAATTCTGTTCCATTGGTCAATGTGTCTGTCATTGTACCAGTACCAGGCTGTTTTGACTACCATAGCTGCGTAGTAGGTTCTGAGGTCAGGTAGTGTGAGGCCTCCTACTTTATTATTCTTCTTCAACAGAGCTTTACTTATCCAGGGCCTCTTCCCTTCCCATATAATGTTAATGATTAGTTTTGCCATCTCATTAAAGAATGCTGTTAGTGTTTGGATCAGGATTGCTTTGGATCAGGATTGCTTTGAGTAGAATTGACATTTTCACAATGTTGAGTCTGCTTATTCATGAGCATGGTATGTTTTTCCATTTATGTAGCTCTCTTTTGGTTTCTTGCAGTAGTCTTTTGTAGTTTTCTTTGTATAGGTCTTTTACATCCCTAGTTAGATTTATTCCTAAGTGTTTTATTTTTTTAGGGGCTATTACAAATGCTATTGCTTTCCTGATTTCCTTTTCGTCGTTCTCTTTATTAGTGTATGGGAATCCAACTGATTTTTGTATGTTTATCTTGTATCCTGCTACTCTGCTGAATCTATTAGTTCCAGTAGTTTTCTTGTGGAGTCCTTTGGGTTCTCTATGTATAGTATCATATCATCTGCAAATAGGAATAGTTTTACTTCTTCCTTACCAGTTTGGATACCCTTTATTTCTTTTTCTTGCCGTATTGCTCTAGCTAGGACTTCCAGCACAATGTTAAATAGGAGTGGTGTTAAAGGGCATCCTTGTCTTGTTCCTGTTTTCAAGGAGAATGTTTTCAGCCTCTCTCCATTGAGAATCATATTGGCTATTGGTTTTGTATAGATGTCCTTTATTATGTTGAGGAATTTCCTTTCTATTTGTATTTTATTGAGAGTTTTTATCAGGAATGGGTGTTGGACTTTATTGAATGCCTTTTCTGTATCAGTCGAGATGATCATGTGATTCTTCTGTTTTATTTATGTAGTGGATTACGTTTATTAATTTTCTTATGTTGAACCATGCATGTACACCTGGTGTGAATCCCACTTGGTTGGGGTGTATTTTTTTTTTTTTTTATGATGCTGAATTCTATGTCTAGAATTTAGAATTTTGCTGACAATTTTTGCATCTATAGTCATGAGAGATATTGGTCTGTAATTTTCTTTTTTGTGATGTCTTTGCCTGGTTTTGGTAGTAGGGTTATGCTGGTCTCATAGAATGAATTTGGAAGTATACCTTCCTTCTCTATGTTCTGAAATAGTTTGAATTGTACTGGTGTGAGCTCACCTCTGACTATTTGGTAGAATTCTCCAGTGAAGTCATCTGGGCCAGGACTTTTTTTTGTTGGGAGTTTTTTTTAATTACCTCTTCCATCTCTCCTCTTGTTATGGGTCTGTTCAGGTTTTCTACCTCAGTTTGTGTGAATTTAGGTAGGTAGAAACCAATGCTTCCCTTCTGATTCTCTAGCTCCCCCCAACTTCACTCTCACCGGGGTTCAGCAATAGGCAAGGAGGCTGTTCATTTTCTCTATTTTTTTTTTTTAATTCAGCTACTTGCCTGAAATAAAATGGGAATTATAACACACTGTAGTTAGTATGTAATAAGTGCCAATGAGATACTGTTGTTAGTTGCTGTTGAGTTGGCTTCAACTTATGGCAATAGGATGTACAACAGAATGGAACATTGCCCGATCCTGTGCCATCTCATCAGACAGTATTCTGTTGTGATCCATAGAGTTTTCATTGGCTCATTTTCAGAAGAAGATCACCAAGTCTTTCTTCTTAGTCCGTCTTAGTCTGGAAGCTCCACTAAAACATGTCCATCATGGATGATCTTGCTAGTATTTCAAATACCAATGGCATAGCTTCCAGCCTCACAACAACACACAGGCCACCACAGTGTGACAAACTGATAGACGTGTGGTGGGTCAGTTAGACAGCCTCCCTTAAAACAGAAAATAAGGAAATACAAATGTGAACTATTGTGCAAATATTGAATTCCATAAGAATGCTACATAATAATGACCTTATTGTGGCTTGAGGCACAAGTAACAGACTTGTGTTCAGAAACAAAATCCACTTTTTCTTACTGGTTAACAAGGGCTGGGTCTCATACAGTAAGCCAACAACCTAGGGGGCTGGTTCATCTTTAACTGTGTTCCTGAAATTAGAAAAAGCAGGAGTTTGTTGAGGCCAAAGAGAATGACACAGCATGGCTAGCCCTCAGATAGCCAAGTCTCAGTGCCATTTGCTGGAGAACAATAACCCAACTTTCCTCATTAATTTAGGCACCAACATATTGAACTATTAAAAAAAAAAAAAAAAGCATTGCCATCGAGTGGATTCCGACTCATAGCGACCCTATAGGACAGAGTAGAACTGCCCCATAGGGTTTCCAAGGAGCAGCTGGTGGATTCAGCCTGCCAACCTTTTGGTTAGCAGCTGAGTTCTTAACCACTGCGCCACCAGGGCTCCATATTAAACTATACCTGGGGGGAAATGAGAGACCATTGAGCGTACATTTGTGTCATAAACTGTTTGCTTATAAAGTCCTGCAACCAAGCATCTTGATCGTTTAGGGGAGCCCCAGCCAGGGTCCAGAGTACCACATGGACTAAGAAAGAAGCCACACTCGGGTACGGGCACAGCCTAGGATAAGCCTCTGCATTCAGGGTGAAGCCAGGTCATGGTGCTCTTGCTCTCCCACGCAAGTCAAGGATAAAACAGCTCAAGTGCTGCTGCTTTTGTGGGCCTGAAGAGTGGACCCATTTGATTAAATAATCAAGCAAAAAGCTTACTCTGTGGTGTTCTGTGGGCAATCCTTCCAGTCCCATCCCAGAAGAGAGTTAAATTATAGACGATCTGCCATTATCTGGGAATAAGAATATGAAGATAAGAGTAGCTACAGTAATAATAATTGCCAGAATTTATCAGCAGCTTCTGTATTTTATAAAAATAGAATGTATATTCTCATAGGGTTTTCATTGGGAGATTTCTGGCAGTAGAGGGCCAGCCTTTCTACCCCATGTGTCTTAGTCTGGAAGCTCCACTGAACCCTGTTCAGCAACCTAGCAATACACAAGCTTCCACTGACAGACGAGTAGTGGCTGTGCATGAGGTGCCCTCGCTGGAAATTAAACCCTTGTCTCCCACATGGAAGGCGAGAATTCTACCACTGAACCACCACTGCCTTCTTGTACCTACCCTTAAAGATGTATTGGTATGCCTGTTTCCATCAGAGACATTTAATAATAGGCTGAGGGTCCCCTTCAATCAGTGAGGGTCCCATCGAGCTCGGATTCAAATCCATTTGTGTGCAACAAGAAGCCTGCACGCATCTCCTTGTCTACAGGATCTCAACCCCTTGGGGACTGTTTCCATGCTGTCTCTGCACTCGCTACTCTTCAAGTCCTGATTCAGAGGAAGGCAACCGGGCGCACCGCACTGAGGAATTTAAGAGAGAAAACTGGAACTCAGGCAAATAAACAGTCTTTATTCGAAAGTATCAAAAGTCAGCATATTTCACCCATCAGCATTTCCAACAAGCTTTAGTTTCAGTTCTGCATAAACCCAAGTTTGCTGTTACGGCAAATTAAATGGTCACATTTTCGTTTCGTTTCTGCAGTTTAGGTACCTCTCTCTCTCTCTTTTTTTTTTTACTGTGTGGCCCCAACTTTGACTGGACTTTACAAACCCTGATCATCTGTAAAATGTTGTGAGGCCCGCTCAAGCATTTTCAGATGATGTACTGCACTAATATGCTTCAGGAAGAGGGGCTGTCTCCAGCGCAGAAGCTGATAAAGTGGATAGTCAGAGCTTTCAAAGGTGCTGCGAGGTTATTTTAAACTGAGACAGTTTTAAAAGGCTTGAAGGTTTTAACTCTGTCACTTTTACGGCACTTGACTCAGCACAGTATACCACTTTGATTTGTTCATTAAATATATTATTTTTACATTAATTGAGCTCATTTGATGAGAAAAATTCCCACTCTATAAATTTCCCAGCTAACGGCTTAGAAATCTGCTCAAATTCTGCACTCGTTAATTCATTTTAGAACTTTCAAAGAGTAGGTACTTTAGGCAGGCTAAGATTTGTCGCAAATAATCGGGGAAACATCTGATCTACAGAAATAGTATACTCCGTTTTCTCACTTTAAGCACAGTTAGTGAGATGATTGATTCATTCAGGAGTCCCTGGGTGGCCCACATGGTGAAGTGCTTGGCTACTAACTGAAAGGCTGGTGGTTCCAGTCCACTCAGAGGCACCTCAGAAGAAAGGCCTGGTGATCTACTTCCAAAAAATCGGCCATTGAAAACTCTGTGGTGCCCACTTCTACTCTGACACACATGGAGTCTCCATGAATCAGAATCGACTCCACATCAACTGGTTTTAACTGGTATTCATTTATTTTCTTTTGCAGTAGAACAAAGAGTGCATCAACATGTTTGACTCTGTGGCTCTGTGGCCTGCTGGGCAGGCTAATCATATAAAATCACTTAACCACACTGTGTTAGGATGGGGATCACCAGTGTGGGCACAGACTGTCATGGGAGTGCTGAGTTCATCCTATAGATGGAAGTCCTAAAGAAGATAATTCGAGAAATGCATTTTCCCATAATTTCCTGTGTTTGCTAATACCATTTGTAAGAAATCTGAGGGTTTTTTCATTTTTGTGCCTCAATTACAAAAAGAAAGAGCTAAAAATGGATTGTATATAATATCACTCATGTTTCTTGCAAATGGAAACCATGGTAACAGTTGCCATCCCTGCAAATCAGTCTAGAAATAGTTAAAATTATTTCCAATAGGCTTGCATCATTTCCGAAAGCATAAATCAATATTTCCTTTCCAGTCAAAGTCACTTATTTTGCTATTTCTTGAGCTGGTTGAAAATTACCATATAGCTATGGAGGAAATTATATGAATCAAAGTTTAGAAGATGTTAAACAAACGCACCATAAAAACCCAGCCTTTTCTACGTCTTGAAGCAAAGGCTGGTGATAAAGTGAACGGGATAATCTGAATTTTCACTGTGGAAAAAGAAAATTTTTTTCTTCTCAAATTCAAGGCTAACCCAGATAAATCCCACTTTGAATCAAGGAGGATTTTGAAAAAGAGAAGCATCTATCAAACTACAGAAACCTTTCCTGTACTTAAACTCATTTGATTGAATCTTCCAAATTCACATAAATACTATTTCCATGAAGGAGCCCTGGTGGCACAGTGGTTAAGTGCCCAGCTGCTAACTGAAAGGTCGATGGTTCGAACCCACCAGCTGTTCCATGAGAGAAAGAGGTGGCAGTATGCTATTTCCATGGATAAGAACTCCCAAGTATGTAAATAGTAAATAAAGAATTAGAATTGGACAAACTGTGCATATTACATTTAACATACAATTTATTTAGAACTGAATTTGCTTATGTATCAATGCTTAGATTCAGTAAACCCACAAAGTAGTCATTCATTCATTAATTCGTTCATTTTACAGGTGTTCTTTTTTTTTTATTTGATGCCAGTGAACAGTTTATAACATAAGTAGCATGATCCTATCCTCCAAGAGGTGATAAAATCTAGGAAAGCTACGGAAACGTCAACACTTGTTAAGTGTTCGAGCCTGACATGGAGTCAAGCGTATGGCTTCGGAAGTGCAGACTATTGCTCTAGAAACTCAAAAGAAAGAGACATGATTGTGAGTCAGCTTCACAGAGAAAGTGAATCCAAAATTAGCCTTAAAAAAAATGGGTAGGCTTCGTGGACTTAGCAGGGGGAGAGGGAAATTTTATGGGCATGAATGAAAATCTCACATATTGGGGTTGGTAGGAAACCCAGTCTGAGTGAAACAGAAAGCGTTGGAAAGGAGAAGAAGAGTTGCTTCATAAGGAGTTGAGATTTGAGTCTGATCCATCATACAACGTAGAGACGTCGGTGACATTAATCAGGAGAGGAAGTTATTATAGGGAGATTAATCTGGAAGTTTTCAGGGTAATTTAGGACGCGGAGAGTTAGAAAATGGAAAGACCAAATGGACTATAGATGTGCTCCAGGGTGGAACTGGGGTCTGTTAACAGACCCCCCAAGCACTACGCAGTCCTAACTGAATCAAGTGGAGTAGCACTCAGGACACTAACCTTCCAGCCCAGGCACAGGGCCTCCCTACTAATAGGTACATGATGAAGGTGGGGCCATTCAGCACTTACCTGTGGGGGCCATTTGAGGGTCCCCATACAACATTAAATTACATGGAGTACTGCCAAGAATCATAAGAACACTTTCCTGAAGGAGACACTCTTGCTCTTCATAGAGGGCGTCAACCTTGAATTTGAGTCATAAACTTCCCCAGCATGCAACATCTGTGTCTTAAATGCGGCTTTTATTTTTTTTTAAGGATTTAGAAAGGCCATTCAGATGCCTGCAAGATTCCCACTTTCCACCTTCTCGCCAGAGTCCTGTTCTCCAGTTGTCCATTTCCCCAAGGCCTTGGTTCCACTAGGGAGCAATGGTGTCCCAGGGCAGTAACTCTCAGACTGCTCTTCTGGCTTGTACCTGACAGTCCTAGCATCTCCCCATTTGTAAGACTGTGTAATGGTCCCCAAGCCCTGGTGCCACAGTGGTTAAGAGCTTGGCTGCTAACCAAAAGATTGGCAGTTGGAATCCACCAGCTGCTCCTTGCAAATCCTATGGGGCAGTTCTACTATGTCCTATAGGGTCACTATGAGTCAGAATCAACGGCAGTGGGTTTAGTTTTTGGTATTCTGGTGATGACGGTCCCCACCAGATCGAGACATAAATCATAGCGAATGTTTATAACAATGGGCGAGATGAAGTAGGAAATCACTCATAGAATTGCCCCATCTTCATCATGTAATGGCCTTGCAAAAAAGCCTTGGAAATCAGTTAAACTTTGTTTTTGTCTTTCTGCATATATCTCTGTGAATGATGTTGTTATTTCAAGAATGTATAATGCAGTAAAGATAGCACAATAGTACACAAAAATGAAGCTAACGTGAACAGTTTACTACCTTATGAACCACTAATTGGTTGCCACAGGTAGACTATCTCCTCACACGTTTATCCTCCGAGATCCTCTCTCCTGATCATATTCCTTCTCTCCGGGGTTAAAGTCCATCTACAGGGAGAGAGACATAAGCTGTGCTACCTCACACTCCCTGTGTTGTCACGTACGCTTATGGCCCATTCTTAGGCCTCTCCTCCTGGGTCTTCCCATCACGTCAGCAGATACCTACCACAGTTTCTCCTCATCAGTGTCCCAGTATCACTGCTTCTTCAACCACGTCAGCCAATTATTTCACCTTCCTCCTTCGTGAAGGGGAGCTGATAATGGTATCTACATCATAGAGCTGTTCTGAATTCTGAATTAGCCAATCTGTGTAAATCACATTTTGTTGTCACTGTTACTGTTGGTATTATTACTGCTCCACCTTGAGAAGGCAGCAGGGACTAGATTCGAGGCTGAGGTGGACGGAACTCTCTTCCTTGGTTGACACTGTCTGCTCATTGAATCACGTCAGCCAAGAGGAAAAGAGAGAGGCTTTCCCTTAACAGGACTGAATCCAGCTCCATTCAGTGGTCACTGAATCTATTGTTATAATTACCTGCAGAGTGATAAATTGGTGAACCCACCTGTTTTTCTCAGTATAACTCCCAGATCAAAATCGCCATTACCTAGAGATGACCCTAACTTTCTTTTTTGATCATCTTGACCAAATCATTGTCAATTGAGTATGTAAAAAAATCAATCCATACACTTAGTCTTTGTTCTAAGAAATCAAAATCTATAGAGGTTTATTGAAAATGGCAGAATGGAATAACTTTTGGAATTGTGTCAACAAATAATTTGAGTTTTGACAATGTTCTTTCTTAACTAGAATTAATTACATAAACATTTGGTCCTTTTGGGTTTTCTTAGAGCCTGACTTGAAGCTGAACGTGATGCCTATGAGATTTGTGACTTATTCTGAAGAATTATACAGTTGCTTTGTGATCATCTTTTCAGTTGAAATACCATGTGTCCTTTGAATAACAATTATTTCCACCAGCTCGTTCAAAAGTTAGTTTGTGATATTATAAAATGTAATGTTAGGATGGATAGGAACCCAGAGGTCATCCAAAGTTCAGTCCCTTTGTCGTACCCAGGAGGAAGCTGAGACTCAGAAATTAAGTAACCTCAATGGTGTCACTAGGGTTGGTGTCACCCAGTGTGGTAACTCATGGTGTCACTCCCCACCCCCGACCATGGACCTCCTCCCATACCTGACTATACAGAATTCTTAGTTACGTTTTTTGTACTAACGTTACTCATAAATCGTAATTCCCGTATATCACTCCTTCTTTTCCTTTAATTACTACTTTATTCTCAAAAAGTTATTGATATAGGTTCACAAATACTAATTATCACAATATTGTAACTAAAACAACAGAAAATTTGACAAAATCAGCAACTAGAAAAACACTGGCAGCAACAAAAACAACAGCAAGTGCTTATAACGCGCGCGGATGAAACCATGTGATTAGAAGCGTCATTGTAATTGGGTAACAATGACAGCTCTGACCGGAGTGCATTAGAAGGTTCCAAGATTAAAATTGGCATAGAGTTTTAGCATTGTAAGTATACTGATACAAGTAAGATGGCCTTACGAAAAATGTGTTTGTTACTATAACTACAGGGATATTTTTATAGACAGTCATTTTGGTGTCACCCCTCTGACAGTGTCACCTGGTACGGTCTGCACACCCTGCATCCCTTTAGTGACACCACTGAAGAACCTGTCTACTAAGTTATTGAAAAACTAAATCTCAAATTATCTGCCTTAAAATCCAGAGCTCTTTCTACTGCACCAGTCTACTCCAAATATTATAATTTTTCAGTTCTCAGAAAAATACATCTACTTTGCAGTTGAAATAAATTGCAATTGTTTGGAAACTTTCACTGGCCATCTGAATGGAAATTTCAATATTTAATTTATGATTGGTCAAAGATCCATGATATCTTTAGTTTCACAAGTGATCAATGCCCCCCTTCAGAAGATGAAAACCTTCCCTCGAGCTTCTGAAAATGTGATGGCTTAGTAGCCTCATGCTTTAGTCACCCAGCTCCAGTGTCAAAAAGAGAGGAAGAGAGAGAGAGAGACATCCAGCTGGAATCAAGGGCTTGCTTCAAAGCTTTTATCTTCAGAGGAAAGAAATCTTGTGAATTTTATTAATGTCAACAAGATCTGAGAAGATTTGAAGTATTTAAGCCTTTGGGCGTCTCCAGCGTACCAGATGCTGTGGTTATTACAAGTTTTGTTTTTTGATTCACGTGCCCCATGAACCAAGAATTTGGAAATATCCATTGTGAGGTCAGACTTGAGAGTGTATTGAAAACCTTAGGTTTCCACAAGAATGTGAAGCCAACCAACAGAGCAGTGGCTAAACATGGGTCAGATACAGAAACACCCAGAATTCTGAATGGGCTGACACATGTTATGGTTGAGAAAAAAATGAGTCCCCTCAAAGTAACGGAGCAAAACTAAAACAAGAAAAGCAAGAAGTCTATCTTTAGGAGTCTGTAAGCAGATCATCTCATAATCTTCCCAAAAGGCTTCGTCTCTTTTCCAATGAGAACAATGAATTTTGTCCTGGTTTTATTCCCTGTTCCCTTTCTCCTCATTCCTTCACCTCCAGAAAGATCAGGCTGGAATTCATACTTGTCTCCCTTGTAACTATCCAAAATTTGTGGGAGAAAATACTTTTATTAAAAAACTGGTGAAGTTCTTTCTGTAAAGTGAATGGAGTCCAAGCTAATCCCTAATGAACAGATATTTCTGGCAAAATAAATGTTGAGTTTGATCCAGTTATCTAAATCCCTAGTTAAACTATATCTCTGGCCCTTATTCCTCCCTTTCTTAATTCAGATTGAAAAGAAAAATAAAAACTCAAAATTAATCATTTTTAAGCTCATAAACACTGTAAGTGTATTTTAAATGACATCTTGTTTAATGATAATAAACTTTCCAACTATCTCTTGTGAAATATTTTGCTTCTGTTTCACTAAAACCAGCATTCCTGTTTAAATCCCAGCAAGTGCAAACAAGGAATCGCTGTTTGGGTAGTCTCAACCCTCTAACCCTAACCCACTAAACCCAAAGGGGGGATTAGTTCAGAGTCACCCAGCAGAAGAATCTGGGCTGGTTGAGCGTCACCCGGAAGCATCTTCTAATGATAACATTTTGCAGTACCTTCCACCTGCGCAGACCTGCCAAGACCTGAACCCGGGCCCCCAGGGCTCGCTTTCTCTCCCCGCGGTGGATGACGTCACTGAAAGCCAGCCGGGAAGGAATGCAGCCGTAGCTGTGATGATGCCACCCCCCAGGTTCAGGTCTTGACAGGTAAGATGCCTCTGGTTTAGCTTTACAGGTCTTGAAAAACATTTTTAGTTCGGCATTTGAGAAACCGAAAAAAAAAAAAGACTTTCCGATCCAGAAAGAAGCGCGTTTGATAGTCTTGTTATTTTGTTTGGATTCCACTCAACGTTGCTTCAGGGAGCTCCCTTCGCTGGTGGGCGGGCACAAAGGCCCAGCGCTCTGGCTGCACACCTCGCACGCCAGACCTTTCCCCTGGAAGTCCATATGGCAGACGTGCTCTCGGGAGTTTTCTCACGTGGCTGAGCACTCTAATACTGAGAAGAGCTTCAGGCTGGACTTGGCCCGGATTCACGTGCAAGTACCGCGTATGCAAAAGGACTACATTTGGCGACACCCCCGCCCCCAAAATGGTCAGAGAGACAGCGGGAAACTAGCGTAGGGTGTGGCCGGATCATTTGGCATCACTGGAAGCCTTTTATATCGAAGCCTCGGTTTTAGGGCTGTAATTTAGCCTTAGATGCTGAGGGAATCGGTCAGCCTGACTCAATGTCTGGGGTGCCACCAAAGGCTGGGTGAATGTTGTTGGGCAGGTTAATCATCAACCTGTTTATCTGAGGTGTTTGCCAATTTCTACAGTTACTCAGATTGCCACTGGGTACCTAAGAAGTAACTGAACCATTTTTGTGATGGAGCATGGCAGGGTATGTCATAAAAGTGGAGTTCCCAGAGTTAGTCGTTGGTGTAAAGACAGATGAGTAGGGCGGTCTGAGCACTGTTGGGGTCATCCCTTATCATTTCCCAGTTCCATCACGTGGTTTCCAATCCAGTTTCCTCTAAGAGTGGACATTTCTAGACGCACCAAACTCTCCTGCAATTTCAGGGGTGAGTGAGGAGTTGGGCACAGGTGCCTCGCGTCCGGCAGACCTAAGGGGTCTGCCTTCCCTTTGGTAACGCAATGCTGCTGCTTCCATTAGGAGACTTTCCAGATTAACTGAAGGGCTTCTGTTCCTGAAATCCTGTCTATTATTTTCATAGTCATTACCAGAATATATAGGTAAATTTCATTTGTTTGGTATCAAATGGATAATACTTCAGTACATTGAGTAAGCAATTTGAAATAAGTGTATTTGTTTTTATATTTCTGATGCTTTAAATAATGCTTCTGTTTCCAAATAACTCCTTTGTGTATTGCTGTTCATGCGAGAATATCTAAATATTTAACATTTAAGAGTATCCGCCCCCCCCCAAAAAAGAAGAGACAGAACAATCCAAATTTGTTTTTAATTCTCCTTGAGCCTCCTTGTGGCCATCCACACATTTTTTTAGTGCTCTTTATGCCTCTGGGTACGAGGACTCAGCATCAAACTAAAGCAAGCAGATGAGACCTCTCCCAAGACACAGGGTCCAGTGGCATCCAAAGCAACAGTGGTGGCAGGTACTACACTGAGGTTCTGTAAGGTCCAGGGGCACGGAGGGTGGGAGTGAGCCTTGTGTTCTAGGGAGGGTGGCCAGTTAAGCGTCCTTAACTAGATGATAACCTCGAGCTGACTCCGACCTATGGGAATCCCATGTGTGCGGAGTAAAACTGTGCTCCCTCGGGTTTGCAATGGCTGATTTCTCAGAAGTAAATCTCCAGGCATTTCTTCTGAGGCACCTCTGGGGGGACGCAAACTTCCAACCTTTCAGTTAGCAGCTGAACACGTCACTGGTTTGCACCACTGAGGGACCCCGATTAGATGATTTGTTGTTGTTGTTTGGTGCCGAGTCAGTTCTGACTCACAGCGACCCCCGTGACACAGTAGAACTGCACCATAGGGTTTTCGTGACTGTAATCTTTACAGGAGCAGACCACCAGGTTTTTCTCCCACGTAGCAGCTGGGTGGGTTTGAACTGCCGACCTTTCAATTAGCAGCTGAGTGTTTAAATGTTGCACCACCAGGGCTCCTTATCTAGATGATAAGCTCCCTCCAAGGCAAGGGCCTTTTTTCTTCTGTGGCATCAACCTCCAGTACCTAGTAGAGTACTCAGTCTGCAGAAGGAATGTCACATAATCACAGCTGTCGTCGGTGTCACAGCCAGGAGCGCGGGGACCAGCAGGCAGAGTGGTGCTGTGAAGCCCGCCCTAGCACTGACTTGAGGAGGCCTGTGCTGGCCGCCAGAATCATCCTTTCTCTCTGGCTTCGCCTCCCTCGGCTTTGATTGTTTTCCCCTTTCCTGTAATTGTCGTTGTTGTTGTTAGGTGTGGTCAAGTTGGTTCGAACTCAGAGTGACCCCACGTACAGCAGAAGGAGACTGGCCGGTCCTGCCCCATCCTCACTATCCTTGCTGTGTTTGAGCTCACTGTTGTAGCCACTGTGTCAGTCCCTCTCATTGAGGGTCTCCCTTTCTTTCGCTGACCGTCTACTTTACCAAGGGACGGGTCCCTCCTGACAACATGTCCAAAGGAAGCGAGACAAAATCTCGGCATCCTCGCTTCTAAGGAGTGTTCTGATTGTACTTTTCCCAAGATAGACTTGTTCGTTCTTTTGGCAGCCCGTGGTATGTTCAGTATTCTTCACCAGCACCATGATTCAAAGGCCTCAATTCTTCTTCGGTCTTGCTTATTCATTGTCCAGCTTTTGCATCCACATGAGGCAGTTAAAAATACCATGGCTTGGATCAGGTGCACCTTAGTCCTCAAGGTGACATCTTTGCTTTCCAACACTGTAAAGAGGTCTCTTGCAGTAGATTTGCCCGATGCAATGAGTCATCTGATTTCTTGACTGCTGCTTCCATGGGTGTTCCTGTAATAGCAGTAACTAAAGAAAAGGAAATGACGATGCCAAGAGAATATTTCCTCAGAATCCTCCACTACGCGCATCTGCTGCTCGGCCTTGTCATTGAACAGCGGATACCTGTGTGAAACGTGTGTCTTCTGTGACTTCCCTTTACAGTGGCCCTTGGTGACACGTGTTATGATAGTCACTTCACAGTTACAAGCTGAATTTACGCACCAGGAGGGTGGCCTCGGAGAACAAGAAGCTGAGTATATACACATCCATCTCAGGACGGTTGTTCAAAGAGGTTTAGATAGAAAAGAGTCTACATTTTCAAAACAACATCAAAAAGGACACCAGTTACCATCAAGTCGACAGGGAAGCGCTTGGCTGCTAAGCAAAAGTTTGGTGGTTCAAGTCCGCCCAGAGGTACCTCGGAAGAAAGGCCTGGCGACCTACTTCCGAACTATCATGCCATTGAAAACCCTGTGGAGCCGAGTTCAGCTCTGACACACACGAGGTCACCATGCTTAAACATGCTACTTATGTAATCAAAGAAGATTCAATGTGGAGTGATAAAGACACTTAAACTAACTCTTAACCAGGAACAACTTCTACGCAGTAGTTCTATGCCTCCCGCATGTGGGCATCTCCAGAAGAAGGACGGAATCCCTTCTTTATTCTGCTTGTGTATGATCCCTTCAGAATACAAAATCTGGTTCAAACCCTCCTTATAGTTTCATATGTTTGGTTGTAAATAAGACATATCTTTTCCATCATCAGCGTATCTTCCTCGAAGCTGGACATGAAATAGACTCCCTACTTCCAAAATTAAAATGTCATCTTCCTAATCAGAATTGACAATTGTAAATAACTATCTTGGTTTTTATTTAAAGCATCCTATTCTCTCAGTTGTGTCTGCGAGCAGTGTCATATGTATTCACAATGGTGAGCTCAAACTAATCACCTCAATTTCAGATTCTCAAAGAAGCTGACAATATAGCAGTTTTGAAATACAGTCCACATTACTCACCTGCCTTTCAACAGAGCTGGACACTAACCCGTGCGCTGTCATCATGATAGCCTGCAAAATAAGGGGGGGGTGCCCCTTTCTTGTTCCCTTTTTTTTATCCCAACGATACACATTCTGCAACCACAAAATATTCCAACTCCAACTCACTTTTTGAATAAGCAGCTTCTGTTCTTTTATCATTTGAGTTATCTGCTGTCAAGAAACAAAAACGCTACGTAGTCTACTTACTCCTACAGTTAAATATTTTTAAAAAATAAGAATAGGTTACTATTGAAATAGATTGCTGCTTGTCGCTGTTGCCTTCTAGAAGGCAGTGGGAAAAACAGGGTGTGTTAAGCTTTCTATTGTGGGCAGACTTTCCACACCCCCTCTGCCTCCTTCACAGAACTATGTCTGTCCCGTGATGTACTCTGTTCTTGCCCTTTTAGCTCATATGCCAACAAAAGGCAGCATTTATTAGTGATTACTGTACGTATCTTTGTCCGTCAGGAACGGGGTCAAAGCTGTCCCAGTGTGGCATTGTCATCACCAGCTGCACGCCCAGTGGCTCCCAGGGGTCTGCTCCGTGGCTTCGCTGTGCTGTGCAAACAGGTGATGCCACATTCTCCCAGCCCGCCTCTTTCACGACCATGAGGGGTTTACCAGGACTGTGATGTGGGGTGGCACACGAAGTCAGCCAGAAACACTCACTGGGCACTCTTCCCCTCCGGGAAGTGGACATCATTCCTAATCGGTGCTTCCCCCAACTCTGTCTCCCTTGCCCCGCAGTCTTCTCCCTCCTGCCCCTGTTTTCTGACTCTTTGTTGCTTTTTTTCCTGCCCCCTTTTTGGACTTTCTTCCTTAACATCTTTTCTGTGCACCTGTAACAAATGTAGACAATCCATGCACCCTCACGTCCTCCCCCTTCTCTCTTGAATCAACTCGGAGACCTTCTCCTCTAGGAAAGCTGCGCCATGTTGTCTTCCGAAGGCGCCAACCCCACTCAGGCCATATTTAAGCCTTTAGAGACAGAGTCTGCTCGCCTTAAATCTGCATTTGTGTATATTGTTAAAAAAAAATTTGTTGTTTTCCTCAAAAACAACAGGGCAAGAACCCTGTTGTTCAAACATCTTCTCTCGTTTGTTGTACAGAGCTAGCATATTTGGACATTCTGGATGATCGACTACCATGTAAATCAAACTTTAAATGAACTTAAATCCAGTTCTCTATGTGAGAGCAGAAAGGTGTCCACGATGAGGAAGAAAAGACCACCTAATTGCAGTGGCTTTGTGAACCTTTTTCTTCATTTCTTGTGAAGAATTGATACATACTACGGTTGTATGACTCGTAATCTAAAGATGTCCAGAATAACTGAGGGGAAAAGGTTTAAACATCACATCTCCTGCTGCTATTTCCATATCCAAACACGGTAAACATTTGGGGGCTATATCTGAATGATGACTAAAATAAACACTGTATCAAGTGTTGATCCAAAGGTGCCTGCCCTGTGGCATCCTGTGACTTGAGCTCCAGTCCTCATTCCACGCCAGCCTTTCTCAGCCCATCTGCGTGCATCCCTGTCCTCAGAGATGTAAGATGGCGGTGACGTTCAGCCACTTACAGAGGCATAATAATGACTTGCTTGCCTGAGGAATGAATGTTGTTGACGCCGTTGGAAGTCAGTGAGTGAAATACAACATGAAAACATATAATGACTATAATTAGAGAAAAAATTGTGAGAATTTTACACTCTGGATTGAAGCACTAGGCCTCCTGTTTGTCTCAGACTCCCACACACTTGAGTAATCACTCTAGACATCTCAGAGGCGGGATGCAGTCAGATCTTCCTTATGCAAATGGTTGGGATTGAGTTCACTGTGCGTCCTGGTTTCCTAGAGCTGCCTGTCAGGAGCACCTCAAGTGGGTGACTTTAAAGAACAGAAATTTATTTTCTCACAGTTCAGGAGACTAGAAGACTGAATTCAGAGTGTGGCTCTAGTGGGTGGTCCTTCTTTGTCTATTTCAAAATCTGGTATCTGGCAGTCCTGGGCATTCCTGAGCTTGTAGATGCATCTGCCTCCATCATCAGATGGCACCTGTCTTCCCTCTGTGTCTGCCTGCATGTCTCGGTGTCTACTCTGCTCTTTCTGTACTCAGATGTGGTTAGGTGTATGATCCACCCCAATCAACTGATTGATTGCATAACATTAGATTGCATTATGGGAACTGATTGCATTACATTACATTAGATCACATCCACAGATATGGAGGTTAGGATTCCAGCACCTATCTGGGGGAACACAATTCAATCCATATCATGGTGTATAATACAGAATCTCAGACATAGGCTCCCAAGGCCTTCAAAGGCCATTCCGAGGGACTCCATCCTGCATGTGGTCTGATCGGCAGTGGTCCCTTCCAGGCCCTGTGAGACCTCAGATGGGGCTATGCCAGGGGCCCACATGAGCTCCCAGGCTCCCCATGGGCTGGCCTGCCTTTCTGGACTTAGGTGCCAGAGTCCAAAACCAGCAGTGGCACGGCCTCCTAGGAAGGCCTAAGAAATCACTGATATCCACACCCTCAGTTATCAATCAGGAGCAGACTCTGCAGGAAATACTGTTTCCTCCCCCAGTCCCACCTGCATCTGGACGGGGTGTAAATAATTCCAGACAACTGAACACTTGAATTTCTGATCCTTACAGGAGAATGAGCCCGCCACATCTACACAGCTACAAAAGCAACAGACACAGATGTGAGCTAAGTCAGATACGTTGTTGTTGTTAGGTGCCGTTGAGTCGGTTCCGACTCATAGTGACCCTAAGCACCACAGAACGAACGAAACACTGCCTGGTCCTGCGTCATCCTCACAATTCTTGTTATGCTTGAGCCCACTGTTGCAGCCACTGTGTCAAACCATCTCATTGAGGGTCCTCCTCTTTTTCGCTGACCCTCTACTTTACCAAGCATGATGTCCTTCTCCAGGGACTGATCCCTCCTGACAACAAATCAGCTTTATCCATTTTAAGTCACATAGGGCCAACGGCCTAATCTGACCGTAGGCCGTTTCTTCTGAATATGCCAGGCTGTGACTTTGAAGAAACCAAGTCTAAAGAGCACTCTTTAGTTCATAGTCGGAGGTGAGAAAGAGACTCCCTTACTGGTAATCTGTATTGTAACGGCGATTCGCTCCCTTTCCTTTACTCTGGTATTTGTTTACTTTAGGTTAATTTTCATCCGCTTCAATGGGGGACTTTGTGTTTTTGTATATTGTTTTGCATGATCACATAAAACCGTTAAATGTTCGTGTCTCCTACCAAGCATTCAGAGAAGATGACTAGACTGACGCGTAGGGCTTTTGGGGGAATGGCAGAGGAATAACTGGCGTCTTTGTGTGTTTGCCCGAACCAGTGAACTCCGGAGACGGCATCGACTACAGCCAGCAGAAGAGGGAGAACATCGGAGACCTGATCCAGGAGACGCTGGAGGCCTTTGAGCGCTACGGAGGAGAGGATGCTTTCATCAACATTAAGTACATGGTCCCCACCTACGAGTCATGCTTGCTCAACTAGCCAGGAGAAAGCTGGCCTCAGAGGGAGGCTTCCACTGGAGGCCCGGTCAGTGGTCTCGGCTGCTCTGGGCCTCTCGTTATTTGTGACTTCTACAGCTGCTACAATAGCAGCTTCTGAGCCCTTGGACTGTTAGCCCTGTTGAGAGCAAGGCTTTCCGATACATAAATAGTGCCTGTTGCTTAGATTACAATAGCGTACTGTGCTTATTTGTTCTGAGAGAAGAATTGCTTCTTTATACAGCTCGGACGGAAGCAGGAGCCCGCGTTAAGCCTTCACTTGTATGGACAATAAAACTATGATTTTCATACGCAATTGTGTGTGTGCCTGCCCTGAGGGTGATGTCAGAGGTGGTGAGGGAAGCGTTTATGCTGACTGTTTAATAGGTGTTTGTCATGGAGAAGAAACGCCAGTCCAGCAGTGCCCTGCTCAGCTGTGCGGAATAACACGCTTTGACGTCCAATCCAGTTGTTGAATCTATATTCCAGTTACGCTAGGACATGTTTGCAGCCCCGTATGAAGCTCCGCTGTAAGTGCGGTCAATGCTTCTGGCCCACTTGAGACCTGGGCTCACAGGTGCTTTCCAGTTTGTATTTGGGTGGGGGAGGTGAGGGGCCCTTGAGGTTCGACGGGGGCAGGGTTATGTATGAAATGTAACTTTGCAAACACAGCCAAAAAATTGTCCCTTTGAATGGTGACATAGGATGGAGTGCTGTTAATAAAACATGACCAGAGGTTTGTTGAGGGCTTTTATTAATTTTTGAGACTGACTTACATGCATCTTAATGATTGCCTCTTGTAACAAATCAATTTTTTTTTCTTAGTAATTCTTCCTCTCCATTGCCTACCCCCACTCGTTTGGTGGGGTTTTATACCTCCACTCACTCACTTTTATTGAGACTAAAAAAAAAAAAAAAAAAACAAGCGATATGCACTTTTTCATTCAGCAGAGAGAGAGAGAGAAGGTGCCTGCAGAGCCGTCGGCCAGAAGCAGTCAGCCTTGGACGAGGCCTTCTCAGGCGTGCCAGGCATCGGGCTCGGTGCACTGAAACTCAGCCCAGGAGGCAGCCTACAGACGGAACACTGACTCCGCACACCTGAGAAACACTGTGGCTGCCTGGAAATGTAGAGCCTCAGGTATCTCACTTCTGTAGCAAAATGCAACTTCGGCATAAAAGTGAAGAAATCAAACACGTTCATCCATGCACAAGTGTGGTCCTCAGAACTATTGTTCCTAATGACTCAAGGCTCCATTTCCAAAGGCAAACACTGAACTGGAAGGCTCATTCATCTTCCTTTATTACCTGTTCAGCACAGGACATCTCGCACCAGGTAGCTACAACCAGTTTCTGGAAGTATTTTTTAGGATACACTGAGATAAGCATGATAGGGTAAGACTAATCGGCTTTTGTGGATAATTCTTTGAAAATGACGTAGCTAGATGTCGACATCAATAGATTCAGGCAGGTTTTTCTCCAAACAGTGATGTTCAGTTGGCCCATGAGTTGTTGCCCTTGCATTGGTGGTGTCAGGGAAAGGGACACCAGAGTCCATGATATTTTTAGTTAGAATGACCAGGACCCGTTGGTGCCTTTGAAAGTCAGTGCTGGAATGGCTGCTGAGCAGCTCTGTTAGGCAGGCAGAGACACAGCCCCGCCTCCCACCCGCTGCCATGCACCTGAACACAGCCTGGTGGGAGGAAGAAGACCCGGCCATTCAGCACACAGCCTGGACTTTGGTCTGGAGTGCAAACATCTGGGTTCATTTCCTAGCTGGGTCACTGATTACCATGCCGCCTTGGGCAAGTTATGTAACCTCCCTGAGCCTCAGCTGTAAAGTGGAGCTAATTCCTACCCAAAGGAATGTTGTAAGGATTAGAGGTATATATCTTGTTGCTGTCAAGCCGATTCCGACTCGTAGCGACACTACAGGACAGAGTAGAACTGGCCCATAGCGTTTCCAAGGAGCGGCTGGTGGATTCGAACTGCCAGCCCTTTGGTTGGTAGCCAACCGCTTAACCACTGCACCACCAGGGTTTGGAGGTAGTATGTGTAAACTGCCCGATATAATTTCTGATAGCGCTTGGCCTTCTATTTCCGCGAGAAAAAACATGACACAGATACAGGGACAGGGATAGGTAACACCAGTTGCCGTCGAGCTGATTGTGACTCGTGGCGAGCCCACGCATGTCAGAGTAGAACTGTGCTCCATAGGGTTTGCAATGGCTGATTTTTTTTTCGAAGGAGATCACCAGGCCTTTCTTCCAAGGCACCTCTGGGTGGACTTGAACCTCTTCCAACCTTATGGTTAGCAGCCAAGCACATTAACTGTTTGCACCACCCAGGGATTCCGGGTATAGGTATAAAACCAAAAAAACCAAACTCGTTGCTGTCAAGTTGATTCTGACTTATAGCAACCCTATAGGATGAGTAGAACTGCCCCATAGGGTTTCCAAGGAGCAGCTGGTGGATTCAAACTGCCGACCTTTTGGTTAGCAGCCGTATCTCTTAACCACTGCACCCCCAAGGCTCCAGTATAGGTATATAGATAAATAGATGCATAGAGACATAGATGAATTATGACTAGCTTCCACCCTGGAAAAGCAATATATATTTGAAAAATCCTCAGACAATAGGGTGCTTTGTACCTAGCAATGATGGGTCATTTGTAATGAAGAGATAATTTTGCAGAGTCTCAAAGTAACCATGTTAATAGCACCATGTTCTCTAGAGATTAAAAAGAAACAGACTTTGTTTTTCTGGCGTAGATGGAATGCCCTGATTTCCCGACTGCCCGTCTACGGGAGGCTTGGCTTCTACTCCCCCAGACGCCTT
Organism: Trichechus manatus latirostris; assembly: GCF_000243295.1. Classification (NCBI taxonomy): domain Eukaryota; kingdom Metazoa; phylum Chordata; class Mammalia; order Sirenia; family Trichechidae; genus Trichechus; species Trichechus manatus. Next base: position 7,686,757 of record NW_004443938.1, on the reverse strand, counting down.
CCGGTTAACTAGAGAGACAGGGGAGTGTGGTCCAATCTAGATCTCTCAGTGACGCAGCGGCTTCTCCCACCTGCTATCTTTTCACACTGACACTTCCTGTCAAAGTGATGGGTTGAATTGTGTCCCCCTAGAATGCGTGTTTTAAATCCTAACCTCTATGCCTGTGGTTATAATCGCAGTTGGGAATGGGTTGTCTTTGTTACGTCAATGAGGCAGGATTAGTGTAGGGCATATCTTCAGTCAATCTCTTTTGAGATATGAAGTAAATTAAACAAGCCAGCAGAGGAGAGATAGGGTAAGATACATGCTGGGATACATGGAGATCTCCAAGGAACCGAGAAACGGAGGCTAAAGAGACGAAGACCTTCCTCCAGAACTGACAGACAGAGAAAGACTTCCCCTAGAGCCAGCGCTCTGAATTCATACTTCTAGCCTCCTAAACTGTGAGAAAATA